>NC_068290.1:16845062-17152562 GCF_025860055.1 Xyrauchen texanus
AGTTTTAAAACACCTAAAGAATTGTTATACCTCAAGGTTATCCCTAATGTCTTATATATAACAGCTTTTATTTACAATTCAAAAACTGTCCATAACTCTGGATTTGAATGATAATTCGCTAGGTAGTTCTTGATAATTAATCAAACTGAAAACTTACCTCATGCTACATCACACTACCATATGTTTAAGCCTAAACTTAGTTATGTCTACTTATGCTCTGATCATTCTTACATGTATATAATGTGACAGATAATCATCATAAGGATGGGTCCTGCATCCTTGTCTAGAAGGTTCCACCTCACCAGTGGCTTTGAGAGAGATGGAGAAGGAGAGTGAACAGGAGAAGGCCACTGTGGAGCAGAAGGACTTAGGAGTATCTGACTATGAGTCTGATTTCATGGAAAGCATCTACCACCCTTGACGTTCTACAGTTGGATAACCAACACTTCAAACTGCACATTACTGAAGTGAGAATCTTTTTGCCTTTACATTTACTAGGCAGTTGCTTGCTTACTAAAGCAACATATCAGACTTAAGACTAGGCTTAAGGTAAATAGGGCTAGGTTCATAAATGCATACCTGTTAGGGCTGTGTGGGAAGCAGGAGAAGGCAGTGTAGCGAATCAGCTCTATAAAATATTAATAATCAATCATAACTTGTTATAATCGATCATGAATATTTGGATCAGTTAATCGGGTTAACTTGATGTAGCTACATTAACATTACAACCAAATGCTCGGTTCATCCCGTGAACACTCAATATTGGTTATTAATTAATTAATTAATAGAAAGGTACATTTCCGGGGCATGGGAAATGTCTTTCTTACTACGTATTAAGAGCAAGTAGTCAAAATCTATGATTAGTGACTTTAGATATGAGCTTGAGACACAGACAACTTTACATGTGACATGAACAAGACTTTATTAACTAGACTAAACATTTAAACTACTCTAACATACATATACATACATGCATACAGTTTACCAAGGGAAAGAGGGTTGAAGCAGAATACAGGAAGGCAAGAAGTTATAGCATTGTTTGAAGTTCAGCAGATCAACAGCCTGAGCAAACCATCATATTAGTTCTGACACGCCCTTTTTAGAAAGGGGTTAAGGATACTTAATGTATCAAATAATGAGACTAAGTTTGATACTTGCATGTCCCATTTGAATTAAACTGTCCTGATGCAATTTGTTGATGGCTTGAGTTGATCTTTGATGATGTTGTCTTGATGAGAGAGAGAACCAGTGGGAGTCAGAGACAAGGCCGTAGCCTGGCGCATGCTTGGGAGTCCTTGGGGCCTTCTAGTTCAGCATCATTCAGCAAGAGAGTGAGAGAGCACAAGGCTCAGAGGACCAGAAAACAAGAGAGGCAGGAAGCAAGAGAGGCTAAGAGAGGGCTAAGAGACGAGAGAGGGAACCAAGAGAGGGAGAAGCAATTTATAACCTTAGAAAACATGTCCCACCTCTCATTGGCTCGACCAATAAGAAGGGTTTGTGTTCCAGGCGGGAATTTGGTTTATGGCTCTTTGTTCTAAGAGGGATGGTAGCCAATGAAGAAACTAGAAAATCTTCTTGTAATACTAATATGTTGTTGTTATCGACATATCATGTACACAGTCATTTCAATCTTCAAAATACCAAGTTATAGAGACCAAATATGCCACACATATGATTTCGGTTAACCATAGTATGCAAAGTCTGAAACATTAACCCATTAGAGTTTGCAAGAAAACATAGATCAACAACACTTAGGAAAATCCTGAGATGGAACAATAGATACATGTTAATATTTTTATCACATGGATATATATAGGATATACAGGATTAAACAGGGTTCATTTCTCTTTCTCAGTAAGAGAATGAAGTGAGGGTCAGCACTTCTCTGAACATTCCTTTGGAGGTCGTAAAAGTCTCCCTTACTCTGGGCATGAGAGAGTTCCTTTGTCAAGGCTCATTTGCATGTTTATGACAGTAAGAGATTTTGGGCTGAATGACTCAAAAGATAGTAAAACATCGCGTAATATCATTCTACAGAGATCTTATATTCGAATTCAGCTCGGACAAATCGTAAGGTTTAATTTGATACCAAGAAACGTGTGTTTAGTACACTTAAAAAGGGAATATACACTCTGAGGCTATTAAATATGAGGCCTCAGAGTTTAAAACACACAACGAAACAGTTCTAACGAGTTTGCTATACCTCAGAAATACACAACATACAGGGATTACACGTATTTCATTAGCAATATGCAGTTCTGTGTTTAACTGAAAAACACACACACACACATTTTTACGTTCAAAGTTTCCCCTTCCTGTCCACCACGATAAGCACGTGGTGAGCATGCAGATGTCACATGCGGTTCTCTGTCAATAGTTCATTGTCTCTTTGTCAATACATTTATTGTGCTTGTGGAGACTGGTTGGCGCTATTTCAGTAATTAGGGGAGTTTTTAACAGTAAGTTCTTGTTTGTTCGTGAATCTGCTAAGCCACTGATCCTCCGCCATACCTTACAGCAGACAGGCGATTCGGATCTAAGTGCAGCTTTATTGCAACAAAACACAAACACTGGACTCAGGCAAAACAGGAACAAATAAAAAGTCAACGATGGGAAAACAAGCTGAAACACAAAATGACATCCAGGGGGTACAATAAAACTAAAACACGAAATAACATACAGAATGGGAAACATACACGAGAGGCAAGGTAACTGCGAACGGGAGAATTAACACAGAGGGCCGAGAACAACGGACATGAAACGATAACGATTGACAAAGGGAAGGGGAGAAAGCGGGGTTTAAATAAACAGACAAGGTAATGACAAAATAACAGACAGGTCCGGACAATAACACAGTGATCAGGGCTTGGAGTGTGATCCGGGAATTGTGGGAAGTGCTGTTACGAATAGAGGCAGACAAGGAGAGCGGATCCAAATGCAAACTTACTTTAATTAAGTTAGACAATAAAAACATAAAGAAAAACCCACAATGGGGAAATGAACATAACACAGGAAACAAAACTGAAAACTCGGGCAGGTAACACAAACCAGGCATGACAACATTCAACGACTAACAAAGACAGAACAAAGAACCAGGGTATAAATACACAAGGACAGGATGATTACAAATAATAAACAGGTGTGAACAATGACACAAAATGGCAGTGATGACGGCAGGTGGATTGTGGGAAATGTAGTTCATAAACAATAGATTAGTGAGACACAGGGCAGACAACAGGGGAATGAAGAGAAAACTAAGGAAAGCAAAGGTGAAAAAAAAGGCAAACAAGGGCAACAGTGAAACAAGACAAGGAATTCCTAACATAGCCCCCCCTCAAGGATCGGATTCCAGACGATCAACATAAAACAAAACAAAAAATGTCCATTGACTGGGGGGGGAGCTTGTGGTGGGCAGACAGACCAAGGGGGGCAACGACGGGCAGACAGGCAGTCCAGGGGGCAACGAAGGGTAGACAGGAAGTCCAAGGGGGCACAAAGGGCAGGCAGGAAGTCCAAGGGTGCACAAAGGGCAGGCAGGAAGTCCAAGGGGGCACAGATGGCAAGGACAGGTTCAGGTGGTCTGGGAGCTGGCCACCGGGCAAGGACAGGTTTGGGGGACCTGGGAAGGGGCCACAGGACAGGGACCGGGTCAGGAGGCCTGGGGGGAGGCCACAGGACGGGAACAGGGTCAGGAGGCCTGGGAGGAGGCCACAGGACAGGGACTGGGTCAGGAGGCCTGGGAAGAGGCCACAGGACAGGGACAGGGTCAGGAGGCCTGGGAGGAGGCCACAGGTCAGGGACCGGGTCAGGTGGCCTGGGGGGAGGCCACAGGACAGGGACCGGGTCAGGTGGCCTGGGGGAGGCCACAGGACAGGGACCGGGTCAGGAGGCCTGGGAGGAGGCCACAGGACAGGGACTGGGTCAGGAGGCCTGGGAGGAGGCCACAGGACAGGGACTGGGTCAGGAGGCCAGGGAAGAGGCCACAGGACGGGAACAGGGTCAGAAGGCCTGGGAGGAGGCCACAGGACAGGGACCGAATCAGGAGGCCTGGGAGGAGGCCATAGGACTGGAACAGGGTCAGGAGGCCTGGGAGGAGGCCACAGGACTGGAACAGGGTCAGGAGGCCTGGGAGGAGGCCACAGGACAGGGACCGGGTCAGGAGGCCTGGGAGGAGGCCACAGGACAGGGACCGGGTCAGGAGGCCTGGGAGGAGGCCACAGGACAGGGACCGGGTCAGGAGGCCTGGGAGGAGGCCACAGGACAGGGATTAGGTCAGGGGCCCTGGGAGAAGGCCACTGGGCGAAGACTGGTTTGGGGGACCTGGGAGGCAGTCGAAGGACAGGGGCCGATCCTGGGGGCCCAGAAGTTGACCACAGGATGTGGGTAGGCTTGGGGGACCTGGGAGGTGGCCGCAGGATAGGGACCGGTCCGGGGGGGCGGAGCCGTAGGAGGCGAAGCTGAGGGAAGCCCTGGAGGCTCAGGAGGCGGAACTGAAGGAGGTTCTGGAGGCTCAGAAGGCGGAGCTGAGGGAGGCTCTGGAGGCTCAAGAGGCGGAGCTGAGGGAGGCTCTGGAGGCTCAGGGGCGGTGCCATGGGAGGCCCAGGAGACAGGGCAGAGGGAGGTGGCGCCGCAGGAGGCTCTAGAGGCGGAGACCTGGAAGGCTCAGGAGGTGGAGCCAATGGAGGTGGTGCTGTAGGAGGCTCTGGGGGCAGAGCCGTAGGAGGCTCTGGGGGCGGAGCCGTAGGAGGCTCAGGAGGTGGAGCCGTAGAAAGCTCTGGAGTCTCTGGGAGCAGGGCCGTAGGAGGCTCGGGAGGTGGAGCCATAGGAGGCTCGGGAGGGGAAGCCGTAGGAGGCTCGGGAGGCTCTGAGGGCGGAGCCATAGGAGGCTCGAGAGGCGGAGCCCTAGAAAGCTCTGAAGTCTCTGGGAGCTGAGCCATAGGGAGCTCGGGGAGAGGGGCCGTGGAAGACTCGAGAGGCTCTGGAAGCGGAGCCCTGGCAGGCTCGAGAGGCTTGAGAGGCGGAGCTCTGGGAGGCTCGAGAGACTTGAGAGGCGGAGCTCTGGGAGGCTCGAGAGGCTTGAGAGGTGGAGCCCTGGAAGTCTCGAGAGGCTTGAGAGGCGGAGCCCTGGGAGGCTCGAGAGGCTTGAGAGGCGGAGCCCTAGGAGGCTCGAGAGGAGGAACCCTGGGAGGCTCGAGAGACTTGAGAGGCGGAGTCCTGGAAGACTCGGGAGGCGGAGCTCTGGGAAGCTCGAGAGAAGCCCTGGAAGGCTCGGTAGGCGGAGCTCTGGAAAGCTCGGGAGGCGGAGCTCTGGAAAGCTCAGGAAGCTCGGAAGGCGGAGCTCTGGAAAGCTCGGAAGGCGGAGCTCTGGAAAGCTCGGAAGGCGGAGCTCTGGAAAGCTCGGAAGGCGGAGCTCTGGAAAGCTCAGGAAGCTCGGAAGGCAGAGCTCTGGAAAGCTCAGGAAGCTCGGAAGGCGGAGCTCTGGAAAGATCGGGAGGCGGAGCTCTGGAAAGCTCGGGAGGCGGAGCTCTGGAAAGCTCGGGAAGCTCAGAAGGCAGAGCTCTGGAAAGCTCAGGAAGCTCGGAAGGCAGAGCTCTGGAAAGCTCAGGAAGCTCGGAAGGCAGAGCTCTGGAAAGCTCAGGAAGCTCGGAAGGCAGAGCTCTGGAAAGCTCGGAAGGCGGAGCTCTGGAAAGCTCGGAAGGCGGAGCTCTGGAAAGCTCGGGGGGCGCAGGCTCTAGGACGGGCATGACCATTGGCGCTGGCTTTTGGTCAGTCCTGGCTATTGGCGTTGGCCCGGGGACGGTCGAGGCTACAGGCTCTGGCTCAGGGATGGTCGAGGCTACAGGCGCTGGCTCAGGGACGGGCATGACCATTGGCGCTGGCTTTTGGTCAGTCCTGGCTATTGGCGTTGGCCCGGGGACGGTCGAGGCTACAGGCGCTGGCTCAAGGACGACCAAGGCGTCAGGCACTGGTTCACTGACCTCTGAGGCGACAGGCACTGGCTCACTGACCTCTGAGGCGACAGGCACTGGTTCGCAGACCGGGGCAGGCGAGGGCTCTGGCTCGCTGACCGTAGCTGACGAGGGCTCTGGCTCGCAGACCGGGGCAGGCGAGGGCTCTGGCTCGCTGACCGGGGCAGGCGAGGGCTCTGGCTCGCTGACCGGGGCAGGCGAGGGCTCTGGCTCGCTGACCGGGGCAGGCGAGGGCTCTGGCTCGCTGACCGGGCAGGCGAGGGCTCTGGCTCGCTGACCGTAGCTGGCGAGGGCTCTGGCTCGCTGACCGTAGCTGGCGAGGGCTCTGGCTCGCAGACCGGGGCAGGCGAGGGCTCTGGCTCGCAGACCGTGGCAGGCGGAGACTGGGAAGCAGAAGCCTTTCCTCTTCTCCTCCTCCGCCGGGCGGACAAAGCTGGCAATGCTGGCTCGTTGGCCGTGGCAGGCATGGAAAGCCCAGTGGCGGAAACCGGGATCGAGAGAGGTGGTTCCCCGGCAGCGAGTTCTCCCAAGACTAGACTTACATATTCCCTCCACGTGAGGTCTCCGGAGTTAGGCAATTCCCTCAGCTGGTATGTTGGTAGCCCGAGCTGGTAGATGGTCTTTAGGGATGCGTCGTCGAAGCCGGTGTGGATGGCAACAGCGGAAAAGAAGTGGGAGAACTCGCGGATGGTCAACTCCGCCTGGGTCAGTTCCAATAGGTAAGCTGCTAGATCCATTTGTGGTTAGTCGTTCTGTTACGAATAGAGGCAGACAAGGAGAGCGGATCCAAATGCAAACTTACTTTAATTAAGTTAGACAATAAAAACATAAAGAAAAACCCACAATGGGGAAATGAACATAACACAGGAAACAAAACTGAAAACTCGGGCAGGTAACACAAACCAGGCATGACAACATTCAACGACTAACAAAGACAGAACAAAGAACCAGGGTATAAATACACAAGGACAGGATGATTACAAATAATAAACAGGTGTGAACAATGACACAAAATGGCAGTGATGACGGCAGGTGGATTGTGGGAAATGTAGTTCATAAACAATAGATTAGTGAGACACAGGGCAGACAACAGGGGAATGAAGAGAAAACTAAGGAAAGCAAAGGTGACAAAAAAGGCAAACAAGGGCAACAGTGAAACAAGACAAGGAATTCCTAACAAGTGCAGTTTCACACGGACAGTGAGACTCAGAGCGGACAACAGGGAAAACCTGACATGGAGCGGGATCGGTGACGGGTGAGACGGAAAACACGGCGCAGACAACAAGGAAACGTGACATAAACGTGATTAGTGAAACAGAGAACACAGGCAGACAACACGGGAACGTAACAATACCATACTACTCTTACTGTCGCTGTTTGGATTTAAATAATCAGATACGTAAGAGCCTATGATTGGATAATTATTGCAGTGATTAATAGCTTTCATCTGGCAACAATTCTTTTAACCCTAACTGATGCAGCGAGTAGCTTCTCATTTCTTAAACAACCATTTCGGAAGATGTATCCCATGGTCGTGGAAAGATGTTACTGTGTTTAAACCTGAAAGGATAGTGGTGAACCATCAGCTTCACGGAAGAATTGTGGTCGGAAAAAAATCTTGAATGATCGTGATTGGAGATCACTAAAAGTCACACCATAAAAATCTACAGTAGAACTCACCGGCTATGTTGCACAGGCATATGCCAGGAAGTTAATGGCAAGATTCATTGGGCTCAAAGTGTGAAAGAGTGGTTCAGTGAGCATGAGAAATCATTTTCACATATGAATTGGCCACCACAAAGTCCTGACCTTTACCCCATTGAAAGTCTTTAGGATGTGCTGGAGAAGACTTTACGGAGTGGTTCGACTCTCCAACTAAATATTAGTGTATGCAACTTTTTGTTTTTGGCCAAGCATATTTCTGCCATTAGAGTAGAATCATAGTATGCCATTTTGAATGTGAATCCATCCTAATGCACAGGCAAGGGGGAACTCTGGTGGTAGGAAAGAAGAAGCAGCTCAGATGTAGTGTGTGGTGAATAGCGCAGTGAATAGCAATTACACTAATCTAAAGGCACAGATCAAATATGACAAAATATAGGGGATGTGTTAGGACAGGTTAAGTTGATGTGGTTATTTATTTAGTTATATAATAAGGGATTTTGAGGCATAATGAACCAAATATCATAAAAATGTTTCTTATTCATTTCAAACATGTTCCACTTTCTAAAAAGTTCTTTCATAGCTTTATTTGCAGCGTTTACTCTGTTAATCTTATTCGTATCTTCTGTAGCTGGATTCTGAACTGGAGGATTTGATGCAACTAAATGAACCAAGTCCTCTTGAGAATCTTATCGTCAGAAGTTCTGTTTACAAAGCAGGTTGGAGAATCATTGAGTGTATGTGTGCAGTACAGCAAAAACTTTATGGGCTGATGGTTTAACACAAATTGTAATTATTTATCAACATTAAACATTCAATCATACATTAAAAGGCATTTAGCAGCTTGTTTTGAAATCCAGTTGATAACTAGCTGTGGACAAGGAGATTGATTTTCTAAAAAAAAAAAAAAAAATGTATTGCTCTCCATATTGTGTCATTTCAGGCAAGAACAAATGTCTAACTCTCCCTGAAAGCTCCAATTGCATCCAGAATATACTTGAGGACATTGGCTCTCCTCAACAGTGCATGTCATGTGTATTTTTCAGTCCTTTTAAAGTAAACTAGAATTTGAAGGCACATGGGCAATCTTCTGCAATTTAGAACAGATCTTAATTGTAAAATGTTATAACATGTAGAAAGACTATGCTCACATAATCCTAAATGGTTTTATTTGCCAGGTTTTTAAAAGTCATTAACTTAAGTTTAATTTAGCAAGTTGTTTTGTATGTTCTGAAAATTCCAGAACTTGAGTTGATTTTAAAATGTGCACATGAATAGAGCTGGTTTGGTAAGTTTTTGTTCATGTCATACTATAACCTTATTTGGATTGGTTTGATGCTTCCACAGCATTCAGCGCAGACTCTCTCTGCAGTAACCAATTCTGCACCATGCTTACTTGCCCTCCATTGGAGTGGACTCCAACCCTCTAAATAGCCATTGTGACAGCCCACAGGATCATGATTTGCTACCGTACAGCACAAGGATATGGTAACAAAATGCATGCATGCATGGATCCACAATTATGGATACTTTACAGCATGCATACATGTTTCTTCACTATCCTCAACTTACCAAAAAATATTATTTTTATGCAAAAACATATTTGAGTATACATCATACTTGAAAAGTACTTATAAATAGCATATATACAGTAATGTATACATGTACTGCAGCTTTCACTGTGAACTAAAAATTGTCAAAAATGACTGTGCTTTAAAATATCTTTTCCAAATGGCTGGTTTAAATCATTAGGGACATCCTAATCACACTACCAACAGTAGTGGTGAAGCTTACCTTTATGGTAAGTGCCGGGCTATTAAGAAAGTTTGGATTAGGTGCAAGCTTCAGAAATTGGAATAACCCTGTATAATATCACTGCAGAGGAAATCGAGGGAAAATGGCCTGACATTGTTCAATATTACAAATAAATAACATTATACATTTAAAAGTGTTAGGCAACAGCTAATGTCTATTAGCTAGTCTGTATTTATGAATATTCAGAAATAGTCTTTAATCACACTGGACCTAAATGAACAGCAAGTTCTGATAATTAATATATACTATTTTAAAAATAGAAAAATTTACAATTGTTTCATTGAAATTGTGATGCTACAGGCTCAATGAAAAAAAAACAAAAAAACAATGCCGATCATGACAGTTGGTCTCCCGGATTGTCATAAAGTTGCCAGAATTTCTAAATGTAACATTTTAAAGATAATGGTTCCCCTTCTGTCACTCACTCGACGTTGTGTCGATGTTATGACACTAGGGGTCGATCTTGAGAGCCCCAAAACACCTCAATCTTTGAGAAAAGGCCAATGGGAATTGGCAAGTGGAATTTGCATGCCACGCCCCTGGACATACGAATATAAAAAAGGAGAAAGAATGCCCACTCTCATTGAGGTTTTGTGCTGAGGAGCCGAGACAAGGTCCCGGCCATTTCAGCATCTAGTACAGCATTGTGGCAAGAGGGACACAACGTGGAGGTTATGACAGTAACCAAGAAGTTCCCCTACTGTCACTCACTCTACATTGTGGTGTCGATGTAGTGACACTAGTGGCCCAATAGAAAAATGCCAAAAAAGCTGAACCGTGTTACGTGAACACCATAGCAAGCTGCTGTGTGCGTCAGACAGCACGTAACCTCCTCCAATGGCCCAAAAGACATCATGTAGCTCCCCACATCCCTGTTGGGGATGGGGGGGAGTGGGGCAACGTAACTAGCATGGAGCAGGCCACGCCAACCTTGTGGTTCAGTGGTTCAACCTTGTCTGTCTATGTTTTCTCTGCACAGAGTATTAGATGAGTGGCACACAGAACCCAGGAACCAATCATCTAGCTGCGAGGGCTCAGGGCGGCCCGGGCAAGTATAGCGGTCAGCTCTGCATCGGCCTCAGACTGGGCAGGCAGACTCGAAGGTGGCAGCCCAGTCGAGTCCTCGGTGTCTGACATTGCCAGTGCACTCTCAGATGCAGCGATCGAGAACTCATCCTGCTCGCGAGCCCCGAAAGAGACATTAAGCTGCCCATGAGGCGAGACGAAAATATATACTCTTTTAGTAGCGCTGTTAAAGCACCATGGGGCGCTTGTCAGAGTCAGAGCATCTAAAAAGCAAACAACCTGGCATTATATCTTTAATGCATCCTTTATTAAAATTTCAAATAATAAGGAAGTACATCATAAACTACAAAAATGGCATTTCTCTGTGTGGTCAGAGCCACATCTATGTGTTGCGTGAGGGGGGAGAGATTGAAACTGCACAGACCATACTCAGTAAGCCAAAAAACTTCTTAGAAGTTTAATAACAGAAAATATAAATACTGTCTTCTCTAGCACTCTTGATTATGTCACCCCCATTCTATTAAAGAAAAACAACATGTTAGATCCAATACAAACTAAGCTCTTAAGAGATATTCCCTGTAATCTCAGAACCTCTTCATAATATTAACTCCTCGCTCAACCTAGGGATTCATATCCCGAGGTTACCAGAGCTGATCAGATCCAGCTTCGCTCCTGCTTGCTGTCAGACTCCACTGCTACGTGTCTCAGTGATGATGACTAAATGCAGCCGGTACTAGCCAGACATCACTTCAGTTGATTACAATGAACTTCAGGGATGAATCTCACCAAAATGACCTGCCGGTTGAACTGCAATGGACCTCACTGATCTCTGCCTGCATCACCTTGGTGTAATGATGGACTACACTCATAAAATGGAATACATAGACTAACAATTAATTGCCAACAAAAGCCTACATCAGCCAACCAAAAGGGGCAATGCATCTGTGAACTTCAGACATTAAAAGACATTAATTATTAATCTTACAGTTCAACAAACTCTTTGTATCAACACTGCACTGCACAAAAACAACTAATATTGGCATTCTATTCATGCGGTTTTGCCAGAGGGGAACATCCAAAGGTTATTTTTTGCCATTAACCAATATTTTATGGAGTTGTGTTCCTTGACGCAGTCGCCTTCAGCTTGCTCACTAAGGTTCCAACAATGGCAAATTCTCAGGGCCAGCAAAGCCTTCTCTGCTGGCCTAACATGCCAAATAAATATTTTTCATCCTCAATCAACTTTTTACCCATGTATTTTAATCACTTTCCAATCTTAATCTACAAACAAATAAAGAAAAACAAAAGTTTATCCAGTCAGAATTTATTCCTTGATGCTTACAAGCGAAGCGTGACAACCATTTCACAAATCACATGCCCAAAGCCATGCACCTTAGCTGAAGCAGCATGCATGTCTGAGCTAAACCCCATTAGGCCTTCAGAATTTCCACTGAATCCCTCAACAGTGCAAATGAATTGACAAAAAAAGTCAGATTAATCAGCCAATCAGATTTATTTGCTCTTGGTGGGTGTGATCTTTAGGATATGTCCCGGTCGAGGCCTTCTACCTGGCCTTGAGTGATGCAATCATGATTTAAGTGACATAATTTGAAAGGGAGCGCGAGATGTTGCTGACGAGTCGACTGTCACTACTGCCGCAATTGCCATTAAGAGATCCTTATGGATTTAAAAACCTGAGATGTTCTACATTACTGTGTGATTGCTTAATTTATTAAACCAGAAAGGACTGATTTTCACTTCAAGCAAATTGGTAAGTGCTTTTTGCATTGTTATAGCCACATAAGGAGTTTTCAAAGTGTAAATTAGGCTGTTTGTGCATTCAGCGTCAGATCAAGTTGGGAAGAAGTGCTACATTCCATTCACTACAAAAGTCAGATTTTCCAACGTCCTACTAGGAAAAGTGCAATAGAATGCATCTTTATGTCCGAATTACAACTTTTAGGCTTGTGCACAAATTCTCAACTCCGATTTCACCGAGATGCAGGGGCATGATGTCACACAAACATGTCGACACTCCGTGAGATATACAAAGTAAGTGATAAATGTTGACAAAAAGTAATATCGATAAATGAGTTTGTTTTCACATTACATGATACTAAAGCTTGTTTAACAAACGCCAGCAAAAACAGGTGTATAAGACATTCTACTAATCTCTTTTGATAACCGTACACCTGAAGCACAAATGCTAGCACTGCAGCATTGTTTCAGTTGGCTTGCTAGGAGACATCTCTAATGAGAGGCAAACACCTGCTAAGCTAATGGGAGTGTTGCAGTTCCGAATATCGGGGAATGGAATGCATTTAGGGCAAATATTATTAGATCGATTTTTCCAGGTTTTAGTCCTCCTTTGTAGATTCAAATGAAAAATTATGATTTTTGAATGTCTGTTCGGGAGACGTTAATTTTACAAACAGTCATGATGCAGTTAGGCTTACTTAAGCATTAAGTGTCATTTCAAGTTCTGGCTTTCATGCGTGGGCGTGTTTTAAAAATGTCAATTGGTATTATTAGTTATCTGCGACAATGCATGATGCCCAAAGGCATAGGGTGTCATTCATTGTGAAACTGTTTTCTTAATGGCATGAATCACACTGAAGGATTAGACTTTTAATGCATGGCCCGTCCCTGGGTTCTAAATACAATTATTATTATACAGAATTTACAATAATATTTAAATCAAAATACACAATAACTAAGACTTTATTGTGGTTTAATTTTCTGTAAAGCTGCTTTCACACGATTTGTGTTGTGAAAAGCGTTATACAAATAAAAATAACTGGACAAGGAACAGCATGCAGTGAGGGAAACCCATCACTAGCCTCCCCAAATGGACGCTCCAACTCCTGCTTCTAAAACAAAGGGGAAGAGTTAAACAATCAAGATAAATATCACAAAAAGGATACCAGTAAGCACCAGATCACCACAAAGAGTAGATAGAATCGCCAGGCCCAGTTAGAGCAGAAAATCAAAAGATCAACTTTCAAAAATTACATCAGAATATTAAACACACACAAATCAATAAGACATACAATTAATATCACAAATCTATTGAAATCAAACTGTTGAAACATATACAAATGAGAAAATGACATCAAGAATAAGAATGACCAATTATCAAGTTTACAAACAGGGGCACCAAAATAAACAAAGCAACTGAGTGGTATCAAGGTAAAAGACAAGAACCACAAAATAAACAAAGAATCAGAGAAAACCATAACAAACAAATAGACAAAACAGCAGCTTTAGGCATTGTGTACAGCTCAGGTGACTACAACAGAATACCAGGTGCCTCTCAAACTACACGCAGGCCAAAAAGCAGGGCACACGTTTTGGACAGATAGCCTGGATTAGACAGGACCAGCAGGCCTAAATGAACTATGTCAGCAGAGAACAAAAAGAAAAATATAACTAAAATCTCTTAAATGACTGAAGTCCTCTAAACAAACAGGCAACATACCTTCAAGAGAGGACATGGCAGCACAATACAGCAAATCATAAGCAGATAAACTATTGTGATATGGAAAAATATAAAACAGAAAGAAAAAGATGAAAATAAAAGTCACAAAGAAATCAGGACTGGCATACCCGAGTAGGTTAGAGAAATATGAGAGCACAAACTATAGGAGTCAACCGGAGTCATTCCATGTAAAGGAAAAACCATGAGCACCTTAACCTTCTTCCCCCCACAATATAATGGCTGAGAATGGGATCACCTGCTATTTCGGAAAATGGAGCCTTATTTTTAAAGGTACAGGACTCTTCTTCTTTTATTTTAATGGCGGACTGGTATCATGAGCACATGCCTCCACCTACTGTTCAGTTTAATGCATCGTATTCCATGCCTTTCTATTAATCTCTTAAAACAAAAACAAAAAAACACAACAACAAAAACAAAAAAAAACACAACACATTACTCATTTACTATAGGTCTAGATCCATCATGAACCAGGTGTTCCCTGGCACTGGTGTTCCCTCTGGATCCAGACTGACACATTACACAAATCTGTTCTTTGATATATTTAAATTCTATCACTCAAACCTGTACTATACATGCATTGTATTAAAATCCTATATCCTAACCTATCTCTATTAACCTATATTCCTTATAGATACTCCAACTCCCTAACTTTATGTCCATTATGGTTTAAATATTGTATTATTTCCCTTTTCTCCTGTATATACCTTCTACAATCAAATATGACATGCTCTACAGTTTCTTTTTCTCTACAATACTCACATAAATAATTTCCTTGGATTCCTATTAAAGCCAATGAAGAGTTCAATCTTGTATGACCAAGCCTTAATCTAGTTATTATAACCTCTTCCTTCCTGTTTCTGCCACATATATTTTTATTCAGTTCTACCTGTTTTTTATTTTATATAAATGTCTTCCCTTCTTGTCTTTATCCCATATTTCTTGCCACTCTTTCTTAATATTTTTCTTAATAATAGATTTTATTTCCCCCTTAACTAGTGGTACTCTAATATCCTCTTCATTTGTTTTTAAAGCCTTCTTTACTAACTCATCAGCAGCTTCATTTCCATGAATCCCTTTATGTGCTGGTACCCAACAGAATCGACTGTCAATTTCAACCTCAGGAAAAGTCCATGCCGGTACCTCTTCTCAATAGGTGACATCTTACACTCAGTCTCTGCAATCTGATATTTTTCTGTTATGCTCCATCCAAATCCCCTTTCTCTTTTGTTTACATATTGCCAACAGTTATTTAAAACCTCAGTAGCAATGCGATTTCCAACATAGCTCTTCATACATTTCCAGTATATCAGTGATAATTACTAAAATTCAGTGGCATTTCATTTGCCTCAACCAGTAGAGCATTAATTGGCATTGATTTTTACTGCTCCTAAGAATATCCTAAGAGCTCTATACTGTATTTTATCCAATCGCTTTAATAATGTTATTGATGCAGCACCATATATCATACAGCCATAATCCAACACAGATCTAATCATAGCTTGATATATCATCAACAATCCTATTCTTTCTGCTCCCCACTCTTTGCCAGCTATTGCCCTCATCACATTTAAGGATTTTCTACATTTATTATCAATTTCATCTATATGTTTTTTCCATGTATATCTGCTATCAAACCCACTGCCTTTCTTTGGGTATGATGAAGTAAGAGCTGTAGAAACCCTTCTTCATCTCGGCTGGAGGGACAGGCTCTATCGCGTCCTTGAGTAGCAGAGTGGAAATCTCTGCTCGTTAGGTGCTGGCGTTTTCGCCTAGCATTGGCGTGGAGCGAATACCGCTGAAATGAGGCGGGAGCCTGGCGAATTGAATCGCATAGCTGAGTCAGATGGTCCTGGCCAGCCATCGCGACGGGCCGGAAAGCGCAAGCCATGCGTCTAAGCTCCGTGCAAGGAGCACTAACGGGACGATCGTTTGGACATACCATTTGGGCGTCGCGGCGGGGGGGAGCAGGTAATAGTGCAAAAAGCGAGAACTGAGGATTCTCCTCCCGGCCCTCCACCCAGGGATGGATTGGTCTTGCTACCAGCTCCGGAGCAAACATCTGGCTTTGTGGGTGCACCGTCTCAGGAACGCTTAGGGGTTTTAGGGGCCCAAACGGGGGCCTAAAGAGGAGACGGAGGGCATTCGCCACCTGCGGGGCGCTCTACGCTGGGGCTGAAAGCTGGGCCCAGGTTGAGGCGGAGCTGCTGTTGGCTTTTTCGCAGGGGGAAGTCCACAGCGAGCAGACGGGGACAGCCTGTGCTACGACGGCACGGCATGATGTGGGAGATGGCCTCCGTCTGTTTCTTCACCATCGAGAACTGCTGGGCGAAGTCGTCGATGGTGTCGCCGAAGAGACCGAACTGTGAGATGAGGGCGTTGAGGAAGCGGGCTTTGTAAACGTTGTGCATCTACACCAAGTTCAGCCATAGATGGTGTTCCTGAACCACAAGGGTGGCCATCGCCCACCCGAGTGCTTGCGCGGTGATCTTCGTAGCTCTGAGAGCGAGGTCGGTGGCAGAGTGCAGTTCGCTTGTGTATGTTGCTCTTTTACCAGAATCAAACTCTTTTAGAGGAGAATAAACTCTTTCAGAGAAGTCAACTCTTTTATAAGAGAAGCACTGTCGAAGCGCCCAGGGGCAGAGGCTGCACAGCGTGCAGAGCGGAGAATCCCACTGGAATGCTCCATCAGATCCAAATTCTGTCTGCCAACTTGACATTGGCCTTATTTCAAGTTCAAGTTCAGAGGTACGCGAGGCTCTCAGAAGAGACCCCTTGTGTCACTACAATCGACACAACGTTGAGTGAGTGACAGAAGGGGAAATATTGTTTCTTACAATATTTGAGGGATATATAATATTGCTGCTTCTAGAAAGAGATCCACAAAAAGTTTCCACTGATTCTTCATTTACTAGATTTATATTTCTCTCACAATAATTTTTAAAAGATTTCCAGTCTGCTTTTTCATATAACCATTTTCTTTGCAGATAATAATCTGTTTTATATCTGTTAACTCTTATTGATCAAATTATTGGAAAGTGATCACTCCCAATAGTAGTATCATTGATCACATACATTCGCACATCTCTGCCATCTCATTTGAAATCATTGTTAGATCTATACTTGATGTAGTATTCCCTGTTATATTGGATCTAGTGCCTTCTCCTGTATTTAAACATCCAAGTGATCTATCATCCATAAATTGTTCCACTATTTTCCCATTACAATCTGTCTTTGTACTTCCCCATAGCCAATTATGCATTGAAATCTCCATACTATAGTTCCATTTTCCATGTATTCCGCCAACCTTTTCAAGTAACCCTTGTGAAATTTTATCACATGGATTGTAAAAGTTAAAAATCACAATTGATCCCTCTTGGTAGAATACCTCTATACCAAGACATTCTATTTCTTTGACATCTGTAAGTGTTCTATATGCTATTCCCTCTTGAATAAATGTCACTACCCCTCCACCTTGTGCTCCCTTTCTATCCTTCCAGACAGAATTATATAAAAATATTTTAAATCGCAGATTTGGTTTAAGCCATGATTCTTGTACACATATTATACTTGTTTATTGTTTTAATTCCATTATAAATTTCTTAAATTCTTGTCCATTCGCTGTAAGACTTTTGCATTCCATTGCAGAACACTTATTACCATCAGGCTAATCAGACAATTGAGAAGCATCATGAACTGATGATCGAGAAAGAACATCATATATAATTTGAACTGATATTCCAGAAATCACCAAGAATTCTGATGCTGCTTCCAGGATTACTTTTATTTTAGCTGATTTGCTTGTCATCATAGCAGTAACATTTATAATCTTGATAATGAAAACCCCAAAATTATCCTTTGTCATTATTAATTAGTTTTCTTTTATATAGCATTGATGACTGCATTTGTTTTTTTCTGTCTTTTCTTCTCTTAAAGAAGCACTTAAAGAGCTCTACAGTGCCATTAGCAAACAACAATCTGCACACACAGAGGGAGATTTCGTTGTGGCAGGAGATTTCAACCAATCAAACCTCCGGACTATTCTCCCCAAGTGGTAAAATCATGCTGGATTATGTCTACACCAACATAGAGAATTAATACAAAGCCATCCCCTGCCCCCATCTCGGGCAGTCTGACCACCTCTCTCTTCTCCTCATACAGCCCACTTTTTAAACAGATTAAACTGTCTATCAAGACTGTAAAAGTGTGGCCTGTAACAGCTACATAAGAACTCCAGGATTGGTTTGAAAACACTGACTGGACCTTTTTTTGCACATGAGGCTACTACAGACTTCCATACAAACATTGAGTTGGACACATCAGCGGTTCTGTCCAACAGAATTTGATGTGGGAAAATGCTACGGTCAATAAAACCATTTGTGTCTTTTCAAATAAAAAAATCATGGATGAAGAGAGAGGTCCATCTGTTACTGAGAACATGAGACACAGCTTTCAAATCAGGGGGACAGAGAGGCCTGCAGTACTGCCAGATCCAACCTCAAGAAAGGCATTAAAGAAACCAAGAAGAAACTCAGGATTGAGGAGCACATTCTAACCATGATCCATAGAGTATGTGCCAGGAAATTCAAAGTCTAACTGACTACAAGCACAAAAAACCCAACAACCTAACCTGTGATGCCTTTCAACCAGATGAACTCTTCACATGCTTTGATACAGCAAGCAAAGTGCTAACATACACTATCCCTACCAACAACAATGTTAGCGACAACTATCAGGGTCTCACACTCTCCACTCACAACATAAGGTTTGCACTGCATAGGATTAATATCCGTAAAGCTGCAGGACCTGACAGAATACCAGGCATGTACTCAAGGCCTGTGCCGATCAACTGGCAGTGGTCTTCACCAACATCTTCAACCTGTCCCTGGTACAAGCAGTAGTCCCCACATGCCTTAAATCTGCAACCATCATCCCAGTGCCAAAACAGTCTGTTGTGACCAGCCCTAACAATTACCAACCAGTAGCCCTAACCCCATCATTATGAAGTGCATCAAAACCAAGATCCCTGCCAGTTTTGACCACCACCAGTTTGCATATTGTGCAAACAGGTCAACAGACGACACTATTTCCACTGCCCTTCACATGGCTCTGACACACTCAGAAGGCAGAGACACGTATATTAGCTCTGCCTTCCAAACCATTCTCTTCACCAATCTCTACTCAATATTACAAGACTTAGGTCTCAAACAACACACTATGCAAATTCCTCTAAATTTCCTAACCTGCAAACCACAGACTGTCAAATTAGGAAACCCGTAATACTTGACTCTGACACTGAATTCTGCACCACAAGAGTGTGTCCTGAGCCCTCTTCTGTATTTACTTTTCTGGTATGAAAATTGCAGCTCAGTTGACCACAAAGCCCTTCAGCGTGTTCTCAAGACTGCACAACACATCAATGGCACTCTGCTACCAGCCGTTTAAGACCTAAACAACATATGCTTCCAGACCAGAGCACTTCCTGAAGATGATTCAAACTCATTAAAGCATGCACCACCAGGAACCGTATATAATTCACAAAGTTGCAATAGTCTCAAATAAATATTTTTACCAGTAAATATCTTTGAAATTAAGTTTAATTTGATGTATTCAGTTTGTTGACTAGCCCAAACACAACCAAGTTTTTTAAGACTTTTAAGAGACTACAGATTTTCGGTTACAGCATAATTTTCTGGAAAGCTGCTTTGAAACAATGTGTTGTGAAAAGCAATATACAAATAAAAATTTTGAAATTACGCAATCCAGCTTTTTCCCACAGCACTGCCAGTTCATGTCATGTTTGTTTTGATGAAATCAGCAGTAAGGCAAGCTGAGGTAAAGGGGAGGATCACGGAGTCTGAGAAGTATAAAATTTCTGCTCTGGTAACAAACTGTCAGAATCTCAGAAGCTTCTCTTTGCTGTTAACCATGGTCTTCTCAAAGACTCCACTGGGTTTGGTTCTCTTAGCCATGTTGGCAATGGTGGCTGAATCCTCATGGGGCAATGGTATGTTTACAAATCTTACTAGTGTTTTCTTTACTTGCATTGTCTTTCATTAAATGATATGCACCTTCTGTATGGATTATGTATCATTTTTGGCTTAGAAATTTTTAATCATTACATGTGCACATGCAAAGGAGTTATCTTTTTTCTGTCTGCACATTAAACCTCTTCAGGGAAGGGAAATTCCTATAATTACGACCTTTCCAAAATGTCTGACCTGAGGAAACTGTACAACTCCAAAGTGTACAAAGCTGAGAGGATGACCAGACCTTTGGAGGGGATGTCTATCAAATTAGGCATATTGAGCCACTCTGGAGTCAGGTAAAATAAGAAGATACAATCAACCATTTTTAAACTTTAGTTTGTGTAATATGTATCAATATAAACAAGGGGCTAAAAATATTGTAGGGAGAGAATGACTTAAATCTTATACAGGTCTTCTTCTGGTCCTGCTTTTAGAGTGACTCTGGAAGATGGCACTAAATGGCTGGTCCATAAAGGAGATGGCTACGGTATCTCATCTCAGACCGTTGTTGTGGATGCACGTCATATGAGCAATAATTGGAAAGCAAGTGTTTCTGTAACCCTGATCTGCAGGATTGCATTAAAATCTATAGTTTTATAATGTTTATTAATGATACATTCATTTATACTGTACCTGAAGCTCTCTATAAAGCTATTTCTTATTAGTTGTTATCAGAAGATAATTTTAGGTGTTTACTAATTATTATACTTTTTTTTTTTTTACTGAACAGATTGTTGAGACGAAAAATTTTGGTGGAAGCAAGACAGTGTCTGATTTTGTGAAGGCTGGAGGAACGGACTACAAACTTATCTTTGATAACTGTCATGATGCTTCTGGACGCATGATGGATGGTTAAATTCATAAATGTAGTTATAGTAACGTTCATTCACTACATTGCATGTGTTGCATGTTGTGAATAGAGTATCACTTTACTCATTTGTATTAATTAGACAATACATGGTGAATTGTGACACTGTTACTATGTTGCTTTAAAAAAAAAAAATATGTATAATTTTGCTTTAGTGTGATATATTTTTTCAAAATTTTGAAAAGGATATCTTAAGATCTTTCCTAGATAAATTTCCTAAAAATCCAATAACCTAAATAAATAAAAAAAAGTTGCTGCAAAGGAGAGAGTTTGATGTGTCCTTCCATTTATCTATAAGTCTTAACTCTGTTTGAATTCAAAATGCTGTGGAACATATGTAGAATTCCACTTTTAGAATTCCATAAAACACAAGAGCACAAGAGAGTACACTCCCTGAACAGTAGCAAAATGCAATAATAGGAGGCAGAAAACATTTGGTTTAACACAAATGCATTGGTCAGAGAGAGAGAGAGAGATCCTGTCTTTAGGTCTGGAACATTTCCACCAAGGTTTCCCAACCTTTTCTGTCTTATACCCCACAGCTCCTCAATAAGGCTCAAGTACACTTTCATCAACACCAAACCAGTACAGAAATGTGTTCTTTTAAACAACTGTATAACATGCAACATTATTATTCAGATTATTAGTTACTTTAAAACAATACAGAACAAAATAAATAAAAAGTGTCTATTTATATATATATATATATATATATATATATATATATATATATATATATATATATTAATACAGTGAAAAAAACACTCTATTAGCATAACATAAATTTAAGTAAATAAATAAAAATGTCCATGTACTAAAATAAAATATTTTATGCAATGAGTGTACCTTCCTTTACTATTACTATTATTTTAAATGGCCATGGAAAATAAAAAAGCAAAAAGTAGTCTGAACTTTCACCTTTTGCTGACCCTTTATGCTTCGCAGAGTTAATGTGTGCTTCTAAATCACTTGCACCTTTATTAGCAACTGACACATAAGTGCCAGCTTTACATGGCATACATTCTGTTTCCCACGGACCTCGACCTGGATGAAAGCATGGGAATTTATTGTGCAAATCTTCTCTAAATTTGCACTTTCATTTGGGCATTGTTTCCACTCAGCTGTCATTTGCTGCTACTGGCAAGCAACTGTTTGATGTCGAATACAACAGCCCTTTTCCCATTTGCGGAGAGATACACAGGCAGGAATTTGTCCAATAGTTGCTGCAAGCCTCATATAATCAACCAATTGTGTGCGAGAAGGCGGGACTTACAAAGAGGGGTTAAGCAATGCAAATATGCGCGCACACACAATGAAGTGTGTGTATATGTGTGTTGTAGGTTTTTACAAAGCAAACACAAGGTAAATGAGGCCTACTCCTGGTTGTGCACTGACATATATCCATTAACTTCATGACTAAAGTCACCATAGTCCTTTGTGCTATAAGTAGGGATGAGAGATATCACATCATTTCTTTTCGATCCGATACCAAAAATGTCAAGTCCAGTATTGTCGATACGAATACTGATACTTCTATTATTATTATTATTATTATTATTTTGTAATTATTTGTATTATTAAATTGGTAATTTAAAATATAATGTTTTGTCATAATTCGTCATTATTATTATTATTTACATTTGTGAGCCTAAACAGAAATTTATTAGACTTCTGTTTTGTTTACCCTTACAAAAATGAACTATGGTTTTTCACTCCAGTAACTACAGTTTAACCATGGGATTTAGTTAAACCATAGTTACCACACAATTAACCACGGTTACTACAACATAATTACTGTAGTAAAACCACCATTTAGTGTGAATTTACTCCAGAAGCTGTTTCTCTGATTTTCTATCATTACCTCTACAAGGCACTGATTCCTCTTGTTAGAACGAGCCTTGAGACAGCACAAGCGCTTGTCTGCTTATGTCTTTCAGCATGCATGTTAAGATGAGCGGAAGAAGAAATAGATCTCATCCTGCAAAAGTATTTGCTAATGTAGCCTAATCCTTTTTTTTTTTTTCACTTTGAAGCTTATGATTATTGTTCATGGTAACCAAATAATAATATCCATATAGTTAAAAAAAAATAAATCTGAATTTATATTTTTGTGTGAGGATCGATATTTTTGAAACAACACCAGTAAGGCTATCCCATACTGTCCCGGGCCATCAGAGAGGCAAAGCGCACATACGCACAGAGAATCCACAGCCACTTC
This sequence comes from Xyrauchen texanus, assembly GCF_025860055.1. Classification (NCBI taxonomy): domain Eukaryota; kingdom Metazoa; phylum Chordata; class Actinopteri; order Cypriniformes; family Catostomidae; genus Xyrauchen; species Xyrauchen texanus. Next base: position 16,868,146 of record NC_068290.1, read on the forward strand.
CAGGACATCAGCGACACACGGCCCATGTGGCAGGGCATCCAGACCATCACCAGTTACAGGAAAACATCACCTGCCTCCCTTCCAGATGCGCTGAACAAATTCTACGCTCGGTTTGAGGCGCAGAATGATGTGGCAGTGAGGAAGACCACCCCTCCTCCCAACAACCAGGTTCTATGTCTTACAACGGCTGATGTGAGGAAAACTCAACCCAACCCATGGCTGCTGGCACTGGCTCTTGGACGGTCATGGCTACTGGCACTGGGACGGTCGAGGCTACAGGCGCTGGCTCAGGGACGGTCGAGGCTACAGACGCTGGCTCAGGGACGGTCGAGGCTACAAGCGCTGGCTCAGGGACGGTCGAGGCGACAGGTGCTGGCTCACTGCTGGCTGAGGCGACAGGCGCTGGCTTACCAATGGCTGGGGTGACAGGCGCTGACTCACTGACATCGGGGGCTAATGGCTCTGGCTGGTTGACCGGAGCTGACGAGGGCTCGGGCTCGCTGACCGTGGTTGAAGAGGGCTCGGGCTCGCTGACCGTGGCTGACGAGGGCTCGGGCTCGCTGACCGTGGCTGACGAGGGTGCAGGCTCACTCACCGTGGCTGACGTGGGCAAGGGCTCGCTCACCGTGGCTGACGTGGGTGCAGGCTCGCTCACAGTGACAGGCGTGGGCTCTGGCTCGCAGACCGGGGCAGGCGTGGGCCGGGAGGCAGAAGCACGTCTTCTCTTCCTCCTCTGGGCAGACGAAGAGGAACGTGCTTGCTCGTGGGGGGCGACTGGCGTGGGGATGGGCTCGATGACAGGTGGGGCTGGTGCGACAGGAAGCGCCATGGATGACTGGGGAGTCACCACTGTGGGAGGAGAGGTGAAATCCTCCTCGGCGATGCCCACGGTGTACGGTGAGCCGCAGACCAGTAAGGTCGCCTCCAGGAAGTCGCGGAGAGTCCAACCACGCGTCGCCGGCGGCAAACGCTCCCTGAGCGAACAGTGTAAAGTGTCCCTGAAGAAAACCACCAGGGCTGAGTCCAGGAAGTCTGTGATCTTCGCCAGCGCGAGGAAGTCGCTGATGTGGTCTTCAACAGGGCGGTCCTCTTGTTTGAGGCTGAGCAACCAGAAGTTGGCGTGTTGCACCGCTAGATCCATTGTTTGGGTCAATCGTTCTGTTAGGGCTGTGTGGGAAGCAGGAAAAGGCAGACGGGCGATTCGGATCTAAGTGCGGCTTTATTGCAACAAAACACAAACACTGGACTCAGGCAAAACAGGAACAAATAAAAAGTCCACGATGGGAAAACAAGCTGAAACACAAAATGACATCCAGGGGCTACAATAAAACTAAAACACGAAATAACATACAGACTGGGAAACATACACGAGAGGCAAGGTAACCACGAGAATTAACACAGAGGGCCGAGAACAACGGACATGAAACGATAACGATTGACAAAGGGAAGGGGAGAAAGCGGGGTTTAAATAAACAGACAAGGTAATGACAAAATAACAGACAGGTGCGGACAATAACACAGTGATCAGGGCTGGGAGTGTGATCCGGGAATTGTGGGAAGTGCAGTTTCACACACGGACAGTGTGTGAGTCCAACTAAATATTAGTGTATGCAACTTTTTGTTTTTGGCCAAGCCATTAGAGTAGAATCATAGTATGCCATTTTGAATGTGAATCCATCCTAATGCACAGGCAAGGGGGAACTCTGGTGGTAGGAAAGAAGAAGCAGCTCAGATGTAGTGTGTGGTGAATAGCGCAGTGAATAGCAATTACACTAATCTAAAGGCACAGATCAAATATGACAAAATATAGGGGATGTGTTAGGACAGGTTAAGTTGATGTGGTTATTTATTTAGTTATATAATAAGGGATTTTGAGGCATAATGAACCAAATATCATAAAAATGTTTCTTATTCATTTCAAACATGTTCCACTTTCTAAAAAGTTCTTTCATAGCTTTATTTGCAGCGTTTACTCTGTTAATCTTATTCGTATCTTCTGTAGCTGGATTCTGAACTGGAGGATTTGATGCAACTAAATGAACCAAGTCCTCTGGAGAATCTTATCATCAGAAGTTCTGTTTACAAAGCAGGTTGGAGAATCATTGAGTGTATGTGTGCAGTACAGCAAAAACTTTATGGGCTGATGGTTTAACACAAATTGTAATTATTTATCAACATTAAACATTCAATCATACATTAAAAGGCATTTAGCAGCTTGTTTTGAAATCCAGTTGATAACTAGCTGTGGACAAGGAGATTGATTTTCTAAAAAAAAAAAAAAAATGTATTGGTCTCCATATTGTGTCATTTCAGGCAAGAACAAATGTCTAACTCTCCCTGAAAGCTCCAATTGCATCCAGAATATACTTGAGGACATCAGCTCTCCTCAACAGTGCATGTCATGTGTATTTTTCAGTCCTTTTAAAGTAAACTAGAATTTGAAGGCACATGGGCAATCTTCTGCAATTTAGAACAGATCTTAATTGTAAAATGTTATAACATGTAGAAAGACTATGCTCACATAATCCTAAATGGTTTTATTTGCCAGGTTTTTAAAAGTCATTAACTTAAGTTTAATTTAGCAAGTTGTTTTGTATGTTCTGAAAATTCCAGAACTTGAGTTGATTTTAAAATGTGCACATGAATAGAGCTGGTTTGGTAAGTTTTTGTTCATGTCATACTATAACCTTATTTGGATTGGTTTGATGCTTCCACAGCATTCAGCGCAGACTCTCTCTGCAGTAACCAATTCTGCACCATGCTTACTTGCCCTCCATTGGAGTGGACTCCAACCCTCTAAATAGCCATTGTGACAGCCCACAGGATCATGATTTGCTACCAGTACAGCACAAGGATATGGTAACAAAATGCATGCATGCATGGATCCACAATTATGGATACTTTACAGCATGCATACATGTTTCTTCACTATCCTCAACTTACCAAAAAATATTATTTTTATGCAAAAACATATTTGAGTATACATCATACTTGAAAAGTACTTATAAATAGCATATATACAGTAATGTATACATGTAGTGCAGCTTTCACTGTGAACTAAAAATTGTCAAAAATGACTGTGCTTTAAAATAACTTTTCTAAATGGCTGGTTTAAATCATTAAGGACATCCTAATCAAGCTTCAGAAATTGGAATAACCCTGTATAATATCACTGCAGAGGAAATCGAGGGAAAATGGCCTGACATTGTTCAATATTACAAATAAATAACATTATACATTTAAAAGTGTTAGGCAACAGCTAATGTCTATTAGCCAGTCTGTATTTATGAATATTCAGAAATAGTCTTTAATCACACTGGACCTAAATGAACAGCAAGTTCTGATAAATAATATATACTATTTTAAAAATAGAAAAATTTACAATTGTTTCATTGAAATTGTGATGCTACAGGCTCAATGAAAAAAACAAAAAAACAATGCCGATCATGACACTTGGTCTCCCGGATTGTCATAAAGTTGCCAGAATTTCTAAATGTAACATTTTAAAGATAATGGTTCCCCTTCTGTCACTCACTCGACGTAGTGTCGATGTTATGACACTAGGGGTCGATCTTGAGAGCCCCAAAACACCTCAATCTTTGAGAAAAGGCCAATGGGAAATGGCAAGTGGAATTTGCATGCCACGCCCCTGGACATACGAATATAAAAAGGAGAAAGAATGCCCACTCTCATTGAGGTTTAGTGCTGAGGAGCCGAGACAAGATCCCGGCCATTTCAGCGGCTAGTACAGCTTTGTGGCAAGAGGGACACAACGTGGAGGTTACAACAGTAACCAAGAAGTTCCCCTACTGTCACTCACTCTACATTGTGGTGTCGATGTAGTGACACTAGTGGCCCTATAGAAAAATGCCAAAAAAGCTGAACCGTGTTACGTGAACACCATAGCAAGCTGCTGTGTGCGTCAGACAGCACGTAACCTCCTCCAATGGCCCAAAAGACATCATGTAGCTCCCCACATCCCTGTTGGGGGTGGGGGGGAGGGGGCGACGTAACTAGCATGGAGCAGGCCGCGCCAACCTTGTGGTTCAGTGGTTCAACCTTGTCTGTCTATGTTTTCTCTGCACAGAGTATTAGATGAGTGGCACCCAGAACCCAGGAACCAATCATCTAGCTGCGAGGGCTCAGGGCGGCCCGGGCAAGTATAGCGGTCAGCTCTGCATCGGCCTCAGACTGGGCAGGCAGACTCGAAGGTGGCAGCCCAGTCGAGTCCTCGGTGTCTGACATTGCCAGTGCACTCTCAGATGCAGCGATCGAGAACTCATCCTGCTCGCGAGCCCCGAGAGAGACATTAAGCTGCCCATGAGGCGAGACGTTCACGTCAATGTGTTGCTCTAATAGAGGAAAATATATACTCTTTTAGTAGCGCTGTTAAAGCACCATGGGGCGCTTGTCAGAGTCAGAGCATCTAAAAAGCAAACAACCTGGCATTATATCTTTAATGCATCCTTTATTCAAATTTCAAATAATAAGGAAGTACATCATAAACTACAAAAATGGCATTTCTCTGTGTGGTCAGAGCCACATCTATGTGTTGCGTGAGGGGGGAGAGATTGAAACTGCACAGACCATACTCAGTAAGCCAAAAAACGTCTTAGAAGTTTAATAACAGAAAATATAAATACAGTCTTCTCTAGCACTCTTGATGATGTCACCCCCATTCTATTAAAGAAAAACAACATGTTAGATCCAATACAAACTAAGCTCTTAAGAGATATTCCCTGTAATCTCAGAACCTCTTCATAATATTAACTCCTCGCTCAACCTAGGGATTCATATCCCAAGGTTACCAGAGCTGATCAGATCCAGCTTCGCTCCTGCTTGCTGTCGGACTCCACTGCTACGTGTCTCAGTGATGATGACTAAATGCAGCCGGTACTAGCCAGACATCACTTCAGTCGATTACAATGAACTTCAGGGGATGAATCTCACCAAAATGACCTGCCGGTTGAACTGCAATGGACCTCACTGATCTCTGCCTGCATCACCTTGGTGTAATGATGGACTACACTCATAAAATGGAATACATAGACTAACAATTAATTGCCAACAAAAGCCTACATCAGCCAACCAAAAGGGGCAATGCATCTGTGAACTTCAGACATTAAAAGACATTAATTATTAATCTTACAGTTCAACAAACTCTTTGTATCAACACTGCACTGCACAAAAACAACTAATATTGGCATTCTATTCATGCGGTTTTGCCAGAGGGGAACATCCAAAGGTTATTTTTTGCCATTAACCAATATCTTATGGAGTTGTGTTCCTTGCCGCAGTCGCCTTCAGCTTGCTCACTAAGGTTCCAACAATGGCAAATTCTCAGGGCCAGCAAAGCCTTCTCTGCTGGCCTAACATGCCAAATAAATATTTTTCATCCTCAATCACCTTTTTACCCATGTATTTTAATCACTTTCCTATCTTAATCTACAAACAAATAAAGAAAAACAAAAGTTTATCCAGTCAGAATTTATTCCTTGATGCTTACAAGCGAAGCGTGACAACCATTTCACAAATCACATGCCCAAAGCCATGCACCTTAGCTGAAGCAGCATGCATGTCTGAGCTAAACCCCATTAGGCCTTCAGAATTTCCACTGAATCCCTCAACAGTGCAAATGAATTGACAAAAAATTTCAGATTAATCAGCCAATCAGATTTATTTGCTCTTGGTGGGTGTGATCTTTAGGATAGGTCCCGGTCGAGGCCTTCTACCTGGCCTTGAGTGATGCAATCATGATTTAAGTGACATAATTTGAAAGGGAGCGCGAGATGTTGCTGACGAGTCGACTGTCACTACTGCCGCAATTGCCATTAAGAGATCCTTATGGATTTAAAAACCTGAGATGTTCTACATTACTGTGTGATTGCTTAATTTATTAAACCAGAAAGGACTGATTTTCACTTCAAGCTAATTGGGAAGTGCTTTTTGCATTGTTATAGCCACATAAGGAGTTTTCAAAGTGTAAATTAGGCTGTTTGTGCATTCAGTGTCAGATCAATTTGGGAAGAAGTGCTACATTCCATTCACTCCAAAAGTCAGATTTTCCAACATACTACTAGGAAAAGTGCAATGGAATGCATCTTTATGTCCGAATTACCACTCTTAGGCTTGTGCACAAATTCTCAACTCCGATTTCGCCGAGATGCAGGGGCATGATGTCACACAAACATGTCGACACTCTGTGAGATATACAAAGTAAGTGATAAACATTCACTGTAAGTAATATCGATAAAGGAGTTTGTTTCCACATTACATGATATTAAAGCTTGTTTAACAAACGCCAGCAAAAACAGGTGTATAAGACATTCTACTAATCTCGTTTGATAACCGTACACCTGAAGCACAAATGCTAGTGCTGCAGTACTGTTTATCAGTTGGGTTGCTAGGAGACATTTCTAATGAGAGGCAAACACCTGCTAAGCTAACGGGAGTGTTGCAGTTCCGAATATTGGGGAATGGAATGCATTTAGGGGCAGAGATATCAAGTAGGAATATCCCACATCAAACTTAAATGGAACTCAACATAACTGTGCACCCTGACGAAATTTATTGCAATAACATTTAAATCGCAAATATTATTAGACACATTTATCCAGGTATTATAGTCCTCCTTTGTAGATTCATATGAAAAATTATGATTTTTGAATGTCTGTTCGGGAGACGTTCATTTTACAAACAGTCATGATGCAGTTAAAATTAAGCTTACTTAAGCATTAAGTGTCATTTCAAGTTCTGGCTTTCATGCATGGGCGTGTTTTTAAAATGTCAATTGGTATTATTAGTTATCTGCGACAATGCATGATGCCCAAAGGCATAGGGTGTCATTCATTGTGAAACTGTTTTCTTAATGGCATGAATCACACTGAAGGATTAGACTTTTAATGCATGGCCCGTCCCTGGGTTCTAAATACAATTATTATTATACAGAATTTACAATAATATTTAAATCAAAATACACAATAACTAAGACTTTATTGTGGTTTAATTTTCTGTAAAGCTGCTTTCACACGATTTGTGTTGTGAAAAGCGTTATACAAATAAAAATAACTGGACAAGGAACAGCATGCAGTGAGGGAAACCCATCACTAGCCTCCCCAAATGGACGCTCCAACTCCTGCTTCTAAAACAAAGGGGAAGAGTTAAACAATCAAGATAAATATCACAAAAAGGATACCAGTAAGCACCAGATCACCACAAAGAGTAGATAGAATCGCCAGGCCCAGTTAGAGCAGAAAATCAAAAGATCAACTTTCAAAAATTACATCAGAATATTAAACACATCCAAATCACTAAGACATACAATTAATATCACAAATCTATTGAAATCAAACTGTTGAAACATATACAAATGAGAAAATGACATCAAGAATAAGAATGACCAATTATCAAGTTTACAAACAGGGGCACCAAAATAAACAAAGCAACTGAGTGGTATCAAGGTAAAAGACAAGAACCACAAAATAAACAAAGAATCAGAGAAAACCATAACAAACAAATAGACAAAACAGCAGCTTTAGGCATTGCGTACAGCTCAGGTGACTACAGCAGGCTACCAGGTGCCTCTCAAACTACACAGGCAAAAAAGCAGGGCACACGTTTTGGACAGATAGCCTGGATTAGACAGGACCAGCAGGCCTAAATTAATTATGTCAGCGTAGAACAAAAATAAAAATATAACTAAAATCTCTTAAATGACTGAAGTCCTCTAAACAAACGGGCAACATACCTTCATGAGAGCAGCACTTGGAAAGAGAGGACATGGCAGCACAATACAGCAAAACACTATAAGCAGATAAACTATTGTGATATGGAAGAATATAAAACAGAAAGAAAAAGATGTAAATAAAAGTCACAAAGAAATCAGGACTGGCATACCCGAGTAGGTTAGAGAAACATGAGAGCACAAACTATAGGAGTCAACCAGAGTCATTCCATGTAAAATAAAAACCATGAGCACCTTAACCTTCTTCCCCCCACAATATAATGGCTGAGAATGGGATCACCTGCTATTTCGGAAAATGGAGCCTTATTTTTAAACGTACAGGACTCTTCTTCTTTTATTTTAATGGCGGACTGGTATCATGAGCATATGCCGCAACCTACTGTTCAGTTTAATGCATCGTATTCCATGCCTTTCTATCCCTTAAAACAAAAAAACAAAACCAAAATACTCATTTACCATAGGTCTAGATCCATCATGATCCAGGTGTCAGCTGGCACTGGTTTTCCCTCTGGATCCAGACTGACACATTACACAAATCTGTTCTTTGATATATTTAAATTCTATCACTCAAACCTGTACTATACATGCATTGTATTAAAATCCTATATCCTCACCTATCTCTATTAACCTATATTCCTTATAGATACTCCAACTCCCTAACTTTATGTCCATTATGGTTTAAATATTGTATTATTTCCCTTTTCTCCTGTATATACCTTCTACAATCAAATATGACATGCTCTACAGTTTCTATTTCTCTACAATATTCACATAAATAATTTCCTTGGATTCCTATTAAAGTCAATTCAATCCTGTATGACCAAGCCTTAATCTAGTTATTATAACCTCTTCCTTCCTGTTTCTGCCAAATATATTTTTATTCATGTCTACCTGTTTTTTATTTTATATAAATGTCTTACCTTCTTGTCTTTATCCCATATTTCTTGCCACTCTTTCTTAATATTTTTCTTAATAATAGATTTTATTTCCCCCTTAACTAGTGGTACTCTAATATCCTCTTCATTTGTTTTTAAAGCCTTCTTTACTAACTCATCAGCAGCTTCATTTCCATGAATCCCTTTATGTGCTGGTACCCAACAGAATCAAATGTCAATTTCAACCTCAGGAAAAGTCCATGCCGGTACCTCTTCTCAACAGGTGACATCTTACACTCAGTCTCTGCATTCTGATATTTTTCTGTTATGCTCCATCCAAATCCCCTTTCTCTTTTGTTTACATATTCCCAACAGTTATTTAAAACCTCAGTAGCAATGCGATTTCCAACATAACTCTTCATACATTTCCAGTATATCAGTGATAATTTTACGCTACTAAAATTCAGTGGCATTTCATTTGCCTCAACCAGTAGAGCATTAATTGGCATTGATTTTTACTGCTCCTAAGAATATCCTAAGAGCTCTATACTGTATTTTATCCAATCGCTTTAATAATGTTATTGATGCAGCACCATATATCATACAGCCATAATCCAACACAAATCTAATCATAGCTTGATATATCATCAACAATCCTATTCTTTATGCTCCCCACTCTTTGCCAGCTATTGCCCTCATCACATTTAAGGATTTTCTACATTTATTATCAATTTCATCTATATGTTTTTTCCATGTATATCTGCTATCAAACCAGACACCTAGATATTTAAATGTTTTCACTCGTTCTAAAGCTTTATCATATAATTTTAATTCATACTGTTCTGGGATTTCTCTTTTGCAAGTATAGAACATAAAACATGATTTACTTGTTGACATTTTAAATCTCCAGTCGACAGACCACTGTTCCACCTTTTAATGGCTGCCTGCATGCAAGATATGACCTGTGAGACGCCATCATCTGCATATAATGCACATCCTATACCAGGGCTTACGCTTCCAAATATATAATTAATCATAACATTAAAAAGTAGAGGACTGCCTCTGCAACCTTGGTGAAGACGCGAGGGGACAGGGACAGGCCAAAGGGGTGGACCTTGTACTGATACGCCTGGCCGTCGAACGCAAACCGTAAGAAGGGTCGGTGTCGAGGCGTGGAAGTACGCGTCCTTAAGGTCTACCCGTGCGAACCAATCTTGATGCCGAACGCAGGTTAGAATTCGCCTTTTCGCCAAAGGTTAGAATTCGCATTTTGAACGGGAGTCTGTGTAAAGTCCAGTTGAGAACTCGCAAGCCCAAGATTGGCCGCAACCCACTGCCTTTCTTTGGGTACGATGAAGTAAGAGCTGTAGAAACCCTTCTTCATCTCGGCTGGAGGGACAGGCTCTATCGTGTCCCTGTGTAGCAGAGTGGAAATCTCTGCTTGTTAGGTGCTGGCGTTTTCGCCGCGCATTGGCGTGGAGCGAATACCGCTGAAATGAGGCGGGAGCCTGGCGAATTGAATCGCATAGCTGAGTCAGAAGAGGAGATCCTGCAGGGACATCCTCTAAACTCGTCAGTGCTGGCCTGCCGGAGGCGAGATGACCGCGTCCGGGGAGCTGGGACTGCAAGGTTTTGGTGCCGGGGTGCCATGAGAACGGCGCACGGACGGGGGTGCGGCGAAGAAAAAGGGAGAACTGAGGATTTTCCTCCCAGCCCTCCACCCGGGGACGGAGTGGTCTTGCTACCAGCTCCGGAGCAAACGTCTGGCTTCCTGGGTGCACCGTCTCAGGAACGCTTAGGGGTTTTAGGGGCCCTAGAGGGGGTCCAGGAGATGGGGGGCATTCGCCGCCTGCGGGGCGCTCTACGCTGGGGCTGAGAGCTGGCGTAGCTGCCGAGGCAGAGCTGCCGTAGGCTTTTTTCTGTCACTACAATCGACACAACGTTGAGTGAGTAACAGAAGGGGAAATATTGTTTCTTACAATATTTGAGGGATATATAATATTGCTGCTTCTAGAAAGAGATCCACAAAAACTTTCTACTGATTCTTCATTTACTAGATTTATATTTCTCTCACAATAATTTTTAAAAGATTTCCAGTCTGCTTTTTCATATAACCATTTTCTTTTCAGATAATAATCTGTTTTATATCTGTTAACTCTTATTGAGCAAATTATTGGAAAGTGATCACTCCCAATAGTAGTATCATTTATCACACACCATTCGCACATCTCTGCCATCTCGTTTGAAATCATTGTTAGATCTATACTTGATGTAGTATTCCCTGTTATATTGGATCTAGTGCCTTTTCCTGTATTTAAACATCCAAGTGATCAATCATCCATAAATTGTTCCACTATTTTCCCATTACAATCTGTCTTTGTTCTTCCCCATAGCCAATTATGCATTGAAATCTCCATTCTATAGTTCCCTTTTCCCTGTATTTCCACCAACATTTTCAATAACCCTTGTGAAATTTTATCACATGGATTGTAAAAGTTAAAAATCACAATTGATCCCTCTTGGTAGAATACCTCTATACCAAGACATTCTATTTCTTTGACATCTGTAAGTGTTCTATATAATATTCCCTCTTGAATAAATGTCACTACCCCTCCACCTTGTGCTCCCTTTCTATCCTTCCAGACAGAATTATATCAAAATATTTTAAATTGCAGATTTGGTTTGAGCCATGATTCTTGTACACATATTATACTTGTTTTTTTGTTTTAATTCCATTATAAATTTCTTAAATTCTTGTCCATTTGCTGTGAGACTTTTGCATTCCATTGCAGAACACTTATTACCATCAGGCTAATCAGACAATTGAGAAGCATCATGAACTGATGATCGAGAAAGAACATCATATATAATTTGAACTGATATTCCAGAAATCCCCAAGAATTCTGATGCTGCTTCCAGGATTACTTTTATTTTAGCTGATTTGCTTGTCATCATAGCAGTAACATTTATAATCTTGATAATGAAAACCCCAAAATTATCCTTTGTCATTATTAATTAGTTTTCTTTTATATAGCATTGATGACTGCATTTGTTTCTTTCTGTCTTTTCTTCTCTTAAAGAAGCACTTAAAGAGCTCTACAGTGCCATTAGCAAACAACAATCTGCACACACAGAGGGAGTTTTAGTTGTGGCAGGAGATTTCAACCAATCAAACCTCAGGACTATTCTCCCCAAGTGGTAAAAACATGCTGGATTATGTCTACACAACATAGAGAATTAATACAAAGCCAACCCCTGCCCCTACCTCAGGCAGTCTGAGCACCTCTCTCTTGTCCTCATACAGCCCACTTTTAAAACAGATTAAACTGTCTATCAAGCCTGTAAAAGTGTGGCTTGTAACAGCTACACAAGAACTCCAGGATTGGTTTGAAAACACTGACTGGACCTTTTTTTGCACACGAGGCTACTACAGACTTCCATACAAACATTGAGTTGGACACATCAGTGGTTCTGTCCAACAGAATTTGGTGTGGGAAAATGCTACGGTCAATAAAACCATTTGTGTCTTTCAAATAAAAAATCATGGATGAAGAGAGAGGTCCATCTGTTACTGAGAACATGAGACACTGCTTTCAAATCAGGGGGACAGAGAGGCCTGCAGTACTGCCAGATCCAACCTCAAGAAAGGCATTAAAGAAACCAAGAAGAAACTCAGGATTGAGGAGCACTTTCTAACCACGATCCATAGAGTACGTGCCAGGACATTCAAACTCTAACTGACTACAAGCACAAAAAACCCAGCGACCTAACCAGTGATGCCTTTCAACCAGATGAACTCTTCACACGCTTTGATACAGCAAGCAAAGAGCTAACATACACTATCCCTACCAACAACAACGTTAGCGACAACAATCAGCCTCTCACACTCTCCACGCACAACATAAGGTTTGCACTGCATAGGATTAATACCAGTAAAGCTGCAGGACCTGACAGAATACCCGGACATGTACTCAAGGCCTGTGCCGATCAACTGGCAGAGGTCTCCACCAACATCTTCAACCTGTCCCTGGTACAAGCAGTAGTCCCCACATGCCTTAAATCTGCAACCATCATCCCAGTGCCAAAACAGTCTGTTGTGACCAGCCCTAACAATTACCAACCAGTAGCCCTAACCCCATCATTATGAAGTGCATCAAAACCAAGATCCCTGCCAGTTTTGACCACCACCAGTTTGCATATTGTGCAAACAGGTCAACAGACGACACTATTTCCACTGCCCTTCACATGGCTCTGACACACTCAGAAGGCAGAGACACGTATATTAGCTCTGCCTTCCAAACCATTCTCTTCACCAATCTCTACTCAATATTACAAGACTTAGGTCTCAAACAACACACTATGCAAATTCCTCTAAATTTCCTAACCTGCAAACCACAGACTGTCAAATTAGGAAACCTGTAATACTTGACTCTGACACTGAATACTGCACCACAAGGGTGTGTCCTGTATTTATGAAATATTTACTTTTCTGGTATGAAATTTGCAGCTCAGTTGACCACAAAGCTGTAAGGCGGGGTGCCAATGTGTTTGCATTCAAAAGGCAAAGAGCAAATGTATGATCTTTGAGAAAATCAACAAATTAACTTTCTCACAATTAGCAACTCTTCCTGAGGCACCACACCCCACTGAGCGAAGACTGCAAATTCACACCTCATTGTTGCCCTTCCACATCTGTCCCGTTCTGTCCTCCTCATCTATTCCCCTTCAGCCTAGAATCACCTCAAACTCACCTAAGATCTATATGTACAAAATACCATATCTGATGTATACAAATAATGTAACTAGTGTAACATGTTTGCTATCATTTAAAATGTCTCAGTGCGTCTGGTATAGTGTTTTGTCACCAGGTTTGTAAAACTTAATGACAACAAAGTTATAAGGTCTTTGCCAAATACTGAATAATTCCGGAGGTCTATCCCCCTCCTTGAAGGTTTAACACCAGGAAGCCAAGAACCCATTCATCCCCAAATTCTCATTGATCAAAGGATAATACCATTTGGTACTCAATGTGTATTCTGTCTGGATATTTAAGGAAGGCTGGCCCAGAGCTCAAGGTTCTATGTAGTCAGATGATCCCACACCTTGATGTGTGTAACTGTAACAATAGGAATCTGCATTCAGATTTCCAATGCTTTGCAATTACATGTAGTTTTCTCAACTGCCAGGTATGTTCTTTAACTTGTGTTTTAAATCCTACCTGGAAAATAAATAGTTACTTTTTGATTTATTTTGTATTCCTCTGAAATCATTTATATCAATACTGGGTCTTTAAAATAGTAGAAACTGCTCTGGAGCAACTGAGCAGGAGAGTACCATTTTAAGAATAATTTATATCATAACTGAAGCTTTAATGTAGGAGGAAGCCATTTAAAGACTATCAGTTTGAATCTCATTAGAAACTGATCAAAAGGTAAATGAATAGAGGAGGATTCAGAGTAATCAATAACGTAAATGATTAAAATAGAAGAATGATCAGAAAGTATTTAGAGCTTTAATCTAAATTAGAGGTCAATTTAAAATTGGAGTGAGATTAATATAAAATTGGAGTCAGATAAAATGAATAACGTGATGAATTTGTAAAGTGCAAATTATTAACAATAATTGCTTTACTTCAGTGCTCAGAAAAGACAGAACAACGCAGAGACCTTCAAGGGGCAAATCTATATATATTTAGCAGTTTTGCCTGCCACTTTACAAAGCCCTTCAGCATGTTGTCAAGACTGCACAACACATCAATGGCACTCAGCTACCAACCGTTTAAGACCAAAACAACATATGCTTCCAGACCAGAGCACTTCCTGAAGGCGATTTAAACTCATTAAAGCATGCACCACCAGCAACAGTATCTAATTCACAAAGTTGTAATAGTTTCAGATAAATATTTGTACCAGTAAATATCTTTGAAATTAAGTTTAATTTTATGTATTCAGTTTGTTGACTAGCCCAAACAAAACCAGTGTTTGCCAAATGTGTTCACCTCTTTCATTTTTTAAGGCATGATCTACAACCAAGAGATTACATATCCATTTTCGGTTACAGCATAATTTTATGGAAAGCTGCTTTGAAACAATGTATTGTGAAATGCACAATACAAATAAAAAAAATTGAAATTACGCAATCCTGCTTTTTCCCACAGCACTGCCAGTTCATGTCATGTTTGTTTTGATGAAATCAGCTGTAAGGCAAGCTGAGGTAAAGGGGAGGATCACGGAGTCTGAGAAGTATAAACTTTCTGCTCTGGTAACAAACTGTCAGCATCTCAGAAGCTTCTCTTTGCTGTTAACCATGGTCTTCTCAAAGACTCCACTGGGTTTGGTTCTCTTAGCCATGTTGGCAATGGTGACTGAATCCTCATGGGGCAATGGTATGTTTACAAATCTTACTAGTGTTTTCTTTACTTGCATTATCTTTCATTAAATTATATGCACCTTCTGTATGGATTAAGAATCATTTTTGGCTAAGAAATGTTTAATCATTACATGTGCACATGCAAAGGAGTTATCTTTTTTCTGTCTGCACATTAAACCTCTTCAGGGAAGGGAAATTCCTATAATTACGACCTTTCCAAAATGTCTGACCTGAGGAAACTGTACAACTCCAAAGTGTACAAAGCTGAGAGGATGACCAGACCTTTGGAGGGGATGTCTTTCAAATTAGGCATATTGAGCCACTCTGGAGTCAGGTAAAATAATAAGATACAATCAACAATTTTTAAACTTTAGTTTGTGTAATATGTATCAATATAAACAAGGGGCTAAAAATATTGCAGGGAGAGACTGACTTAAATCTTATACAGGTCTTCTTCTGGTCCTGCTTTTAGAGTGACTCTGGAAGATGGCACTAAATGGCTGGTCCATAAAGGAGATGGCTACGGTATCTCATCTCAGACCGTTGTTGTGGATGCACGTCATATGAGCAATAATTGGAAAGCAAGTGTTTCTGTAACCCTGATCTGCAGGATTGCATTACAATCTATAGTTTTATAATGTTTATTAATGATACATTCATTTATACTGTACCTGAAGCTCTCTATAAAGCTATTTCTTATTAGTTGTTATCAGAAGATAATTTTAGGTGTTTACTAATTATTATATTTTTTTTTTTACTGAACAGATTGTTGAGACGAAAAATTTTGGTGGAAGCAAGACAGTGTCTGATTTTGTGAAGGCTGGAGGAACGGACTACAAACTTATCTTTGATAACTGTCATGATGCTTCTGGACGCATGATGGATGGTTAAATTCATAAATGTAGTTATAGTAACGTTCATTAACTACATTGCATGTGTTGCATGTTGTGAATAGAGTATCACTTTACTAATTTGTATTAATTAGACAACACATGGTGAATTGTGACACTTACTGTTACTATGTTGCTTTAAAAAAAAATATGTATAATTTTGCTTTAGTGTGATATATTTTTTCCAAATTTTGAAAAGGATATCTTAAGATCTTTCCTAGATAAATTTCCTAGAAATCCAATAACCTTAATAAATAAAAAATGTTGCTGCAGAGGAGAGAGGTTGATGTGTCCTTCCATTTATCTATAAGTCTTAACTCTGTTTGAATTCAAAATGCTGTGGAACATATGTAGAATTCCACTTTTAGAATTCCATAAAACACAAGAGCACAAGAGAGTACACTCCCTGAACAGTAGCAAAATGGAATAATAGGAGGCAGAAAACATTTGGTTTAACACAAATGCATTGGTCATAGAGAGAGAGAGAGAGAGAGAGAGAGAGAGAGAGAGAGAGAGAGAGAGAGAGAGAGAGAGAGAGAGAGAGAGATCGAGAGCCAACACCTGTCTTTAGGTCTGGAACATTTCCACCAAGGTTTCCCAACCTTTTCTGTCTTATACCCCACAGCTCCTCAATAAGGCTCAAGTACACTTTCATCAACACCAAACCAGTACAGAAATGTGTTATTTTAAACAACTGTACATGCAGCATTATTATTCAGATTATTAGTTACTTTAAAATAATAAAGAACAAAATAAATAAAAACTGCCTATTTATATACACTCACCTAAAGGATTATTAGGAACACCTGTTCAATTTCTCATTAATGCAATTATCTAATCTACCAATCACATGGCAGTTGCTTCAATGCATTTAGGGGTGTGGTTCTGGTCAAGATAATCTCCTGAACTCCAAACTGAATGTCAGAATGGGAAAGAAAGGTGATTTAAGCAATTTTGAGCGTGGCATGGTTGTTGGTGCCAGACGGGCCGGTCTGAGTATTTCACAATCTGCTCAGTTACTGGGATTTTCACGTACAACCATTTCTAGGGTTTACAAAGAATGGTGTGAAAAGGAAAAACATCCAGTATGCGGCAGTCCTGTGGGCTGAAAATGCCTTGTTGATGCTAGAGGTCAGAGGAGAATAGGCCGACTGATTCAAGCTGATAGAAGAGCAACTTTGCCTGAAATAACCACTCGTTACAACCGAGGTATGCAGCAAAGCATTTGTGAAGCCACAACACGCACAACCTTGAGGCGGATGGGCTACAACAGCAGAAGACCCCACCGGGTACCACTCATCTCCACTACAAATAGGAAAAAGAGGCTACAATTTGCAAGAGCTCACCAAAATTGGACAGTTGAAGACAGGAAAAATGTTGCCTGGTCTGATGAGTCTCGATTTCTGTTGAGACATTCAGATGGTAGAGTCAGAATTTGCTAGATGCTATCCTATCAATATGGGCCAACATTTCTAAAGAATGCTTTCAGCACCTTGTTGAATCAATGCCACGTAGAATTAAGGCAGTTCTGAAGGCGAAAGGGGGTCAAACACAGTATTAGTATGGTGTTCCTAATAATCCTTTAGGTGAGTGTAGTTTAACCATGGGATTTAGTTAAACCATAGTTACCACACAATTAACCACGGTTACTACTACAAAATTACTGTAGTAAAACCACCATTTAGTGTGAATTTACTCCAGAAGCTGTTTCTCTGATTTTCTATCATTACCTCTACAAGGCACTGATTCCTCTTGTTAGAATGAGCCTTGAGATAGCACAAGCGCTTGTCTGCTTATGTCTTTCAGCATGCATGTTAAGATGAGCGGAAGAAGACATAGTTCTCATCCTGCAAAAGTATTTGCTAATATAGCCTAATCCTTTTTATTTCACTTTGAAGCTTATGATTGTTGTTCATGGTAACCAAATAATAATATCCATAGTTAAAAAAAAAAATCAGAATTTATATTTTTGTGTGAGGATCGATATTTTTGAAACAACATCAGTATGGGCTATCCCATACTGTCCCTGGCCATCAGAGAGGCAAAGCGCGCATGCGCGCAGAGAATCCATATCCACTTAAAGGACAGCGGCGACACACGGCCCATGAGGCAGGGCATCCAGACCATCACCAGTTACAGGACAACATCACCTGCCTCCCTTCCAGATGCGCTGAACAAATTCTACGCTCGGTTTGAGGCGCAGAATGATGTGGCAGTGAGGCAGACCACCCCTCCTCCCAACGACCAGGTTCTATCTCTTACCACGGCTGATGTGAGGAAAACACCAAACCCACGGAAGAATGCTGGACCAGACAACATTCCTGGCAGAGTGCTCAGAGGATGTACAGACCAGCTGGTGGATGTTCTTACTGAAATATTCAACATCTCCCAGAGCAGTGCTGTCATTCCAACGTGCTTCAAGGCCACCACCATCATCCCCATGCCGAAGAAGTCTTCAGTGTCCTGCCTCAATGACTAACCATCCCATTGCACTCACACCCATCATCATGAAGTGATTCGAGAGGCTTGTCATGAGGTACATCAAGACCCAGCTGCCCCTTCACTGGACTCCCTGCAGTTCGCGTAATGTTCCAACCGCTCAACAGACGATGCAATCGCCACCACCCTCCATCTGGCCCACCTGGACAAGAAGGAAATGTAAGTTTGAATGCAGTTCATAGACTTCAGCATACAACACAATCCTTCATCAGCACCTGATTGGAAAGCTGAACCTGCTGGGCCTGAACATCTCGTTCTGCAACTGGATCCTGGACTTCCTGACTGGGAGACCTCAGTCAGTCCAGATCAGGATTAGCATCTCCACCACTACGACACTGAGCCCTTGGGCCCCATCAGCAAGAACGATGAGTCGGCATGCAGAGAGGAGGTGCAGCAGCTAACGGACTGGTGCATAGCCAACAACCTGTCTCTGAAAGTGGACAAAACAAAGAGATGGTTGTTGACTTCAGAAGAGCACGGCGAGACCCCTCTCCA
Source organism: Xyrauchen texanus (assembly GCF_025860055.1). Taxonomy (NCBI): domain Eukaryota; kingdom Metazoa; phylum Chordata; class Actinopteri; order Cypriniformes; family Catostomidae; genus Xyrauchen; species Xyrauchen texanus. The sequence continues at coordinate 16,887,018 of NC_068290.1, forward strand.
CTGAACATTGACAGCTCCTCTGTGGAGATCGTCAAGAGCACCAAATTCCTTGGTGTTCACCTGGCGTAGAACCTCACCTGGTCCCTCAACAACAGCTCCATGAAGAAGAGCAGCGTCTCTACTTTCTGCGAAGGATGAGAAATTAATCTCCCACCCCCCATCCTCACCACATTCTACAGAGGGACTATCGAGAGCAGCTGCATCACTGCCTGGTTCGGAAATTGCTCCGCTTCGGATCGCAAGACCCTGCAGATTATAGTGAGGACAGCTGAGAAGATCATCTGGGTCTCTTTTCTCTCCATCATAGACATTTACAACACACGCTGCATCCTCAAAGCCACCAGCATTGTGGATGACCCCACGCACCCCTCACACAAACTCTTCACCCTCCTGCCGTCTGGCAAAAGGTAGCGAAGCGTTCGGGCCCTCACGGCCAGACTATGTATCAGTTTCCTCCCACAAGCCATCAGACTCCTCAACACTCAGATACTGGACTGACAGCACACACACTCAACTGAACACCATCCGACTCCCTTTGCAATTTTGCGCATTTCTGTGTTCATAAAATATTGTACTTAATTTCTTGTCACATCTACCTGGCTGCTACTCCAATAACTGCTATGTCCATATATAGTATAAGCTTATCTGCTGAATACAATGTCATAGTATATTATGTTTACATTCACAGCATTTTCTATTATATTGTAATATCTTTTTGCACTACCTGTTTCATCTGACACCTTCACACTAGAACTGTGTACTGGTCTCTTACTGTGCCTATTGTCTAGTACTGTTTGCACATGTACTTTATGTAGAAATGTGTAGTCTCATGTAGTTCTGTGTTTTTCTATGCTTTTCATGTTGTTTTCATGTAGCACCAAGGTCCTGGAGGAATATCGTTTCATTTCACTGTGTACTGTACTAGCTGTATATGGTTGAAATGACAATAAAAGCCACTTGAGTATTAGAAGTATCAATACTTTAGGATCGATCCGCCCCTTCCCTAGCTATAAACGTAAGATGGTTAGTACACAGACTGTGGGCATCTGAGGGTGAGACTAATTTGAAGCCGAAGGATAATCAGAGATTCTTTTATACTACTATATAACAACCTTCACAGCATTACCATAGGAGAGAGAGTAACAGTCAACTAGCATGTTCTGACAGCAAATTAGCTTTTGCGTATCCCATTCAAATGAATGGGGATAGCGTATACTGACTCCTACCTGTCGTTGAAATTATAAAAACACTCCATATATAGTTCACTCCAAAAAGATTGTTAAGTGTAAAACATGTTGAAGATTAGCAGACAGGTGGTCAATTTAGTAAGTGATGACCCGTTTCCTCACCAAAGCAGTTTATTTGCCGCATCTCCTCCTTTCACATCAATTTCGACAGTGTACCGCCCCCGCGTGATGCTGTTTTGCTAACCTTAATGGCTGGTGGAGGGGTTCCTGTGTTGTGTCGAAGTCTGTTTCCCTGTCAGATTCTGTTTCCCCTTAGCCCTGAACCCATCCAAACGACGAAGGTAACAAATGCTCCAAAAAGCTTGCCCCCGAGATCGGTGCCATTTTCTTGCCCCCAGAAAATTTTAATAGGGGTGGCCAGTGGAGGCCACAGCAAAATCTTGGGGTGGCATCAAAAACAAACAAAAAATTCAGTGTAATGTGTGTTATACTTGCTTACATTTGTTTCTGGTTAATGTAACAATATGACTAGTCCGTAACTTTTTTTGGTTAAAAAGTTTCCAAAATCAATTTGTCGCGTGTGAAAATGCAGCCGGTGTCGAATCGTTTGTAGCCTCTTCTTACAGCAGCTGGAATGTAATTAAACTTGTCATTTTGATGGCGGTTTGTAATCCAGCAAGTTCAAAACAACTGGTGTGTTGATTGATACACCTCAAAACATTAGATTCTTCTGCGCTGAGGAGCCATGCCGATGCACAACCCAAGTAAAGAAGATAACTCTGCAAATAACTGCAATTTCAGGGTTCAGACAGAGATGGAGACAAAGAGGTAAAACTTACAGACTGTAGCTTTAATTGGCAATTAATTATTCTTTACATAGTATAGTTCTTGTCCTTAAAAATAATTATACATCAGCAAATATGTGCAAACCAAATAAAATGACAATAATACAACTAATAATATAATAATAGCCCCTCTCCACAGTAATTATTAATAGCATTTGAAATGTAGGTCTGTAGACATTTCTATTTAGACTCTTCCAACTCTAATACTAGCCTAAATAACATCAGAATATGAATATCATGACTCATAATTCAATTTAAATAATACAACTTTAACAACTTAAAGACAGTATTTTTTTAATATTCTTTGAAATGCCATTTTTTATGAATGAACGATATTAATACAGATACTGATGTCTATGAAATTGCTTTTTTAAAACATTCATGATAGACATTCAACATTACAGTATAATTGAAAGCTATATCAATTTCAACATTTATTAGGCTATGGAAAACAACAACTTTTAATTTAAGTGAACTGAAAAGAATCTTCACATAACCCATTAGAATAAATGTTGTATTTACCTGTGGCCTTCCTACCTGTCTAACAGAGGAAATATATAGAAATTGAATAAAGTTATCAAACATTCTGCCCTGCATAAATAAATTATATATAGATTAATTCTTATTAAAGCTACAATTTTCTAATACCTTTGTTCTTTTATTAACATTAATAACAGACATCACAGCAACTGGTTTATTAGGCTACTGTGACTTTAAGATCTGCCTCTGCCTAACATGGCATCTCATTTTGTCACAACTCTTTACGTTCATTTAAGACGTTATTTAACTCGTTTAAGACCGCTCTTATGAGAATACTCGACAAAACCGACATTTTGACACATTTATGTGTTATTGTTCGTTCAAGTGCGAAAGAGAACTCGATTCTGGTGTTGTGTTTGTGTCACGTGTGTGTGTGTGTGTGTGTGTGTGTGTGTGTCACATCAGGACATAGCATCCATTTCATTAACAATGGTAACCTAAACAGTCTTGTCTATTTAACTTCACCTTGCTGGCCCAGGACCCATCACTGATTCTGCCTGTTCCTCGCTGTGCTCTGCAAGATCCCTTGTAGCAGCCTCTGCCTGCTCACTGGCTTGCTGCTCTGCCTCACTTTGGACATTATTTTCAAGTGTGTTCTCACACCTGCCTTCTTCCTCAGACCTACACTCTCCTGTGCTACATTTCTTCTTAAAAAAATTTGAGATGCTTGTCGATTTTCTCTTCATCCTCTACAAATTGATATAGCACAGTGTGACTAGTCAGAGCTAGTAAACTAATTTTGCAGCTTATTAGCGCTAGCGTTAATTTCAGCTAATGTTAATTCAACACTGTAAAAACTTTACTGAGGAAAAGTTAACTTAAAACATACATTCATGTCTTCGCTATAAGCCACTACTGTTATGGCATACATACCCGTTGCCTTTTGTCATCTCTCCTAAAAGTGTAGATGCTCTCCTGTGGTCAAATCAGTTAGTCAGTCCTGCTTCTTGCACTGACTGAGCAGTCAACAGGGGATTGGAGAGGGGGAGGGGCAGTGAAACTCTGGTGGTGGCGCTGGCGCCAATCAATCTACAATCTAGCTGCAGCGGGTGTTTTATTTTATTTCACTTCACGAACTATTGTAAATTTACATTATGTATTCAAATTAATTACCCACTGCAAAAATCATACTAGGGGTGGCCACAGGGTGGCCAGAGTTTATACAGTGGTGGCCGTAGCAACCCCTTGGGGGCGCCCCTGCCCGAGATGCTGTGCTGTACCACTGAGGTCTACGGAGAGCACTAAGGCTCATAACTAGTTATTAGCTTAAAAACTCTGTAGAATGTTGTATTCTATAAGTAAAATGCAAATTTCATGACTGTCTAGGTATATTTTGGAAATGGGGTAACAGATGTTTGTTGCGTTTTTATGTCTTTCTGAACACAACCACCTACAGTTATTTTTTATCAATAAATAATATTATATTTGTGAGAGTTTTCCTTTTGAATATTGTAGACTTTTGGAATAAATGTGTGCTCACTAACATTTTATAGGCTAAATATGCAACCATTGTCAAATATTGTTTTCCCCTTAGCCAAGCCTTTATTTATTTTTTTAGAAATGCAATTGCGTGATTTGGCCAGAAGAGAGCTCCATTATCTGATGGTTTTCTGTCCCAAAAAGTACACTTTCACCGCAATTTACTGAGAAAAGATCAAAAGAAATTGTAGATAAAAAAAAATCTCATACAAGTATTACATAATAATACATGATAAAGTTGAATGTATTTTGCATACTTGTAATTATTAGATTAATTGTTTGTTTTTCATTGATTTCCTTCTGAATGATTTTCTGACAGAGAACAAAGAACGCATCGCTCGTGTCTCAAGAACTTGTAGTGCGGCTAGCATGCGCAATGTCGCCTTCCCGTCGTCTCAGGGAACCAAGGTTACGCAAGTAACTGAGACATTCCCATACGACAGTACACTTGACATTGTGTAGCTACGCATATGGGGAACAGAATCCCATCACGCCGCAGTACATGACATAACTTCCCAGAGAGGAAACATGGCGCCACAGTCTTGTGGGACGGCGACAAACATGAGTATGGCGCAATGAGTGATCCTTGCTTTAGCTAGGAGGAGAGAACTCAAAACGAATATATGAACTATTGTCATATAGTATGAATTAACTCCTTATGAACCAGTCGGGAAGGGAGTTTATTTATTATGAAAGTGCTTGCAACTTTATGGTAAATTATAACGGCCTGACTGCAGACAGTTGTGCAAATGATGGGGAGCCCATACTTAAAGGGAATGGTATAAGTATATATTTGGCCAATAAATAGCAAGTGCTCTAAACAGAGAGGACGTCTAGGTTGTAAAACCTTGCGAATGTGTTTTGAGAGGACCATCCTGCTGCATATCATATGTCTTGTAAGGACACACCATTCATCCATGCCCAATGAGGAGGACATGCCTCTAGTTGAGTGTGCTTTAACACCAATTGGGCAAGTCTTACCCTGCGACTCATAAGCCAGGTTAATTGTATCGACAATCCAATGAGAGAGCCTTTGCTTGGAGATGGACATTCCTTTTGTGTGTCCTCCATAGCATATAAATAGCTGATCAGACAGTCTGAACTGGAAAGTGTGCCCAACATATGCATAACAATGCAACGATAGTTCCTCATCTGAATTAAATGGAGGAGGGAAGAAGGCCTGAATGTGAACCACCTGCGCTTTGATGGGCGTGGTTAGGACCTTGGGTACATAGCCATTCCTGGGTTAGATGGTGGCTCTTGAAAGACTGGGGCCAAACTCCAGCCATGAATGGTCAACTGATAGTGAATGCAGGTCACGTACCCGTTTTACTAAGGCCAGAGCCAGCAGTAGTGCGGCCTTAACGGAGAGCATGCACAATTCAACAGAGTCCAAAAGCTCAAAGACACCTTTTAGGACTAAAGTTAAGTCCCAATTTGGGAATGTAGACGGCCGAGGTGGGTTTAATCGTCTTGCTCCTTTAAGGAACTCTATAATTAAATCATGCTTGCCTATAGAGGCGTCAACTTCATGTGCGTGATATGCAGATATAGTTGACACATACATTTTGAAAGCTGAAGGGGTGAGTCCTGCGTCTAATCGCTCTTGAAGAAATATGAGAAATTAATGTATGGGGCATTTTACTGGGTCCTTGCCACGTAAGAGACACCAATCAGTGAACACCTTCCATTTTAGTGCGTAGAGGCATCTCATGGACTGTGCTCTGGCTTGTAAAATGGTGTTCATGACTGAATGCGTAAGTTCTGGTGTGTGTAGTGCGCCGCCGTTCAGGGGCCACATATGTAAATTCCACAGCTGGGGCTGGGGATGCCAGATTGTGCCTCGCACCTGAGAGGAGACCCTCCTCAGTGGTATTTCCCATGGTGAGCAAGCTATAGAGCATCTCCATAATTTCCAGAAACCATGGATGGTTGGGCTATTTCGGCGCAACTAATTGAATTGTTTCCTAATCCTCTTGGCAGAGTGAATAAGGCATGCCGGGGGAAACGTATATTTGCATTTCGCTGGCCATTTGTGTGCCATTGCATCCGTTCCCAGCGGGCTTGGGACTTTGAATAACAGAGGGGACAGTGGGCATTCTCCACTGAGGCAAATAGATCGATTTCTGCTTTGCTGAATATTTCCCAAATCCTAAGTACAGTTTGAGGATGAAGTATCCATTCGAATGGTATCACCCCTTAGCATGACAGTAGGCCAGCGCCATAATTCAGGTGGCCTGGGACATATGTCACTCTCAGGGAGAGATGATGCTCGCTCCATAAGAGGAGGTGACATGTCAGTCTCAACAGTGGCGGTGAATGAATTCCGCCTTTATAAATTGGCTATTTATATATGCCACAACTGTCATGTTGTCTGAGCAATCCAGGACATGACAGCTTGCTATGTCTGATTGTAAGCCTTTAAGACTAGAATTACAGATGATAGCTCTAAACGGTTGATGTGCCACGCACTCCTCGCACCTGTCCAGGTGCCGAAAGTCGCACACCACCCCTCAACCTGTGTTGGAAGCATCTGTGGTCACCACTTTCCGCTTGACAACTTTGGACTTTGAGTACCAGAGGGAACAGTGGGTATTCTCCACTGAGGCAAATAGATCGATTTCTGCTCTGCCAGATATTTCCCAGATATTTCCCAGATACAGTTTGTGGGTAAAGTCTCCTAAATTCCATCTTGGCGGTTTATATATGCCACAACTGTCATGTTGTCTGTGCGAACCAGGAAAAAGCCTTTAAGTCTAGAAATACAGCCGATAGCTTTAGGCGCTGCATGACAACTTGCCCCAGCGCGACACCTCGCTGGTAAAACGCAGGAGCTGTCCGTGGTTCTAAAGCAGCTATACAGCGGTGGGATATAGTGATGCACTTGCGCCCTTGGCGCCAAGCACTTCATGGCACACGGCGCTTCAGCCAGCACTGAAGAGGTCTCATGTGTAAGAGACCTAATGGAATGACGGCGGATGCTGCATCCACAAATCATAATGCATTCTGAAAACAGTTTCAGTGGAAGTGTTCTCCTCAGTTTGAACTGAGATGGACACTGTAGAATGGCTGAAGCGGTAAGTCTGTGCTGGCATAACAAAGCCTCTGATTGCAGCAGTAACAGCCAATCGTTGAGGTAGTTCAATGTGCGCACACAGCTCAGTTTCAGAGGGGCGCAAAACGCATCAATGCACTTTGTGAGTGACAGAGGAGCCAGAGACAGTCCAAAGGGCAGGACTTTGAACTGATACGCTGTTCCCTCAAATGTCGTACAATTTGGAAATGAAAGTATGCATCCTTCAGATCTATTAACGCAAACTAATCGATAAGAAACTACATGCGATAAGATCCGTTTCGGAGTAATCATTCTGAATGGGTGCTTTAAAAGTGCATGATTTAACTGTCTCTGATCCAGGATTAGCCGAAGACCGCTGTCTTTCTTGGAACAAGAAAACAACGGCTGTAAAACCTTTTTTATGCTTGACAATTTGGCACAATCTCTATTGCGTTTTTCATGATGAGACTGTGTATTTCGGCTCGTAACACTGGTGTGTCTTCAGACGAAACCGTGGAAGACAGAATGCCAATGAATGAATTATGGCCACCTGGCATCACTGCGCAGGTGGCCATATAAGGTCACGCGCCAGGACTTGGATAGTTCATTATGAACTTCGGGGAAGAACTGGGCAGATTTACGGGGCGCTGCCTTTTGACGGCGTCCAGACTGCTGGAACCATTCATCGAGGTGAGGCTGTTCAGGTTCCTCTGGGGGAGACCACTCAGAGTGAAGCTCTTTGAACGCCCTTGTAAGGACAGGGAGCATCTCCCTGTCAGTGGCGCGTGCACGTTCCTCGCCCTCGCTGGGGGGAGGGGCGGCAGCATCATCCACTGACCACTCGCCTGATGAAGCGAGAGACATATGACTGGGGGTTAGGGGATTGTTACGGGGAAACAGACTTCAACACCTGTTAAAATAACTTTCAAAGCAAGTCAGTCCAATCAGTAGGCATCTTTGGAACCAAACGCTCTTAGGCGGTGTTCTGACATTTTCAGTTTCTGAGACTTACGTTTGCACTTTGCAGAGCATACAAGAATATCAACAAGTTTCCAGTTTCATCTTAAAGCGACACAGAAAAAAATTTGTGCTGCTCCCCGGATTTCAATTCATCTAAATTATGTTTTCTGAAAGGTAACTGCGTTGAACGAAGTTAGACCTATACTACACAATTCATCTTTTCACAACAATTTATAGATTGTTTTGTGTATTTTGTTCAGAATGATTACAGCCAATGATTTGCTTCATGTGGATACATCAATGCACTGTGAATCAGGATGAAAATCAGCTTGTCACATTGGTGATGGAAATTAAATGTCTGTTCGTCAAGCTTTGAAATGTGCAACACAGTACTTTGACAATGAAATGGGTTAGTCCTATTATACTGTATGAGCTTAAAATATTTACATTTTAAATGAAAAGTGGCTAAAATAATAATAAAAGACCATATAATAATTTGCACATTTACTGTAAATGTTAAAAAATGTAAGTTACTCGTGGGAGTAGTTGCCATTTGCTGAATAGAATCAATGGGGAAAATGATTCTGTGTTTTAGTTTTATTCACAAATGTGTATATACTGTATCTTTTTACATTGCAAAGGAGGCACAGAAGCTGCGTCTGAAGTGCCATTTTATGTGTATTTGCACAGATTGTTTAATGCTGTTCAGAGGTGGCATAAACACAGCGATTTCAATTGCATAAATAATGTAGTGAGATTAATGTAGAGTATAAAATTATGAATAGGCTATAGAAATATGAAATTAAAAAAGAAATGAGACTTTTTAATATCAAACTAAATATACGCTCTGTCATTTGAGGTTGATCAGAACAGGCATTATTTAATCTGGCTTTTATGTGGCATTACTTTTCTACAAAGAATGTTAAGCAGGCACAGAGCAGCCTTAACTCAGCTGTGTAAATTACTTCTGTGTAAAGGAATCCAAATTAAGGCTAAAAAAAACCCCATTATATTTGTTATGTGATTTGGGTGTCCTTAACCATGGTATCAAATTTTTTTTAAAAACATGTGTTGTAGTTTTCTGAATGGCAACATTACAGCTGATCTTACTCTCAATTTGGCCAATTTAACAATCATAGGCATTTTTTTTTCACTATTAAATGCATGTTACATTATGTCCTCATATGACACATTTACTGTAAATATCATAGCCAAGGCTTGCTGTCTTACATTAAAATATATTAATATTAGGACCAGTCTTTCACTTGCGTTCTTAAAAATTTAAATTACATTTATCTTGTGAAGACCTTACATAATTTTGAATTAAAGTTAAAACACACTACACAATCTATAAATTGTTGTGAAAAGATGATCCGTTGTATTATAAGCCTAGCTTCGTTTAATGAAAACATAGTTTAGATGCATTGTAATCCGGGGAGCAGGCCCCAATACTTACAGGAAAATCGTGAATATTCATGTATGCTCCGCTCCGCGCAGTGCAACCGACAATCGCAGAAACCGAAAATGTCAGAACACCGGCTGGCCAGCTATTTTTCTGTGGAAACAAGCGGCATACAAGTACCTATCTTATTGAATGGGAAAAGACCAAAATCTCCAAAAGTGTTAGTCAAGATCAAAGAACATATTTCAAATCAGTAGTAAATTCCGACAAAACTGGTAGGCTATCATAAATTGTGCTTCTTTAGCTCAAATCACGCTTAAAACGAGTTTCCCCGGTCTGACTACATTATGCGCATGCGCGTTCTCCAGTTGAATGACAGGCGTATCTAAAAGGTGATTTGCTCTTTAAACTAAGGCGGGACTTCGTTTCAATATCCGTTGTGCGTTCCATTTTCTCCTATTCATTTTAATTTAAGTGGCCCGTCTCTGCGAAATATCATCCTGTTCTATATATTATATACTTTCATATATTATATATATTATTCTGAAAACACATTTACCCTCTCCTTTATTATTACGATAACAGACGACAACACAACAGCTACTGCTGATTGGTCAATCTGCGATGCGCGTTCATGTTTGTGCGTCGCGGCCGTGCGCACGCCTGTGTAGTTTGGGTAAAAGTAACTGAGCTCGAACGAACACAAAACACTATAGGAATTAATTGAAATTCTCTCAATGAATTTGCAAAGGTAAATCCACATGTAACTCATGTAGCGGATATTAAAAAGCAATTGTCATTATTCGAGTCATCTTAAAAAGAAAGAAACTGCCCTGTCATTTTCTTTTCTTTTTAAATAGTTTTATCCCCTCGGAACGGTTTAGCTAGTCAGCTGGTACAGCATTAGCTATTTGGCTAGCTCTACTCTGCTAACTGGACATTTAGAGGTTTGACTTTACGTTTTATATCTTAGAAGGTTTTTTAAAAAAAATATTATGGTGTCTTATTTATACCTCCCAGCTTCGTATTCATATTTAAAAACGTGACAAATATTTATAAGCAGCAGAAAATGAAGAATCTCGTTATCCAGCACCTAGCTTAAACGATCTGTGATAATCCAGCAAAGAGTCAGTTACCCTCTCTTATTATTTGTATCTTTATTTTTCAAATATGTGTCTAGTTCGTTTAGAGGCTTTTATTTTTCGTTAATGGCCAACTTAATCTTAACAGAACGTTTAATTTGTGTGCCAGGCTGTCAAAGTGGAAGGCAGTAGCTGGTTAGCTAAATTAGCCTGTCAGCTACTGTCCAGCCTGCAAGCATTTCTATTCATTTTCATATATTTGCCTTGCTATTGTTTGCAGTTTACTGTAATACTTTCTGGCAAGTTTAAGAACATATGTTAAACTTGCTAGTTACAGGTGTACTAGAATACTGTGGGTTAACCAAAGGCCTTGTTTAATCTGCAGTTTGCCAGCTGGGTAAATAGTTGGTTGACCATAAATATATGGCTCTTAAACCAGCTTACATGCAACTGTGCATGTTTTTTATACATTTACAAATCTCGACCAGGCAATGCATGCTTAAACAGTCAAAGTCTTGTCTGCGTTAGTATACAGTTCAGTGTGTCCAACTCTTGTTCATGCAATAGTTTTATTTTCCTCCACATGTTCATAGATTTTTCAGTAATTTCTTTCCATTCATAGGTCCATCCACAGGACGAGAGAGCATTTGTGTCTGGAGAGAGATCTGGGAAGAATACACTCATAATGAGCAAGAAACCTCCAAATCGACCGGGTATCACTTTTGAGGTTGGAGCCAGAGTTGAGGCCCAAGACTACCTACAGAAATGGTAAGAATTCATTTTGAAAAACCCATTTGTGCTGCTAGCACATTTTGTTACAAGAAATTATAATAGCATCTCTTATTTGATATACTTGCATGATAATTTTATTTGATTATTAGCGTGTTTGAGTCCACTTTATTGATTTTGTTTTTAACAAACCAGTTTTGAAGTGTAGGCTTATATGTATGTTCTCTGCTGTTGTGTTGTTTGGTCTAGTTGTTCATTCATCCATGATCTATGTTGAATACTTTCTTTGCAGGTACCCTTCACGAATTGAGAAGATTGATTATAATGAGGGAAAGATGCTTGTGCATTTTGATCGTTGGAGTCATAGGTTTGATGAATGGATTCTCTGGGACAGCAACAGACTTCGGCCATTGGAGAGACCAACACTCCGCAAAGAGGGTGTCAAAGAAGAGGAGATGTCTGTATGTTTGCAGTACTTTTATACTAATCTATTTATGAGCACATAAGTATGTCAGATGTATGTCTTTATAGTCTAAAATGTCTACGATGTTTTCACAATCAGCCACACAAATAAAATAAAATGGAATTAACTACTTGTTAATGAGATGAATGATTGTTTAATTATTGTCTTGCAAACATTTCTGCCAGGAGAGACTCAGCGAGATGAGACCATCTCGCCTTCGTGAGCTTCCTGGAAGTACAGAGAGCACAGAGGACCAAAAAGACTTATCCCAGCAGAGACAAGTACATACCTCAATTGCCCATCTACCTTGATCTGGCTCTCTTAACTGCTTGTTCCATCATTGTTTGGAATTTCTTTTCTCCATCGACATAGGCAAAACCTTATAATGTTCTGTTGGGGATCAACCAATCATTAATTTGCAAAATATAGTTTGAGACTATTGTGATGTATGATGTAAAGAGGTGGCCTGTAGACAATTCATTGTGTGCTGTACAATTCCACCTTATATCCTGTGTTGTTGCATATATTTATAAATGGCTTTCTTTTGTGCTACACAGTTAGAAAACTATCATGGAAATGTAATTGTTTGATAATTCATTAAGAATATGTAAATTAAAATTGTTATTCTAATATGGTTTACTTGAATTGGAGTTTTGTCTTATGTTCATCACAGTTTGTTCTGGTCTAACCATTCACTTTTATGATCACAGCACATCCCATAATTTCAATACAAGCTTTTTTATCCGAATGGCTTAAAATGGTCTGAATTTTTGTTTATTTCACACTTGTAGGTATTAAGAGATGGTGAGGAAGTGCTTGCTCGATGGACAGATTGCCGCTATTACCCTGCCAAGATTGAAAGTTTCAACAAGGAAGGTATGATTAATCACACACCAGAATCCTCAGCTTTGCCTTCCATCCGTGCTACTGTATTAGGCAATACATACTTCTGCTGTTTTATATCAATTTGGCAGTACAAGAAAAGAGTTTAAGAATGAGGTGTTACAATTTATTGTACTTGGAACCCTTTGGAATTACCTGTATTTACAGTTGAAATCAGAAGTTAACATACCCCTAAGCCAAATACATTTAAACTCAGTTTTTCACAATTCCTGACATTTCATCGTAGAAAACATTCCCTGTCTTGGGTAAGTTAGGATCACTACTTTTTTTTTTTAATAATGTGAAATGTCAGAATAATATTAGCGAGAATGATTCATTTAAACTTTTATTTCTTTCATCACATTCCCAGTGGGTCAGAAGTTTACATACACTGTTAGAATTTGTTAGCATTGCCTCATTGTTTAACTTGGGTCAAATGTTTTTTCTTAAGCTTCTCACAATAAGTTGCTTGAATTTTGGCCAATTCTCTAGACAGAACTGGTGTAACGAAGTCAGGTTTGTAGCTCTCCTTGCTTGCACATGCTTTTTCAGTTGTGCCCACAAATTTTCTATCAGATTGAGGTCAGGGCTTTGTGATGGCCATTCCAATACCTTGACTTTGTTGTCCTTAAGCCATTTTGCCACAACTTTGGAGGTATGCTTGAGGTCATTGTCCATTTGGAAGACCCATTTGTGATGTGCTTTAACTTCCTGGCTGATGTCTTGAGATGTTGCTTCAATATATCCTCATAATTTTACATGCTCATGATGCCATCTAGTTTGTGAAGTGCACCAATCCCTCCTGTATCAAAGCACCCCCACAACATGATGCTGCCACCCCAATGCTTCATGGTTGGGATGGTGTTCTTCGGCTTGCAACCCTCACCCATTTTCCTCCAAACATAGTGATGGTCATTATGGCCCAACAGTTTTTTCAGACCAGAGGACATATCTCCAAAAAGACCTTTGTCCCCATGAGCACTTGCAAACTGTATTCTGGTTTTGGAGCAGTGCCTTCTTCCTTGTTAAGCTGCCTTTCTTGTTATTTTGATGTAAGACTCATTTTACTGTGGATATAGATACTTGTCTATCTGTTTCCACCAGCATCTTTACAAGGTCCTTTGCTGTTTTCTGGGATTGATTTGCACTTTTCGCACCAAACTACGTTAATCTCTTGGAGACATGTATCAGTGGTTCTCGTTGATCGTTATTGTGATTTAAAATGACTCGTATCATGATTTCAGATTTTGGTCATATTGCCCACCCCTATTTAGTTCTGTGGCTACTCTCCCTAGACGTATCCATCCAGCCAAGATGACTGAAAGGGCACACCGCAGAATGCTCAATGAGGTAAAAATAAAAAAGAACACTAGATTGACAGCTAAAAATTTGAAAGAATCATTGGAACTGATTAACATCTCTGTTCATGAGTCTACTATACAGAAAACATGAAATAGGCATATTGTGCATGGCAGGACACCATGATGAAAGACACTGCTTTCCAACAAAAACATTGCTGCATGCCTGAAGTTTGCCAAAGAGCACCCTGACCCTCCACTGGGAAAATGTTTTGTGGATTGGTGAAAATAAGGTTGAATTTTTTGGGAGGAGCATGCAGCACATTGGCATAAAATGGGCACCGCATACCAATGTGAAAACATCATCCCAATGGTAAAGTACAGTGGAGGGAGCATCATGATTTGGGGCCTGGATCATCGAGGGAAAAATGAATTCCCAAGTTTATCAAGATATCCTACAGTATAATGTCAGGGTGGCTGTGTGCCAGCTGAAGCTCATTAGGTGTTGGGTGATGCAGCAGGACAGACCCTAAACATTGAAGTCCACTACAGAATGACTTCTAAAAAGAAAATCCACCTTTTGGAGTGGCTCTGTCAGATCCCAGACCTTAACCCAGTAGATTCGAGATGCTGTGGAGTGACCTCAAGAGAGCCAGTCACACCAGACATCCTAAGAATATGGCTGAGCTAAAGCAATTCTGTAAAGAAAAATGGTCAAATTCCTTCTGAATGTTGTGAAGGTCTAATCCGCATTTACCAGAAATGCTTGGTTGAGGTTATTGCTGCCAAAGGAGAATAGACCTGCTATTAAATCCAAGGGTTCACTTTTTCCACAGCACTGTGAATGTTTAATGGGATGTGTTCATTAAAGACATGAAAGATTGTAATTGTTTTTCTGTTGTTAGCTTAAGCACATCATATTTGTCTATACTTGTGACTTTGATGAAGATGAGATCACATTTTGACCAATTAATGTAGAAAACCAGCTAATTCCAAAGGATTCACATACTTTTTCTTACCATTATATGATTCAGTTTAAATTAATCTGACACCATTTGTTGTGCTTGACTGTATTGATTATTCCAAATAGTAATTCTAAAATAAAAAGGATTGCATTCAGCTAAATGCTCCGAATACCTCTATAGCTCTGGTAGAAAGCCTGACAAAATCTCCAGAACTGCTATATAAAATGACTGCATGCATATTGCATACACAACTACGTGATAGCAACTGAAGTAGCATTTGTCAAAAGTTGACAGTGGTAAATGTAAAAGTAAAAAAGGAGAAACACAAATCCATCTAAATTGCTTATTTGATTACAGAATATAATACAAATAAAAACACATGGAGTGATTGTATACAGCACAGAAAACAGGAGCTGGTTTGTTGTGTGTTTTATTTATTTATTTTTGCTCTAGGCTCTTACACTGTACAGTTTTATGATGGAGTAATTCGCTGTGTGAAAAGAATCCATATCAAGTCCATGCCTGAAGATGCAAAAGGACAAGTAAGTTTATTAAGAGACTTCACAGGGTCCACTTCAGTTCCTTTTATTTATCACATTGGCTCTCTGAAGTTCCATAGAATGTTATAGGCATGCATTGCTACAGAGCATGAGTAATTATTGTATGACCTGCAGCAATCAATTCTTAACATGCTATATAGTTGAGTGTATATTTAAGTATGGCACTTTAGTATTGTCCTTGACCTCTTCCTCTTTTTCAGAAGGTAAAATGCATGGGGTCAATCCTGAATAATATTTGAAGACACAAGCAGCTGGTCCACACAGCTTACAGTTGCTTGAAGCCAGTCAGGCAGCTCAGGGATGCCAAATCACTTTATTCTACCTCCTCTGTTCCCTTTACTACATTATTAATAGCTTGAAAAGCTATTTTTTGCATGCTAGCCATGGCCAGCTGTGTGATTGTGTCCAATTAATGTCAGTTGTGACTGATAGAGTATTGTTATTGTTCAAGCAGGACTGGATTGCTCTAGTGAAGGCAGCCACAGCTGCAGCTAAGAGTAAAGGAGAGAACCGGCCTCGCACAAGTGCCAACAGCAACAAGGACAGAGAGGACAAGAAGGAACAGCGGTCAGATGAAGAACTTGACAATGAGGAGGATGAAGATACTGAATCAGAGAAGCTCGGTATATGATTTGCTAGGATTGTTTTTATGACTGAGAATCTAGAAAGTATAGAATGTCACACAAAGTGTTGTAGCTTGCAAATCTTTATAAGCAGTCTTCAAGTATTTTAAGCAATCACAAATCTTCAGAAATGTTTAAAACACAATCTAAAATGTAAAACTGGTACAGTAACTATTCTTTTGCTTCTGCTTGATGGATTTATGTTTCTGGGGATGTCTGTCTTATATAAAGTTCTTGCCTATTGAACTGTGTTGAGTTACAAATTCCTGCATGAGACTGTACATTGTATCATGTACATTGTATTATGTGGTTGAAGACTTCTCTTAAATCAGTACTTGGACACAATATCCACCTTGAGCAGTTTATTATTTTATGAGCCACATTCATCATGTTTCATGTGTATCTTGCATTAAGCAGCAGACCTGGAGTCAGAAGGTGAGAACAGTAAACCAGCTGCTGAGGAGGTTGAATCCACTGCAATGAAGAGGAGAACCAAAAGACAAGGCAGCTTGTGCAGCAGTAAAAGGACTCGTCTTAACAAAGGGACGGGTAAGAGTTAGCAAAAATCATCTGCTCTCAGCAAGGGTTTGTTTCTAAATTTTATAACAAGAAAATGGTTCAACATACTTGCTAAATTCCTTAACTGTTAAGATTTGCATGCTGGACATGGAATCAGTCTTATTGATCTGTATGTTATGATTATCTTTTTATTGTTGTGGTTCTCAACTGGTCGATCAATACACAAAAATGAACTGGGGTGTTCTGATAGTATTGCGGATAGCAGGAAGAAAGCAATGCTGAATGCAAATAATAAAATGCAACTAACCAGATCATCATGCATACTTAGGATGGCTAAATAAATAGGCTTATCAACTTATGAAAAGAAGAAAGTGTTTCCAATATCTTTTGTTGTTGGCAACATCTGTGCGTCCATTCAAACTCTACTGTCATTTTGTACAGATTTATCTGTCATTTGGTAGAAGCAAATCATTATGGTCGGTTGTGTGACATGCCTGCATCCCTGAAAATTGTTGCAATGCAGTTTATGTTAAGACCCCAATATTTTATTTTATAGACATTTTTAATTGCTCTTATATAATAAACTATATTTTGTTCACAATAATAAAAATTTTGGTACTGTGTTTGCTCGCCACTTGATACCCAATTAAAATCTATGTAATGAACAAAACCTTTTGAGCATCACTGTTTTGTAACATTGATTTCATAGTCATCATGCCTGTTGTATTTCCAATATACTGTGGCTTCTGGTATTAAGATGCATTTCGGGGGATCCAATCACAAGTGGTCAGCATTATATACAGGTTTAAACGGGGTGCCAAACCACATATGGAGGTAGTCAAAAAAAACCTGTGACCACATAACATTTAAGGTGCAAATTTTTAATGCGTCCTGGACATCATTGAAGCACCATCCCTCACCTGTCAATCAAGCCCTGCACTAAAACAAACATTTAAACTTTGCAGGTCATGTGCATATTTATAAGGAAATAACCATCTGATCGGGGATAAAAAAAGCGATTAAATTGACAAGCTAGAACTTTGGATCTTCTTCAGTGTGTCTGATATCATTTAAATCTCTGAACTCTGAAGCTCAGGTTAATACAGGCACTCCTCTAAAACAACAGATAATTCAGCTTGAAATGTTGTATTTGGATTGAATTTCAACTGCATCTGGGTGAAACGGCATTCCACTTTCTTTGTCTTTTACTTTTTTGTTGTTCATTAATTTAATGCAGTAGCACAGTGACATAGTGATTGTATGTCATCATGAAATCAGAGACCCTCCCGTCGAAATCAGAACACAATTGGTCACAGGAGACGCATTTAAGTAACGAGGTGTAAACAGTGAAGTACCTCGCCAGATGTGATCGGATTACCCAAAGACGCATCTTAATACCAGGTGTAAATGGGGCCGATGACATTGATTCTGATGTTTTGTGAGCAACTTGAATTTTTCATTTCTGATCATCTAGGATGTCCTGACAATGAGCCTGAAAGCAAAACAGAGCCAAAAGAGCTTCCAATGACTTCACAGCAGGTACAGATGTAACTGACATACCATTATTAAATGTTGTGATCTTTAGTACATTGCCTAGTACACTAGCTGTGTCCTGTCTACCTCTCCACCCCTCAGAAAGTGTCAGGAGCAGAAGCTAGTCTACCAGAGGAGAGACCCCAATCTGCCAGAGCCCAGAAAGCCCCAGCAACACTTTCTACTCCTTCCCCATGCAAGTCTCGCTCCAGGAGGCTTAAACATGACTCCGGAGAGTCCACCTCCAGCAGCCAGAACACAGCCACAGCTCCTGAACCCATTCCTTCACCCATCTCGACACACACCCTCCCAGACAGCACACACACTGGTGTGTCAGCTGAGTAGATAATCTCTGTTTCTTGCTTGTATGGTTTGAATGTGTTTTGGGCTTCCAACAGAAGTGAAGTTATAATTAAATTATAAAGATATTCATATAAATCTAAAAATATATATGTAATATTATCCACAAATGTTACATATATATGTCTGTCTTTGCATAGCCCCTCCCAACTCCCCCCAGAGAAGGAGACGATCTCAGCGTTTAGCAGCAAGCTCTGACCAGACCTGCCCCACCTCACCGCACATGAGGGATTCCATCTCCCACACTCCACCCCCAGATAGCTCTCAGAAAACTGGTGAGAGACATAAGCTTACATTAGAGGAGTTTTGTTTCAGGTTTGTTCTATGTCTAGTCTTGTTTTAAAACTTTGTGGCTATAATAGAGCACTTTATACTCAGAAAACTTAAATACATACATGCTGTATATTTTCATTAGCAAATACAATAATTTTGTTTTATACATTTATAGAATTGTTTCTTTCCTTATTTCCTTATTCTTTATTTCTTTTAATGGGCATAATATTTTGAACGGAAAGTAGATCCAGACCAGCCTGAATCCTCTCAGCAAACAAGACTTGTGTATGCTGGTATTTACAGTGGCAAGAAAAAGTTCACAAACCCTTTGGAGTGACCTGTATTATACATTTGTCTTAAAATCTTCATCTAAATTATAATAATGAACAAACTCAATCTGTTTTAACTATTAACACACAAAATATAAAATTGTCCTTATACATATTTAATATATCATTCACAGTGTAGGTTGGAAAAAAGTATGTGAAACCCTAGGCTAATGACATCAGCAAAAGCTAATTAGAGTCTGGAGTTGGCAAACTGGCATCCAATTAATGAAACGAGATTGGAAATGTGGGTTAGAGGTACTTTGGCATCCATCTACATTTAGACAAATTGTCTATAAATGGAGAAGATTTATTACTGTGGCTACTCTTCCTAGAACAGGCCGTCCAGCCAATATGACTATAAGGGCACACTGCAGAATGCTCGGTAGCCACGTTTCCACTATCGGGGCAAATGAGAGCATGCTAGTGTGTGCCAGGCCTAGCTGCATTCCCACTGCCAATAGCCTTTGTCCCGCCGATTACCCTTGGGCCAAACAAGGCCAACCGGGGATTGAGGCGGGTTCAGTGTCCAAGGCAGAATTTTGCTGAACTTGCCAGGTTATGTATCCAGCGCGCAACAGTGCAGGTTCAGGAAAAAATAATTATTAAAAAATTGTGGGCACAGTACAAATCTGTTAAAACGGGCAAAGCGGTGCCCAAAGAAATTACTTTCCATGGTTTGGTGTACTTTCATAGATGGTGTGCTGGGACAAGAATTCCCAAGTTTATCAAGATATCCTACAGGCTAATGTCAGGGTGGCTGTGCACCAGCTGAAGCTCAGTAGAAGTTGAGTGATGCAGCAGTAAAATGAACCTAAACATCGAAGTAAATCTACTACTAGTATGGCTTTAAAATAAAATGTCCACCTTTTGGAGTGTCCCAGTCGGAGCCCAGACTCACCATCTTGAGTAACTCACGTCCTCTTAAGTGAATGTTGATCAAACCTTTTGTAGCTCAAAATGTATATTGAGGAAACATAAAGGTAATCCATATAACTTCAATGGTTAAATCTATACTTTCAGAAGGATATGATAGGTGTGGATGAGAAAACATACAAATTTGGGTCCTTTTTTTTTTTTACTGTTAATCTCCACTTTTATTTTTACGTCTGAAAGCCACATTTGGTGCCTGTTTAGTTTCACTTTCACATCTGAACGTGAAAGTGGAGGTTTAGAGTAAAAAAAATAACTTCCCACAATGTTTATACTTGTGACTTTGATTAAGATGAGATCATGTTTTATGACCAGTTAATGCAGAAACCCAGCTAATTCCAAAGGGTTCACATTCTTCTTGCCACTGTATATTCAGAGCCACAAACTACATATTTTAGGTAAAAGGGTTTGCATCAGTGCTATTTAGAATTATGTAGAGAATTTCAGAAGCTAGAAATGTAATCTGCAGTTCTTCGTTGGCTTGACATTTTTATATGCATTTGTAGAGTAATTATTTCAGTCCACCTCTTTTTTGAGTTCAGCTAAATAAGTCAGTTTTCTGGTCTGTACCCCTCTCTAGTTATGTTTGAATCTTGCATGTTTAAATGCTCATTTTAGTTGAAGACCGCAGCACTGCAGTCGAAACTGAAGCTTCTTCCCAAAAGCCAGTTTCAGGAAGCACATCTGCAGCCCCTCCCATTGGCAGTGCTCATTCACCAATCACAGAGAAGGACAAGATGACTGACATGTTGCCTAGTAATCAGACATTGCCTGGAGAGAACTCCCCTTCTATACTGACTGGTATTTTGATATTGTAACCATACCAATGTTGTCAAGTTTTTCCATGAAACACACTTTGGGTTCAATTGATTTTGTAAACATGCCATCATACAATACTTAAGTTACATACCTGGACATCTGAAAATATCAACAGTAGATTTTTAAATATTGTGATGTTAATTTCATGTCACTGGCCTTAAATGTAAATTCTAATTAATTTTCTTTAATTTTATGTCTAGCTGCTGGTCAGAAAGTTCCGTCCAGGATGCCTAAAGCCAACAAACACACCAGAGAGCCTAGTATGAATGCTTCCATTCACTTGATTCCGATGTTGCATTTAAAAAATAACAATTTTGGTGTTTTTGTGACCTTGTCTTTTGAAGCTACAAGCATAAAATATCTTTATATTTAATTTAAATGCAAGCTTTTTTTCTTCTTCTTCCTCAGTCATAAATACCAAGAAGTCTGATGACCCCACTGCTCCCAATGAGTCTCAAATAGACCTGGACCATAATAAATTTAAGTGTAAAGTCCCTGGCTGCTCTAAAGCATTCCGGAAAGCAAAGCTGCTGGACTATCACCTGAAGTACTATCATAACACAGAGAAAGAAATGGACACTGAGGTCTGCTCACCAGAGAGGGTGGGCCGCACCAGGGCTACTTCTGCATCCATGCCTACAAGCACCCTGTCTGATATAACAGACAACAAGAGACG
Source organism: Xyrauchen texanus (assembly GCF_025860055.1). Classification (NCBI taxonomy): domain Eukaryota; kingdom Metazoa; phylum Chordata; class Actinopteri; order Cypriniformes; family Catostomidae; genus Xyrauchen; species Xyrauchen texanus. The sequence continues at coordinate 16,908,527 of NC_068290.1, forward strand.
CAGGACCGTCTCCACCTCTTCCTGTAAGTTTCTTTATGGATGTTTTTTTTTTTTTTTCATCAAATGAAATGGAGTGGTGGTGGTGTAGTGGTCTAAGCGCATAACTGGTAATCTGGCAATCAGAAGGACACTGGTTCGAACCCCACAGCCACCACCATTGTGTCCTTGAGCAAGGCACTTAACTCCAGGTTGCTCCGGGGGGATTGTCCCTGTAATAAGTGCTCTGTAAGTCGCTTTGGATAAAAGCATCTGCCAAATGCATAAATGTAAATGCAAATGGCCATCAAATTTTTAGTAACTTGTTACACAAGCAGAATTACAGGGTGCTCTTCTATGTTGCATTTCAGCTCTGTCATCTCAGGGCTTCATGCTTCAAATGGACAGCACTGGCTATGTGAGGCCTCCTAAGTTCTTTAAGAAGAAACGTTCCTCTGCTTCGGTCAGTTCAGACAGTACAGAGGTGTCCCTACCACCTCCACCCTTTGAGAATCAACACGACAAGATTCTCAAGAAGGACAAGCACCTGGATGCAGGTGAGTTAATTCTGCAGATTGGAAGGATGGAGTAATTTGTAATTTGACTTTACCTGCGTTAATGGTTTAATTTCTCAGCAGGAATATGTATAAAGACTGAGCGGAAATTCAAACTACAGGAGAAATGTCAGTTGTTTGGTGTGTATACTCAATATTGTTTTCTCAAAGTTCACTTGCCTTAACCAGAAAGTTGCCATATCTTTCATTTCTTTCTCTTCCATAGTGAAAAAGAGAGATAAAGACAGGAGGGACAGAAAAGAGAAGGACCTTTTCAGAATTAAACAGAAGAAAAAGAAAAAAAAGAAGAAGAAAACGAAACAGCACTGTAAGTTCGTTTTCTATTTACTTATTTCTTTGGAGCACATTTACAGAAAACCAGAGGTTCATTGTTTTTTACCTATGTGCTCAGGTTATTCAGACCTGGAAGAGATGTCAATGGCTTACCTTGAGAGACCATCTTCCCAGCTACACCGTTCTTCCTCCAGTGCCTTCTCCAAGCACAGCACCTGCCAATACCCTCGTGCCATACTGTCTGTCGACCTCACCGGGGAGAGTGAGTCAGCAGTCCTCTTATAATGATTAAGTTGTCATAATAATTTACTTAACCAGAAATACTATATCAGCTACCAAATATTATAAATCTGCTGAAGGATGTAAAAGTTCTGCGCAGTTTAGCATTGATGTCTGAGCCTCACCTCATAACCTGTAGCTGTTTCCTTTGTCTATCTCAGACCTGTCAGACATTGACTTCCTGGAGGACTCGACCACTGAAAGTTTACTGTTCAGTGGAGATGAGTATAACCAGGAACTAGACTCTATCACAATGGAGGACTTCCAGGATGAAGATGATAATGGTGCTAATGAGATTGTCCGCTGTATCTGTGAGATGGATGAAGAAAATGGGTTCATGATTCAGGTAGGGTTACTATTAGCAATGATATTGAATGTACTCTTAAATCAGTTTTTATTCTGTCTATAGAAGCTTTTTCATGCAAGAGACATCTTAAGCCACATTGCTACTTTATCAGTCAACAAGGATATATAAATAGTGACAGTTTGCTTCCATCTGACATATTGTGAAATGGTTCTGAGTTTCTTTTCAGTGCCTGAATCGCTTTATTCTGAATCTGTTTTAGTGCAGTATTGTATATACCGGTAATAGATTCTGATATACATTTTTTTCCTAGTGTGAGGAGTGTATGTGCTGGCAGCACAGTGTGTGTATGGGACTTTTGGAGGATAGCATCCCCGACCAATACATCTGTTACATCTGCAGAGATCCCCCAGGTACATTTCTGTCTTTCATGGTTTGTCCTTCATTTTTATGCTTCCTAATGTATAAAGGACTGATGCCTGTTTCTTGGGTGGAAATCAAGGATGTAAATACAACATCGTTGTCTTGTTAATCTTAGGAAATCACTGACGAAAAAGTTTGTTGACAACGTTTTTGTTTTATTTTGTCAATGATATCTACTGCGAGATGGGGAAAAAAAGCATCATGATGATGATTTAAAAAAATGTATGAAAGCAAACTGTTGATTAAAATACGACAAGAAAAAATATATTGCAAGATATTAACAATGCAAGAAATAAACAGAAGAAACATCATCTAGTAAAACATCTGTTTATAGAAGAATATTTTATATATGGATTCATCTAATCCAATAATTCAGTATATTGGGGATTTCCCCATTGAGCTGAACACTGGCAAAATGAACGGCTTAAAAATAGGTTAATTACCTCACTCAAACACATCCTATTAATTCAAGAGATGAATCACTATATCCACAACTCGTATGTAATATTGCAACTTACATCTGCACAGACCATGAGGTGAATGAAAAGGTGAACTTGAAATCGCACACTAGTCATATGCATAACTTGCGTTGCGTACCTTGATTTGTGAATATGCAGTTTCCATTAAAAAAAAAAATGCTTCATGCAATATTCTAAACTGGTTGAACATGGATTTTTTTTTCTAAAAGTTTGAATAGTTGATTTAAACTTTTGTCTGTTACAGTGGTCTGATACACATTTGTCATTTTTCACATTATAAACTAAATTATAAATATATTATTTTAGTTGACTAAAATTATATGCCATTTTAGTCAAAGTAAAAATGACTAAAATAAATGTTTGAATGAAATATTGACTAATTTTAAAGGACACTGCACCAAATTCCCATCAGTGCCAATATATTTGTGCTTCAAGGTTATTATCAGGCTGACTTTTTTGTATATTTCTCAGGTCAGAGGTGGAGTGCTAAATACCGTCATGATAAAGACTGGCTCCAAAAGGGTCACATGTATGGCCTATCCTTTCTCACAGAGAACTACTCTCATCAGAATGCCAAGAAGATTGTAACCACTCACCAGCTACTGGCTGATGTTTACAGTGTTAAAAGCCTTCTCCATGGCCTTCAGCTCAAGATGGACATCTTACAGTAAGAGCTACTGTGCCCTTCCAAAAGCCCACCAAATTTTAAACATTCTACCAACAAATCTTTCTCTCTCTCCATACATACCCCTTGAGGTGGCATTATGGAAAATACTGCAGTTGTAATTTGTCTCTTTGATATCCATAGAAATATTAAATGAGAAAAATTACCAAAAGGAATGTTGCCAAAGAGGGTGGAGACCAATCTTTTCTTCCCTTCACCTATTTTTATTTTTCATTTATCTTTTGATTTGTCTAACAATGGTTGTGCTTTGAATTGAGATTTTATGTTTTCCAGTGCTGTCAGACTTTGCCAGAACAATGCAAATGCACTTCTCATGTTTTCTCAGGAACAAACATAACCCAAGTTTGCACTTATGGGCTCGGTCTTGGGTGAACTCTGATGAAGACCAGCCTATGGGTGGTGTTCCAGACTTCCTACATTTTAAAGAGCACCTCAACCAGAACTTAAACCCAGAAACCTATATCACCAGCGAGCACAGCTACCAGAAACCTCCTGGAACAGGCCTTGAACATCCTCAAAGGGATGAGCAGGGAAACCAAACACCCTCACAAACCACACAATTTAATGTAAAGGAAGAAGAGGTAACCAAAGAAAAAATCTCAATCAAATCAGTATCACAGTGTATACAGAGAGTTTGAAATGAATTACGTGATTATTTTTTATGTAGGTAAGCAGTGCCATTGCACTGACTAGCTGTGGAAATGACAGCAACCTGAGGTCCACGGAACAGGCCAGGAACTGCCTGCAGTGGCAGATGAACCTGCTTACACACATAGAAGACATTCAGAACCAGCTCTCGGGCCGCATGGACCTCATCGAGAAAGAGCTTGATGGTAGGAAGGAAACTGTAAACCTCTAGAATTGTGTCATGTTGTTAAATTGATATGTTTAATGAATGTGTTTCCTAAATGGAGCATTTAGTTTATCATTTCTTTAGAAAACCTGCATCTATTGTAGTGTGATTCTAGACACGTTAAGCCATGTTTCGTGTGCAAGATGCAAGGCCAAATCTCACCTGTATTGTTTCCTGATCCTATTTCGTCTTCTCCCATTATTTCTTGTCATCTCTTAAATTTCACTATCAATAAAATGGCAAAAGCCCACACACACAAAAAGTAAAATAAATATTAAAACCTTGAATGTTTAACTGCTCTGGGAACCGTCAGTATCAATAGAGAACAGTTGAGGGACCCCATTTTTTAATTCTGCCATGGCTATCCTAGAACAATCACATGAGAACCACCTCTTTGGGAATGTATTTTTATTTGATGATTTAGTAGGTGATTATGATTAGATAGTTGAATACTTTCATATTTGATGTCCATCTCTCTCCCTTCTGTGTTTTTAAATGAAGTGCTGGAGAGTTGGTTGGACTTCACAGGTGAATTGGAGCCTCCTGATCCCCTGGCCCGTCTCCCACAGCTCAAGTGCCGGATCAAACAACTTCTGACGGACCTGGGAAAAGTACAGCAGATGAGCACCATCTGCTCTTTGTGATGCACCTATACAACACACATTACAGTGTGTGCTCTGTGCTTCTATCACCATCTTCTGTTTCTAAACACACATGCTCTACAAGTTTGAGGAGATGCATTCATTAAGATGCTCCTATTCAGTAGATGTGTGAGTAACGCGGGACTTAGAAGAGAACAAAAGAGGAAAATGATGTGCTTGGCAATGGACTATTTTACAATGCTTGCCACCACAAAGTTTGAGTTAAAGGAACATTCACGCATTATGAATGTGTGGAACAGGAAGATGCAAGTGCATACATGCCTAGTCCAAATTAACATATTATCTGATTAGTTGTCCATCAAAATAGAAAGGTCACTTTGGCAGATTAATTCTTTTAAATGTTAACGGAAAGAAAATGTCTATTTTTAAAATGACTGAAGAGATTGCATCACACTAATGGCAGGTTAGCCGGATAGCGGGTTATTTTAGAGTTCATTACAGTTTTGGTGTAAAAAATGTAATACTAAAAGCTTCGGCCACTCAAAAGGGGAATGGTCTCTGAAGTGCCAAAAAACAGACCAATGTGGTCCATTTTTTCAGACATAATAAATTGAGTTCAAGATTTAAATGTTATTGAAATGTTACTTTTTAGTCCAGGTTTAGGCTCATTTGTGGTCTGATACACTGGTACTACAGGTTCACAATGACAGCAGACATTTCTTCGAAAATTGTTTTGATACAATAATTCATGGCAAATACTTGCTTTCTCTGCAGTCTTGATGGTTGCTGTAGTAAGTGGCAAGAAAACTAGCTACTCTTACAGCGGGTTATCCCATTAGTCCAGAGATAGGGCACTCTTCTCACTAAGGTCTGTTTATCATGTTGATACTTTGAGTTGCCGTTGAGTAAGCTAATCCTGAGATGGATATAAATTCATATAACAGATTAATTTAGTTCTGTTTTTTTCTGGGGTGGGGTGGGGGGAGGGGTGTAAATACAGTTTTATAACTGTAAGAAGACACAAAAACTAAGGCATAAGAAGACAATACTTGAAAATGCCTGTTTAATCTCAATTTATATTCATCTGTAAAGAAGTGTTTTAGATTTAGATATAAAACTTGAAGTTTCTTTTGAGATACCAGCTGTACATTAAAGAGTTTATTTAAAGACATGATGTAAGTATCTGTATGTACAACTTCATTAAAAAAAATACTCTACAAGTTGTGTGTACGGTGGTTAATTTTTAGGCGCCAAGCACTGAAAGTGTATGCACCTATTGTGTTTTGTTAGTGTTCTTATTAGGGGTTCAAGCCCAAAGGGCTAGAAATGCTATTGTTAGGGGCAAAGCAGCGAAGCTACTGGAACTCTATTGTAATTGTACTGATTTTCTTCTTTTTTTTTTTTTCAACCTTGTGTCTGGGTGTCAGAGACCCTAAGTCGTGGAGACACCAAACTTGGCAGTGTGATCCCAAATCCCCCTCACTGCTCAGACACACAAATGCACACCCATCTAACCAAATTTGGCGCTATAATAAACACTTCAGTTTTGACTCATATCTTTGCAACTGTAAGGGCTAGAATCAAAATTCTTTTTTCCTCTTCCTTGAGTTAAGCCCCACAAAAACCTACATATTTTCAAACTCCTAGGCCTTTAGTCCAATCAGCACGCAATTTGGTGTAAATCATCTACACACACCCTGACAAAAAGTTATCAAAAGAATTTAGATACGTCACATCGTTCCGAAGATATTAACAATAAAATTCAGTCAGTTTAACGTAGTTTGAGTAATTGATCAATATCTACTCATCGTAAACTCCAAATGTAACCAAACTCGGTGCATATAGTCAACAGGACGTTTAGAAGATGGCAACAACATTTCTTACAATTCCACCCCTAGGGGGCGCTACAACAACAAAAAAATTGCATAATGTTTCAGCCATTTGAATGACAAAGTTCAAATTAAATATTCATCTTCTTTGGTTCAAATGCTAACATATTTAATGTATTTGACAAAATAAATCGGCCAATCAAATTTCAGCACCTTATAATTCGTATTAGGAATGGTCGAGCAGGGTATCTACACTAATGCAGAGTTTACACTACACGATTTTAAGCCCGATTTTCCCTCGACCGACAGTTTTGTGGAGAGCACCGACAAAAGCACGAAATTGTTGGCAAATCAGAGGTTGCTGCCATGAGCGAAGATCGCAATGTATGAATTATCAAAGACACGAATTGAGAGAAGTGCAGATGCATCACCGATGTCAGCGACATATCTAGGATGTGAAATATCTGTACCTGTCTGCGATTCCAAATCGTGCTGTTTATATATATATATATATGTTTTGACTGAATACTACTGCAGCGTTGTCCTACAGCCAATGAGAGCAAGAAACAGGGCACGGGAAGTTTCAGTGGGAGGAGTACTGATGTTCCTGCAACAGAACATCAACTAGCATGGCTGATGTATCAGGAAAGTCTCATTGGACCGAAGAAATGGAGGAAAAATTAGTGGAACAGTGGCAGGAGAACCAGTGCCTATTTTATGTTTCATCTGAACTGTACCACAACTGGCTGGAGAAAGAGAAGGGTTGGAGAGAAATTGCAAATTCTCTTGGTCAGTCAGGTAAGCAAATAGGTTGATTTTTCAGTAGGAAAAATTTTTCATATTGTAACCAATCAAATATATGATGCCTTTAGGCGGTTTTCGTATCTAGTATCACTTTTCGCATGTACTATGTTGTGAAACATAATTTGTGAGTCCAGGCATAGTCGTCAGGGATTCATTAATAGTGAAATGTGTTGTTATGCATTCACACCTGTCATCGATTTGTTTTGTAATTTGAAAACTCTACGACTTCCATGACAAGACAGACAGTTGTGTAATATGAACGGTACCACGATCCGACATCTTTGAAATCGGTGTAGTGTGCGGAAGACGCCGCATATCAAATGTTGTGACAATCGGCCACACGGTGGCACTATAATTAGCTAATTAGTGTTTTTGCTAATTACGCCAGAACCATATAGGGTACAATAAATATTTGTAGCTTCTCTAAATCATGGTCACTTGAATTTTCATTTCTGCAAGAAACCTCTCCGATTTGTATTTATTTCGAAAAAATATTTTTTGAATAAATAAAATACTATACTAGAATACTATATTTCTGAGTTCATCCTAGGCCGTTTGCCTGATTCTCATGAAAATTGGTATACATAATTTACAGACCCTCCTGACAAAAAGTTATCAAAATATTTTTTTTACATCTTACTGTTCTGAAGATATAAGCAAGAATGTCCTGGGCAGTGGCCTATTATGACTAATTAGCCTGTATGTTGTGAGCACAATTTTCAAACGTAACAAAACTTGGGGCCTGGGTTGCTCAGCGAGTATTGATGCTGACTACCACCCCTGTAGTTGCGAGTTCGAATCCAGGGTGTGCTGAGTAACTCCAGCCAGGTCTCTAAAGCAACCAAATTGGCATGGTTGCTTGGGAGGGTAGAGTCACATGGGGTAACCTCCTCATGGTCACTTTAATATATGGTCCTAGCTCTCGGTGGGGCATGTGGCGAGTTGTGCGTGGATGCCGCTAAGAATAGCGTGAAGCCTACATGCCCTATGTCTCCATGGTAATGTGCACAACAATCCAAAAGATGCGTGGATTGACGGTCTCAGACATGGAGGCAACTGAGATTCGTCCTACGCCACCACGAGGACTTCAGGTGCGTACACACTGCCAGCGACTTTATCGCTGCAGGTCGCCAGTGGCTGGCGGTGAAGTCGCTAGTGGGTGTTCCCACTACTGGTTGCCTAGTAACGTTTATAAATGACATTCACGGATGCCACTCCATTGCTGTTGACAGCGAATCTCTTTTCTTGCCACTAAAAACAAACATTTTGGAGGGAAAAGACTAAATATAAATGGAATCAGTACATAAAATGCTTTATATCAAAGATGAATGAGAAACAAGGCATGCTGTTTGCCATAGCGGCTGTTTATCTGCGGCGAAAATGGGTCCATAAAATCCCCGCAATCTCAGATACACCTTTCACGCAGTATTTTTCTTAAAAATGTCCTTGTACGTGGGAAGAGACATATAGAGCACTGGAACATTTCTAACAGCAAGAATTAGCCTTTCATCCACCTTTCCGTTACTGCAGGAGCTGAGAGAGTGAGAAAGGATCACGTGAGCTCTCCCGTCTTCTCTCCTATTGGCTGTCGCTTCCGTTAGTCGCTCCAAAGTTGAACTTTTCTCAACTTTGTCGCGTCGCTGGACACACCCACATCTAGCGACAGCTCGTGTCGCCGGAAGTTGCTGTGCTCGCATTGAAAATGAATGGTATTGAGTCGCTGGCGCGCGTGATGCCGCTGGCGGTGTGTACGCACCTCTAGAGTGCATTCGGAATGGGCATTCCAAATTGGGGAGAAAAGAGGGGAAAAATCTTTGTACACATAGACAAGAGAACACTCTGAGGTAACATACTGAGTTTCCTTCATTTTATACTCTAGGGGGCGCTATAACTTAAGAAACTCCTAATTGTGCAACTGTGCTCAAAGCAGTTGAATTAACTCCTGAAATGTATAGTATAAAAATATGTTTTTAATTTCTGTGAATCCATCAGTGCCTACAAATCATATGGGCACATGAATTACCATTTCAGCAAAAAAAAACTTTTCTACAATTTTGATAATTTTTTTAAACTACCTGTAATAATTAATTTTAATTTATTGCTGCTTGTTATTTTTAATCATGCAGACCAAACCATCATAAATACAATAAGTTAAAAATAAACAATATTTCCACCTTCCTACTAAGAAAAGTGTGATGGCACACCACATAATGTCAGACCTCCAACTTGGAAATTCCTAGAAAAATTAGAAAATATTGCACACAACTTTTGCCAAGACGCAGAGGCCTTTTGTGACATTACAAAACCAGAAAGATGCACATCTTTCATACCAAGTACAAACTTGGTACTACACCTTGACTTTTGTTAAAATACCACTCTGTGAGGCAGAGATTCTGCATTACATGATGATCACACTTGTTTAACAAACATTTGCAAAGACATGTTCTAATCATGCTACAATGTACTCATTCTATGAGCACCTGGAACGCAAATGTGAGCATTGCAGCATAATTTATAATATGGTTGCTTTAAAATGTCTCTAATAACAGTTAGACCAGTCTGTTATCATTAAATACAGGGTACTTTGTACAACAGTACTTGTCTATTGTTAACCAATTGTTCATTTTTGCATTTTATGATCATTCATATGCACTTAAATGTCCTAAGTGGCTTGAACCACAATAATCGCAGCTTGCAGCTATATTTATTATTATTATTATTCTCCAATTAAACTGATCGTGCAGAACAAACCGCAAGGCCTAGAGACATGAAACTTTGTGGAATGGTAGTAGTCACACAACTTAGACATACACATGTTCTATCCCCTATTGGCTAATAGGAAGCAAATGCAAAAACGTTTTGGGCCATAACTCTGCAACCAAAAGGGCTAGAATCAAAATATTTTTTTTCTGCTGAATCCTCGAGAAGGTATCTCAGATTTCCTTTCCATCTTTAATTTTTTTGAAAAAATCCTTTAACAAACTCCTCTTACTACGTTAGTCCGATCAGCACGCAATTTGGTATACATAATTTACAGACCCTCCTGACCAAAATGTATCAAAGTAATTGCGATTCCTAAACTTGTTCAGAAGATATTTACAATACAGATTTACAATTCCTTCTGTCTAAATCTATTTGAGTAATTGATCAATATGTACTCAACGCAAACTCCCAGCATAGGTATGCATAGTCAACAGGATGTTTAGATGTCAGAAAAGTTTCGTACAATTATGAATTACACTAATTACAATTTAAAAGGCACCAATACCATAAACATAAGGTAATATGTTTCTTTCTAAGAATATTTCTATTCTTTATTTTTCTATTTATTTGACATCCATGACTATTTATCAAAACAGACCATTTAAAATATTTTTTATTGTGCGACTGTTGAGCACAGAAACAATGGGCTGTTTTTTTCATGCTTTTATTTTGTTATAATACTTTTGCTTGCACTTTAAGCAACACATTAATCACGTAGTAACACACAAATGTAATTACTGATGTATAAAGTAAATCTGAACACAATTGGTCAAAAAGACATATTATCTAATTTTCATGGTATTGGTGTCTTTTAATAGTTGTGCCTATATTTCTGTGACTGCTGTCTTAAGATTCCATGCCGAGTACACTGATACTCAATTTGCCACAACTAGCCATACTTCCTGTATATCATTTTGAATTTAATTGAAAACCTAAGTTTTCAAACACATCCTAGGCCATAAGTCCAATTCACTCGAAATTTGTCATTGTCATCTATGGACATTCATAAAAAAATGTATCACAATTTTTTGATAGACAAAACGGTTCTTGAACAGCACTTCAACAAATTAGATGGCAAGATGCCAAAAAGCATCAGAGGCTGTATTTCGGTAATGCTTTACTGTATTGATATAGAATTTTGTGTTTCTCATTGGCATCAAACCCTGAAAGCACCACACAAATTCGATGAAAGTGCCAACTATTTGTCAAAAAGTTGTCATGAAATATTTTGTTTTATAACCATTTCTATTTATTTATTTTTACAGCTTTCCTCAAAATCATTATCAGAAATGTCCAGTCATATTTTTCCTAGACTGTTTGCCTGATTGGCACAGAATTTGGAATACATCATCTACAGAACCCCCTAACTAAAATTTGTTTCAATAATTTCAATAAGTTAAAAATGTTCCAAAAATATTAGTGAAAATGTTCCTTCGGTTGAATGTGATTTGAGTAATGATCAATATCTACTCAAAGCACAAACTTGGTTTAAGTAGTCAGGAGAACAATTTGAATATATATGCAATGTCTCGTACAATTGTACCACTAAAACTAAAATACTGTTGTAACTTCGCAGCCGTTTGAGTGACAAATACATCTTCTTTGGTTCAAGTGCTAACATATTCTTAAAAAAATAGGTTTGACAAATCAGCAAATATGAACAATCAAATTTCATGAATGTCATGAAACTGTACACAATCAGGCTGTCTACAAGTGATATATACATTTTTGTGATAATCGTCCACACTGTGGCACTATAATTAGCTATTTCACGTTTTTGCAAATATCTCCAGAACTGTATGGGCTAGAATAAAATTCTAAAGCGTTTCTGAATCCATCAGTGCCCAATATAATATGGTCACAAACATATCCATGTCCTCAACAAACTTTCTATGTCTTGTTTGAAAAGCCTACTTTTACAAACCCATCCTAGGCTTTGCAAAACGTAATATGCATCATCAACAGACCCTCCTGACAAAAATTAGCTCAAAGAATGTCAAATCATTCCAAAGATATAAACAAATATGTTTGGTGGCGTGGCATGTGGTGACTATTTAGCCTGTATCTTGTTATTGCAATTTTCAAACTTAACAAAATTTGTACATGTGGACAAAAGAACATTCTGAGGTACCACATGCCATGTTTCGTTCATTTGTTATTCTAGGGGCACGGTAATTTAAGAAAATCCTAATTTTTCAACTGCTCAAAGCAATTGAAATGTCACATCAAAATAGCTGTGTCCACAGCATTCGCTGGATCTTTTCTGTCAAATTGTATTATTTTGGTCATCTCACCAGTATGTGCTTGGCCCCCAACAATTTGTGTTTTGATATAAAAAACATAAAACAACAGTGCTGGACAGCTATGACAGTGCACATCTTTGCCATGGTATATAAGACACAGCAGTTTTGTGGTGTTTTTTTTAAGGAGAGTTCTTGCATCCTAGAGAAGATGCAGAACATGGGACAGATGAAGCTATTTGTGTTACTGCAACACTGCTTAACATCCACTGTTTGACATGTGGCAGGGTTTCAGTTAAGAAGATCTTTGAACTGTTCTTAGGTAACAGGTGACTATAGCCTGCAATTTATCAGTTGATTTTCAATAGTACATTTACATTGATTTATTTGGCAGATGCTTTTATCCAAGTGACTTACACCTAAAATGAACGGACCAATCACATGTAGAGCAGCTCATTTAGATGAAGTGCTCTGATGGGCGTAACATCTACGGATGATCGCGCCAAACTCCCATGAATATACAAGTGAGGATTTTTATAGTTTCATTTGAATTTAATTTACACAATGGCAAATGTTCTTGGCTCATACACACAATGTAAATGACAAGGAGGAACCACTTGCTTGCTCCATTACTCTCAAGATGATAGATAAAGAAACACATAGACATTGTACATAGACTTTCAAATGTTTTCCTAGTGAAGAATTTTGGACAGAAATACAATATACATTATTACCATTGCATAATGTAATATAATTGGTAGTGTTGTCTGGGTTTCATAAATTATATAACATGTAAAATATTTTCTGTCTTTAAAGCCTTAAAAGTAATCATATAGCCCCATTTTATCATATGATTTCAAGATAAACACCAATAAATGACTAGGTGTAGGCATATCTGTAATATACATATGTGAACCTTAAGAAGTATGACAATTTTTTTGACAATTGCGTATCATAATAATTACAATTATTTATGAAAATGTGTTCGCCATATTTCATAATCATGACAGACCTAGCTGCAATTGTGTCTGAGTTCTTAAGGAGCTGTGGTGTGAACAACAAGGGGTCTGAGACCACATTAATTTGAAGAGGACCAAAAAAGAAACCGGGTCCTGTTTAAAATCCACTTATATTGTTAATACCAAAAGCACTGAGGTCATTTGCGGCTGTTTCCCTTTCTGGTTCACTTTAACCGAACTGGGTTTGGTTCACTTAAACATACTATATGTGAAACCACCCTTAGATATATATATATATTACTGTTTACAGAATGACTATTTGCGCTTGGTGTAAATAGCACCCATCACACAGAGTGACTTTTTGCACTCCAATAGTCCGAAAGACACACAAATTTAAGTCAAACTGCACTCACTAGTGTTGCTGTAATAGTGTAGTGTGTAAAGATGGTGTGGATGTGCTTTTTCATGTGGACGACCCAGGTTCTAATCTGCCTTTTGTCCCACTTTTCACAAAATACTGTACCATGGTGATACTATGGTTAATTTAGTAAAACCATGGTTAATTTGGAGAAGGGAAGGTAAAGTTTAATGGGTAGAGGTTGGTGTAGGGTGTCTGTGGGACGCTAAATAAACACAGTAAACATGCTTCAATAATCCCCAAAACTGTATGTTAGTATTTAATTAGGGATGCAAGTAGTATCTGCCACTATTTGCACCGGGATTCAAATAGCATAAATCTATATTTGCACTTAGTCCAAATAGCCTCTGCTTAAATTTGAACTACATTAAAGCTCACTGAATGTCACACAAGCTGTGTTTGACAGGTTGAGGAAAATGTTTCCTGATCTAGCTCTAATATTTGTTTTTCTATTATATAGGTGTTGAGCTGCTGTTGGATGGGGTGTATGACACAGCAATTTCGGACCAGACTGCAGGAAGTATTTTCTCACAGTCAAACATGTATCGAATCCTACAGTGCCACTACCTTGCTGTCCAGCTGGCCTTGAGCGGCTGTACTTGTGCAACATTTTGTTGAAAAGGAACATCGCTAAATTGTTGATAAATTTTATAATTAGATCCATCTACATGTATGGAATAGAATATGAAAAAAAATATATATTATGTTGTGGTCTAGGACTAAAGTCCACCCTTCATTATTTAGCTGTTACATCTGTATAGTAAAAAGGTATTTACTTAACTCTCATTGTTTAGTTATGTCCCACCCAATGTGAAAGTGAATGGGCTGCTGCTACTCGGGCTGGTAATTTCTTTTGTGCCCTCCTATACTGATAATGGAGCGTATGTGCCAACCCAGTGCCAATCCGGTGGTCATTGTTGGTGTGTGGACACTGATGGCAAAGAGATCTTTGGCACACGGCAGCATGGAGTACCACAATGTAGTGAGTGTGACGTTAATTGCATTATTTGTACTGTATGCTGCAGATGTAGTATATTTGTGTATTTTATGGAATATTGGATAAACAGCTTATGACTTATTATTTGCAGTGATGTCTCTTCAATATCTTTAGTAAAAGTAAAACTTAATTTTATCAGTCAATGACATACACCAATAATGTCAGGTAGTCAAATTTAGTCTATAAAACAGTATTCACATTATGAACTAACATAATTAATCCCATCTAACAGTAGTTTTCTATGCTTATCACGCTTAAATGTTTCTTTGTTGACTTTTACTCATTGGCTGAAGTCACTGGGTTATTGCACAATTTTTGTGATCTTAAGCTTATTTGAGTGATTTTGCTTGCCAAGGGACAGGTAAACCAAAAAAACTTGAAACTTCACAGAGTGAAAGACTGCCTGTCTTAGAGGAGACAAGCCCTCTCCAGGCTCTTTCATGGCCCAGCTGGAGACTTCAGCAAGAGCAACGTGTTCTCAGATTCCAAAGACAGCCGCTCTCTTCTTGGTCCTTGCAGACCAGAATTACAGGAGCTTTTTGCCAACTCTGGTCTTCTGCAGTTCTTGCCAGCGTTGGAGCATCCAAACGTCAGAGACATCCTGGCAGACCTTATCCAAGGAATGTTCCCATCTGGGGCTCATGCCCCTCCCAATGTGAGAAGGAATGTCAAACAGCAAATGCAATCAAAGCCAATTCTGTAGGCTCTGAGGTTTTCATCCCGGAATGTGAGATTGATGGTGTTTATGTAGCACGTCATTGCCTTGGCAAGAGCTGCTTTGGCGTGGACCAATCTGGAGCAAAGCTAAACATTCAGAGTTCAGGAAGCTCTCTTTAATGTGAGTCAAACACACCAAGCCCAGATTTTGAATTAGATGTTGAAATACAGATTAAAAATGCCACAATAATGCATTATAGTGATTTTGCAACCTTGTAGCTATTGTGGAGCTTTAGTGCTTCCCACAGAAGGGAGTAGATGTGTTTTGAACATTGGGGGGGTGGAAGGGTGGTTTGCTGCATGAAGCATATACATGTTTCCATTGATCATGGTATAACATGGTATAAGATAAAACTGTTAGTTTAGTATACATTTTCTGGCTCAGTATTGCACTTATAACACATCTTATGATCAGACTTATGTGAGCAGCTCCTGCCCATTGACTGCAAAATCTTTTCTCTTATGCTAAAGGGACACAGTTACATTTACAGTAAGTCTGCTGGAAATCAAAGAATGTAAAAGTTAGCTAATGCTATTTTAATATTTGTTCAAAGTTTTTTATCGATATGAATTATGTTCTGATAAAACATATAATAATTAAATGGTCTTATTTTCAAGGTCCAACAAGTTGCCAGGCCACAGCAATTACTGTCCACAGTATGCTCCATTCTGTCTGATCCATCTTCTCTGAAGTTTACATCTCTCATTTTGCCTCTGACAGTAGCTGGCACCAGATCCAGTGTGATGCACCTCCAGAACAAGCCATTGAGTTCTACCATGAGTGGATCCAGGTCATCAATTATGGTAAGGACCTGCCTGTTTCTCAAATGCTTGGAATTCTGCAAGCATACACAAGAAATACAGAAGCATTGGCATTATTCTGAGCCTTCCTCTCTGAATTATTCAAAGCTATTATTATTCAAAGTATTTCCTGCCATCACAATATTTGAGAAGTTCTCTAATCTTCCATCTGATGGGAATGTTGAGGGCGTTACTGGACAATCGTTTTTCTTGAATATATTATTTCTATTGAGAATATTCAAAGAAGATTCTGCTCATCCAGGCCTGCTATCAGAAATCAGTGCTGCTCTTGGGAGTTTTCACCTACGTAAGTGCTGGTAATAACCCTCAAGGAGACATGCTTGAAGCCAGTAAGGCTCCTGTGCGACAAATTCCCAAATGTGAGCCATACACTGTAACATACATTGTATGCAGTGCCATTACTATTATATCTGCAACAGCTTTTCAAATATTTCTTCATAACCCTCTGATGCATGGTGGCCACAGTGGATAGACCTTTAAAAGCCATGATTAATCATGCAGGGTGTGATGTTAACATCCAAACCACATCTTTGACCCTTACCTAAAATTCTACTTGACTGCTCTTTTTAGATGTATAAATAAAAATTCCACATGGCTTATGAAAGTACTGATGCACCAAGTATATCGCAAACATTGACTCAGCACTGAGACTTGCTGCTCATTCCAGTACAGTGTCTTATTTTTTGTGTTCTTATATGGTTTCATACGGTTGCTTCCTTCCCTTGATCACATAAAGTTTTTTTCTATATGATAAATAAACCTACATTGCCATGATGAACATGGGACTCTCTCTTTCACTCCTAACTATATTATGTCTCCTTTGTTACAATCAACTATAATCCTTGATACAAATTATCAGTGACTAACTCTAATATCGGTGTATTAATTTGTTAATTTGTATTAAAGTGTTTTGACTGTAGGAGAAAATATATTCTCCAAAATTTTTAGTGCTTTTTTAAATCTTTGGGGCTTTTGGATGTTGGTTCTTTCATTGCCTTTTTCTGAACACTGTCTACTCATTGTTATTGATAGTAGCTGCAATGATGGGATAGGAGACATCTGAGATATTACTATATGTATTTACATGCTGTACCCACACTAATAATTGAATATGCTTTATCTTTTCGAAAGCCCTACATTTCTACTGGCAGAGCAGGCTAATGGCTAGGTGAGAAAGATAGAAAGAGCTTTGAGGTACAGACTGCATTGCTGTGAGACATGAGAGCTACAAGCCTCTGCAGCTTGCAGGTACAATACACAGCAGTCTACAAGTATACTACAGCTCACACAGCCCACAGGCACAAAATACACTACAATATTGGTGTCCTTTGATAAAGGAAGATAAAGGATTGTTAACAACAATGTACAAGTGTTATTAGCCTAAAAGTACAATATAGGACAGACTGCAAGACTATTGTGTAGTGTGCATGTGTCATTGGCCTGTAGTAGTATAGCATTACAATACAGAAAACGAGTTTTGGTTCCTTATATAACCTGTTTTAATTTAAATGTTATATCTAGATATGCTCCTGTGGCGAGCCTGATAAGGGACCGGGTGTGTATGATCACGACCTGACCCCGGCCTCCGCCCTGCCACAGCTCCATAGCATTAATGCATGTTTGTTTTTTATTTGCTTGTTTGTGTATTCTGCATGAGTGTGTTAGCTGTCCTCATCCAGCCAGATCAGCTCTGTTGCAGTGTATGACGAATTGTCTGTGACTTTTGAGTGTTTGAATTACAAGGAGGTTACTGCACACATCAACTTTAGGGCCCAGCTCTCTGATCTGCCAATGATATCACACCCTGACTTACACTCACCTAAAGGATTATTAGGAACACCTGTTCAATTTCTCATTAATGCAATTATCTAATCAACCAATCACATGGTTGTTGCTTCAATGCATGTAGGGGTGTGGTCCTGGTCAAGACAATCTCCTGAACTCCAAACTGAATGTCAGAATGGGAAAGAAAGGTGATTTAAGCAATTTTGAGCGTGGCATGGTTGTTGATGCCAGACGGGCCGGTCTGAGTATTTCACAATCTGCTCAGTTACTGGGATTTTCACTCATAACCATTTCTAGGGTTTACAAAGAATGGTTTGAAAAGGGAAAAACATCCAGTATGCGGCAGTCCTGTGGGCGAAAATGCCTTGTTGATGCTAGAGGTCAGAGGAGAATGTGCCGACTGATTCAAGCTGATAGAAGAGCAACTTTGCCTGAAATAACCACTCGTTACAACCGAGGTATGCAGCAAAGCATTTGTGAAGTCACAACACGCACAACCTTGAGGCGGATGGGCTACAACAGCAGAAGACCCCACCGGGTACCACTCATCTCCACTACAAATAGGAAAAAGAGGCTACAATTTGCAAGAGCTCACCAAAATTGGACAGTTGAAGACTGGAAAAATGTTGCCTGGTCTGATGAGTCTCGATTTCTGTTGAGACATTCAGATGGTAGAGTCAGAATTTGGCGTAAACAGAATGAGAAAACGGATCCATCATGCCTTGTTACCACTGTGCAGGCTGGTGGTGGTGGTGTAATGGTGTGGGGGATGTTTTCTTGGCACACTTTAGGCCCCTTAGTGCCAATTGGGCATCGTTTAAATGCCACGGCCTACCTGAGCATTGTTTCTGACCATGTCCATCCCTTTATGGTCACCATGTACCCATCCTCTGATGGCTACTTCCAGCAGGATAATGCACCATGTCACAAAGCTCGAATCATTTCAAATTGGTTTCTTGAACATGACAATGAGTTCACTGTACTAAAATGGCCCCCACAGTCACCAGATCTCAACCCAATAGAGCATCTTTGGGATGTGGTGGAACGGGAGCTTCGTGCCCTGGATGTGCATCCCACAAATCTCCATCAACTGCAAGATGCTATCCTATCAATATGGGCCAACATTTCTAAAGAATGCTTTCAGCACCTTGTTGAATCAACGCCACGTAGAATTAAGGCAGTTCTGAAGGCGAAAGGGGGTCAAACACAGTATTAGTATGGTGTTCCTAATAATCCTTTAGGTGAGTGTATATGACATTGGTGAGAGCAGCCTGTATAAAGTAATTGTCATCTGCACTACACTTAGTGCACTAAAACGTTTTACTTTTAGCATACTTCTAAAACATTTATGCTCAAAAACGTATCTAATGCTCTTTATCATACATATGTATATTTACATTATACTGAAAAATTATAGTTCATGTAAACATGAATATACACAGGTGAATACATACATTTATAACAACTGAGACAATTCTTTACAATTGCAATAAAAACAAATGCTACGGACTCTTCTATCTAAATATTTGCATGCTTTTTTCAGATGTGGCACTTAATGAGGAAAGGTTGTTTAATGATGTAAAGGAATTAATCCAAAATGGGCATCTTCATCTCTAATATTCTCTCGCTCTCTCCAGTCCTTCCTCTTTTAGCTGCATGGCTGGCTATAAGCATCTGCTGCAATCCACTGGGTGCAAATATGTGTGAGATATATGTGACAAACATACAATTTATATAACTTACATTTACATTTATGCATTTGGCAGACGCTTTTATCCAAAGCAACTTACAGTGCACTTATTACAGGGACAATCCCCCCGGAGCAACCTGGAGTTAAGTGCTTTGCTCAAGGGCCCAACAGTGGCATCTTGGTGGTGCTGGGGCTTGAACCCCCAACCTCAGGGTCAGTAACCCTGAGCCTTAACCACTGAGCTTGTATATATCTCTCATTCTTTCTCCCCCTTTTCGATGCTATACCATCAATAGCCATGCCCAGTCACTGTTTTAATCAACATTCTTTGTTAAGGCCTCTCTCTCTATTTCTATCGCTCACAGACTTGTGTCCAGTAGGTTCCTCCTCCAGTGTGTACTCCATGTCCTTGTGATACGTTCCAGGCAGATGAAGGGCAGGTTTTCCAGACCATCCAGTCAAAAAGTTACCAAAATAATTTTGATATGTCAAATCGTTCCGAAGATATAAGAAAATATGTTTTGGGCTGTGGCCCATAATTCCGAATTGGTCTGTATCTTGTGAGAACAATTTTAAAACTTAACAAAACATAGTGTAGATGCACAAATGAACAAGAGATTTAGCATGAGGTAACATGCTCAATTTCATACATTTGGCAGAGCTATTACATAAGAAATAGCCATTTGTACAACTGTAATTCATGCTATAATTGATATTTATTGTACATAAATAGGCTGTTGTACTTTTTGTCCACCAGAAGGAGCCACACGACAAGAAATGTCTTCAAAATATACCAACAGTTATATGTTGCCATTCAGCCACACAAAAATTGTTAGATTACCAGCTTTAGGAAGAATAGCTTCTGTTGTTCTTATTTGTCCGTTGCTTTGGATAAAAGAGAATGGATAATGAAGGAAGGTAATAAGCATACATAAGCCATAGATGAGCTTAATTTTTGTTGGGAATGAAAACAAAGGCTGAGGTATAGATTTAAACTGTATTCGGACAGGATTAGATTTATATGTGGATGTGGGGGAATTTAATAATTCCCAGAGCTTCAGTTATTTTAATTCCTTGTCATGTCATTAATTTTATTCAGACTTTTTACAGTGTGCGTCCTGCACTGGTAAAGAAAATAAAGCGTGTTTTATCTACTATAAAATGCCTTGTAATGTGAATTGACACGTTGGTAAAAAGCCTGTAAATCAGTACTTTCCAGAGTGTTTGTAATGTTTAATGTGTTGGTTCATGTATTCCATGTGTTTTATTTTGAAAAGTTTAGTTCCCATATCCCTAGTTATGTGATTCCTGTTTCCCTCCATGTTCATGTGTCTTGTTTTCATTGGTGTATTGTCTTGTTACTCATTATCGTGGTCTGGCGTGACAGGGCGTGGAGCATGGGATCAGGGCGGAGCCTGTGGGGGGTGGAGCCATGAGAGGCTCGAGCAGAGCCGTGGAGCAGAGGCGCGCCTGGACCGTGGAGCAGAGGCGGGCCTGGACACGGCACGGAGCAGTCTGCGGCTTGGCTGTGACACGGCACGGAGCAGTCTGGGGCTTGGCTGTGACACGGCACAGAGCAGTCTGGGGCGTGGATGTGACATGGCACGGAGCAGTCTGGGGCTTGGCTGTGACACGGCACAGAGCAGTCTGGGGCGTGGCTGTGACACGGCCTGGAGCTGACTCGGGCGTGGCTGCCATGATGCGGAACTCAGGCTTGGCGGCCATGACACAGAACTCGGGCATGGCGGCCTTGATGGTCATGTACATGGGCAGAGACTTGGAAACGACCTCCGTGGTCGTGTACATTGACAGAGACTCAGAAACAAAAGCCTTTCTCCTCCTCTGGGAGGCCAAAGTTGGCAGTGCAGGCTCTGGGACAGACAAGACTGGCAACGCTGGCTCTGGGACGGACGATATTGATAATGCTAGCCCTGGGATGGACGAAGCTTTCAGCTTGTTGGCCGTGGCAGGCGTGTGCGTTGACTCGTAGGCCGTGGCAGGCGTGGGCATTAGCTCGTTGACCATGATGTGGAATGCTGGGTCGTCGGCCATGATGTGGAATGTTGGCACGTGGGACTCTGGCTCATCGGCCATGACGTGGGGCGCTGGCTCGTCGGCCATGTCGTGGAACTCTGGCTCGGCATCCGCCTCCCCCACAGTGAACTTGGAACCAATGATCTGCAGAGTGAGGTCGATATATTGAGCGAGGGTGAGGGTACACCTCAAGGTCAGAGAAAAGATGGGCTCATTAATCCCAAATCGGAAACAGTCCTTGAGGGCCACCTCATTAAAATCCATGGCTGGCCAGATCACAGAAATCCTCTACGTAATCCTCCAGGGGACGATACCCCTGACTTAGGCGGAGGAGCTGAACTGCTCGGTTCATTATGGGCGGTCAAGTATTCTGTAATGTAGCTGCTGCGCGTTTATTAGTCGTTATCTTGTTTGAAGTTCTGTCTGTTCATTGGTTGTCTTGTTACCAATGTCTGTGTATTTAAGCCCTCATGTTTTCCATTGTCCCTTGTCAAGTATTGAATGTGAATGTAGTTGTTTAAGTCAAGCCATGTTTATGGCAAGCCATGTTAATTTTTATGTTTAGTTTAGTTCATGTATGGAGTTAGGATTATCACATATGTAAATAAACTGCACTTGGGTTCTCCATCTTCACGTCATTGTCTTCATCATAGCGCCAGCAGCTATACAGTGTTGGTCAACAAGATGCAAGAAAATGTAAGAAGTGCTTTATGCTGCTGAGTTCACTCCACGAACCTACACTTAAGATTCGGATTTGGGCTCTCTGCGTCATTTTTCAAAACTCTTTGTATCAATATGGCCAAAGTAAAGACGGGTGCACATTGTATGTTTTGGCCACGATTCTGTGGTCTGAGACAAATTTAGGGAATCCTAAAGGATTTCTCTCGTCGCATGGCAAAATCGGCAATCTTACAATTATGATTAACAGCCTTTGTGGTGATCTTCAGCCTCCGATTAAATTTGGGCAGTGTCTGAAATTTAGCATTGTAGCCGTATAGTGTGTCTGCTATTACGACAGCCAGATGAGATATTCTGCTCCTCTCTGGGACCCTAATTCACTTGAAAAGTAACCTGCTCTGTGTTTGCACCACCATGGCAACATTTGTGCCAGTTATCACTCTACTCAAGCACTTTCAATGTTTTTTCTTATTTTATTTTATATAAAATTTTTAATAAATAAATAAGCAGAAATTACTTTGAGAAAAGTGTAACACGTCAGCAATATGAAAGCATTGTTCTCTGAATTAAATAAATACAGAGCTTACAAAACTAAAATAAATAATTGCATTTTCTCGTCTTTTTCTTTACATTTGTCATGCATTTTCTTTACAGCATTTTTTTAATTACTATTTTACTTTTAAAAAGTCTTAATTCGCCCTTTTGCAAAATAAGGCCTTAAAAATGTCTTAAATCGGAGCAACAAGTCTTTAATTCATAAGGTCATAGCATTAAATGTTATATGAGGGATTGTTTTTTCGTTGCGGGATTGTTTTCTCATTGCGTTTATGTAGGGTGACCAGATGTTCTGTTTTGTTATGTCCCGGTGTTCCTACAGTTCTCTAAACATTTTTTTTTTAAGTTTCCACATCCCTTTCAGAATGTATTCAAATAGCCTATAAGAGATAATTTTTTTATGTAGTAGGCCTACTGCCCTTCAAAATCTACATGACACAAAATGTACTCTTATTTACACAAATCATCCTGTTCAAAAGTTTGCACCCCTTGGTTCTTCTTATGTTGCCTTCTTGAGCACCAATAATTCTTTGCACCTTTTGTAATTGTGTATTACTCCCTCAATTGTCAAAACCTGGACCTCATATAGCCACTGTTGGGAAGAACTCAAATGTGCAGTAGATGCTGAGAAACCAAATAATTTGACTGTAGTTGGGGGTTTTCTTAAGAAAAGTGGACATCTTCACTGCTCAGGACAAGGCAGGGATTCATGAACAATTATTACACAAACAAGACCAAGGGAATGTAAACTTCTTGACAGGATAAACTTCTTGTCGTGTGGAATATATGTGAGAATGTGTTACAGCAAATAGCTTTTTCAGGGCAGTACTAAATAAAAATAAAATGCAATTTGTATTATCCCTCATTTCAAAAAATGAGGGATTCGGCCAGGCACGTAGACCCCTTTTACTGGGGCACATGCCCCAGTATAAATCTGCTATGCCTCAGTAAAATCCATAAATCCATGTCCGTGCGGCGCGCGCCTGTGCGCTTGCTATAACCATATCAACCATATCAATCAGCAACACACACAAGTCCAGGGGCAGGTTGCACCAGCTACGTACGTTACAACTTAGCCTAGTTGTGGCGAAAATGGGCACTAAGTCACAATTTACGGACTACTAAATATTTGAGCGTTGCACCATTAAACGTAAGAAACCGTTTAAACAGTGCAGTTGTCAGTGTGCGTCCTCCGGTGTCAACATATTAGAAATATGTAAGATATTAAAATGAATAAATGTCTATTTTCCCAGCCTGTTTTATTAGTCTTTATTTATCATCCCTTTTTTATTTGAGATACAGTTCCTATATATTGTTATTTACACAGGGCAAATATACTATTTATTAAATCTACTTTTATTACGTATCAAATTTTAATGGGGATATAATTTATTACAGCTGACAGTTACACGAGCAGACAAGGTTTGAACATTAACTGTAGCAAGATAAAACTTAAATTCCCTGGCTTTTTAACACTTCTGTGCATAAATGTGAAGGCTATTTTATTTTGTATTTTTTATCAATACTGGTAAATGTCATATTGTGCGACTACGCATTACTTAATGGAGCACAGCTGGCGGAACCCTACCCAGGTGTCGGCACACAAGTCTGAATTGAGGTAGTCTATGAAAACATGATGAAAGTAAAGTACGTTTCTTAATAATACCGATTGTCTTATTTTGGCATACATTATTGGCTCCTGTATACAAATGGACATCAGAAAATTATTTGGAAGCAGGGATAGGAAACAGAAAGGAGAGATGAGTTTGTGGGAGGCAAACAAACTACATGATAAATAAACTACATCCTCAGCTGTCAGAGTCAGGTTTCAGACATCAAATGAAAAATCTATGTCAAGTCTATGGAATTGCAGAGAAAATAAAACAAATGTGTGTTCTGTAGTACTGTCTTTGATTATGATAACATTGAATCAATCTTTTGGATATTAAATTAATAATTTATTTCACTAGTGCTAGTTTAGGACACTACATAAACAGTTGTCAGTACTATGGCTGCTGTGTGCTAATTGACTAAAAGGACTATAGTTTGGCTTGTTTTGGTTGTTGCAAGTAAACTTAATGAGTTTCAAACGTCAGCTAGCAACCAAACTCAGCCATTTTTTGCTACCAACTCTGCCTAGCGATCAGCTCTCTGCTCATTCTGATAACTTTTTGTCTAAAGTAATTTTGTCTGAGGCCGTTTTGCCTGACGTTGGATAATGCAATTCCATAGACTTACTTGACAGTGTAGGAATAGTTGGTTAAGCAAGGTTTTGTATAGTGCATTTTGTTGCACACTTCTTGCACGCAGCAGGCATTCAAGAAAGAAAAAAATAGCGATATGAGTAATGGGGGGCCTGTGCCCCAGTAGACCTTTATGTCTAGCAACTCCCATGCTTGTACCTTAACTTGTTTTAGGACTAGGAAGGTAGCTGTAACCGGTCTATACAGCTGCAAACTTGAGTCAGAAGCATTATCTCAAATATTTTCAGTCTCTCTCCTCTGTCTCAATGCATTGGAAGCCAAACATATTTATCATTACTCTTTTTTTCTTTCTTTCTTTCTTTTTTGAGCTAGTGGTAACAGGAATTGGGTTGCTCTTGGTAATCCAGTCATTTCAGTGAGTAGAAGTGGAAACATTCCACCTCACCCATGTGGCGTGCAGACATCAGTGAGCTCATAATGTCTATGGTCCATGGAAGTGAAGAAGTAAAGACTAATGCCATCTTTCATGACTCAACACCAATTTTGAACAGACTGTGCTGGAGAATCAACAAACATTGGTTTTCATAAGGTCCTTCGTTTAAGGCTGGTTTATGCTTACAAAAACTCTCTGTGTAACTTGTATGCAATGACGTTCTGTCATTTGACATCTGCTTGCTGCTATTGCCAAAAAAGTGTTAATATTTTTGGATAGCTCACCCAAAAATGTAAATTCCCTCATCATTTACTCACCCTCATGTCATCCCAAATGTGT
This sequence comes from Xyrauchen texanus, assembly GCF_025860055.1. Classification (NCBI taxonomy): domain Eukaryota; kingdom Metazoa; phylum Chordata; class Actinopteri; order Cypriniformes; family Catostomidae; genus Xyrauchen; species Xyrauchen texanus. The sequence continues at coordinate 16,934,243 of NC_068290.1, forward strand.
ATGACTTTCTTTCATCTGTTGAACACAAAGATTTTAAGAAAAAATATATCAGTTCTGTAGGTCCATGCAATGCAAGTGAATGGTGGCCAGAACTTTTACAATCCAAAAAGCATATAAAGGCAGCATAAAAGTAATCCAGATGACTCTAGTGGTTAAATCCATATCTTCAGAAGTGATATGATAAGTGCGGGGGTGATATTTAAGTCATTTTTTACCATAAATTTCCGCTTTCACTTAAACATTTTCTTCTTTTGTTTTTGGTGATTTGCATTCTTTGTGCATATCACTGCATATGACTTAATGATATTGAACTGTTTCTCACCCACTCCTACCATATAGCTTCTGAAGACAATTTTTTAACTACTGGAGTAATTTGTGTTCTGTAGAAGTAAGAAAGCCATACACATCTGTGATGGCCTGAGGGTGAGTAAATGATGAAAGAACTATCCCTTTAAGTGTTAAATCTATGGCACTGTCCAGTACTAGAAATGTGAAAATACAAAAGTGAGTTCTGAGAGAAGAGTTCTCAATTATTTTTGATTGATAATCCTCTAGTGGTGCAGTGGTAGCTCAGCGGTTAAGGCTCTGGGTTACTGACCAGAAGGACAGGAGTTCAAGCCCCAAACACCGCCAAAACACCACTGTTGGGCCCTTGAGCAAGGCCCTTGACCCTATCTGCTCCAGGGGTGCTGTATCATGGCTGACCCTGCACTCTGACCCCAGATTAGCTGGAATATGTGAAAAAAAGTATTTCACTGTATATATGCAAAAATGTATGTATAATGTGTGTAATAATAATAAATAAATAAATACAATTAATAAATAATAGCAATAATAAAGGCTTTCTAATGCAGAGATGTGGTCGATACACTTCTCTTCCTCAGTACTTATTTTCCAGTACAAATATTGAAACATTCTTAAAACAAGATACATTTACTTGAAAAGCAAAATGTCATAAGATATTTTGTCTTGTTTGCAGGGAAATCTAACAAAATGTAGTAATGTTCATGCTTATAATAAGAAAAAATATTTTTGCCAATAAGATAACAAAAATCTGTATATTTTTTTCTTAATCCATTGGCAAACACTCTTTTCTTGTTATAAGCATAGACCCCAATACATTTCATTTGATTTCTCTGATTATTTCTCTGTTATGCCATGCTGCTTCTCAAGTCATTTGTTTTAAGAATGTTTTGAAATTTTTCCTTGAAAATAAGACAAAATACCCAGTAAGAAAATTATTTTTGGCACATGGAGCTGTCGGATTTATCCAATCATTGTAGGGGTTTTTCAATGGAGTTTGACTTAATTTCACCATCTGCTCTAATCTTTTTTTGACCATCTCCACCATTCCCCATTAGGAATGTTCCTCTTTGTGTCAGAATTAGTTGTCTGGTAATCAAAGTAAAATTCCCCTTGAAAGAAATGCAAATAACAAAGAGCCTCCACTTAGTAATGATTTACACATGATGTTTATAGTTATCCTGCGATTTAGATTTTCTATTAAAGTTCGTGAAAAGAAGAAATGGAAAATAACTGTTACATAAGTCTAGGTTTAGTGCGTGGCCACACAGTAAAGTAGTTATTCTCGATGTCTAAACTGCTTTATAGCTCCAGGATTAAAACTCTGTCCACACTTTAGTTACTTAGTATTTTAATGCTTATTGCTCAACCCTGATTTCCTTTTAAAAGTCATGGACTGTTTAGGAATATACATGGAGACTTGCAATTTTAGTCTGATTTAGTTTGACACTGGCCTCTGTCTGTGTTTTGAGTGGTGTCTCTATGGATATTTAATTAAATAACTTTTCTATGCATAGCTGAAGAACAACAAATGTCTTTTTATTGTAGATGTTCCTGGAACAAAAATGTAGCTTTGTTAGTCGTTATAGGGGTTCACAAAGGGAATTGAGTGTTTCATGGCCTATAAAGTAATCCACAACAAAAACGAGGTGATCATAAACTCTTAACACATGTTCCATCTGCTGCAGACATTGAAGGGTGGAAAATAATGCTGTCTTGGTGGGCATCTGCCATAAGGGGTTCTCTTAGTGCTTTATAAAGTGTTTTTTTTTTTTTTTTTTTTGAGGGAATCTTTGCCATATTTGCCTTTGAGAGTATCAAAGAGCCTCTCATAGTTTGATTTTGCCCATTAAACATGACTTGGCAGTTTCCATCTGTCAAAAAAGTCAGGTGTAAAATTTAATTTTTTCCCCCAGCTGATGGACTTCATCTTTTGCTCAAATGGTAGTTTAATGTTCTACACAATGTTTTAACATCAAGAGTAGGTTGTCATTTAATTGTATTTTTCATTCTTTTTTAATATATATGTTTTGTTTTTGTTGTTAATACTTGTTTTATTTAATATGTCATTGTATCTTGCTTGTTGTTATTTTTAGTAGATTTTTGGTGTTTGTTCATTTGTATTGGTTGTTGAAAACCAATAAACAGTTATTTAAAAAAAAAAAAAGTGATATTATTAGAATATACAATAACTGATTAATAAAGTTCATCTGAATTTTTGCCATTTTACAAAACAAAACTTTTGCAATTTACAATACAATAACCAATCTCTGTTTGGCTTTACTTTAAGCAGCAAAGTCAGTCCTTTTCATTGTCATAATGTGTTCATCACTATGTTTTTCTTGGACAGGGTCTCTGACGGGCACTGTGAAGAGCTACAGTCATATTCCATTTACAAAGATGGTTTCCTACTCTGTATGCAGCAGAGTCAGTGTGCCCAGCAAATCCATTACTGAAGGGTGTGTCTCAAAAAATGGACTCTGTCTCAGTTTATTTGTTTACTTTATGCAAAATTGTGTTCGAATCTCTTGAGTAGGTTCTTTGAGTGTAAGAGATGGTGTGACGAAGACCCGTGCTGTCGTGGCATAGGATATGTCCGAGATTCAGGTGTAACTGGTACGAGACAAATTTAACGCTCAACTTATGCACAGAGTCAGTATTTACCTTATTCTGTTTCAAACTTATTACCATATCTTATGGTTCACTCGAGACATGTGATCTATTCAGAATTAACAAATATAATCCCAGGAATGGAAGTACATAAAAGCTTTTTGCGTTCCTACAGTTTCAAATGTGTCTGACTTTAAATAGTCTGAGTATCCAGGCTTGTGGTGAGAATGACAGTACTAACTGGAGGACACAGGACTGCTCTCCATCCAAAGTGCAGACTGAAGTTTACCCATTTGGCTGGTAAGAAAAGCTGTGTTTGTGCATGTAATCTGAAATTAATGTTAGCGTGTGTGCATATTATGCATTTTCAAACAAAGAAATTCAAACTTTCTCATTTAATTATTTTATCATTCCTATTATGTGAATTGTTAGGGAATGACTTGCAATAATCATAGATTCATTTCTTAAGGATTTTAATGAATCAGGTTTGCATCTGTATCTGTAGTGAACCAATGGACAAAGACTCCCAGTGTGTGTCCACAATTCAGTCTTCGCTCTCCCACAAGGAATGGTAAGAGACATTTAAACATGCTTAAACATGTTCAGTTACCACATAAGAGATTTTGCATAGTTTTACATATACAGTTTTTCATTAAACACAGTGTTAATTACTTCTATAAGAGTGAAGGATAATCACAGTTAGGATTTATAAGCCAATATAGAATATCACATGAAAGGTTATAAGTGTATAATATTTATAATTAGCATTCACAGAAAAAAAAAAAATACATTTTCATGCTCACATTTTTGATCTCATATTGCTTGTTGCCAGACAGCTGACATGAAGAACTGGAAGCAGCTGGATGCCTCCACTGTTCTGGTGGATTTGACTGTGGCTGCTTTTAACATTGTCCACATAAGCATAAGCTTTTATCCAAAGCGACTTACAAAAGAAGAAAACATAAGCAAATCATCTTAAGCAGACAGTGATACCAAAAGTGCCATACTACAAAGTTTCACTAGCATAAGAATAGTATTCAAAACAGATTAAAGTGCAACAAGTTTTAGTGACTGGCTAAGTGCTCTTGGAAAAGATGTGTTTTAAGTTGTTTTATGAAGACAAAGAGTGAGTCAGCTTCACCGATGGAGCTGGGAAGGTTATTCCACCAATGTGGTATGATGAAACTGAAAGTCCGGAAAAGTGTTTTGGTGCTTTTTGTGTTGGTACAACAAGGCGACATTTCATATACAGGCTTCTGATGGGCGTGTAGCTCTGCAGAAATTATTTTAGGTATGCTGGAGCAGACCCAGTGTCTGTTCTGTATGCCAGCATCAGAGCCTTGAATTTGAAACCTGTATCAACCGGCAGCCAGTGGAGAGAGACAAGGAGTGGTGTAACATGCTCTCTCTTTGGTTCATTAAAGACCAGACATGCTGCTGCATTCTGGATCATTTGCAGAGGTCTAATTGCACATGCAGGGAGGCCTGCAATGAGAGAGTTACAGTAGTCCAGTCTAGTTATGACAAGTGACTGAACAAGCAGTTGTGTGGCATGCACAAACTATTGTGTGCACATAGTTTGAGGAGATTTTCAAAATGTTCCCATTTTAGAGAATACGTGCCTTGCTAACGGTAAATGTAGCTATTTGTATACAAATTTGGTCCCCCTTTTTGAATACACTATCAGATTCACTTAAAGAAACTTTAGAGTGTGGTCAAATAAACCCCAATTAAAATTTATATTAATTATTTGGCATGTCAAACACTGATGTGTTATGTAGTATGTGTCCTTTTTTAATATATCTTTTGTTGTTGTTAATACTTGTTGTATTTAATATGTCATTGTATCTTGCTTGGTGTTATTTTTATTAGATTTTTGGTGTATTCATTTGTATTGGTTGTTGAAAACCAATTAACGGTTATTATATAAAAAATAGATATTATTAGAATATACAACAACTGATTAATACATTTGTCAGATTTTTTTTTTTTACAGTACAATAGCTTTAATTAACTTACACTATTTATTTTCATAAGAACATGTATTGTTGTGTAAATGCAGATGTATGTGGTTACTTGTTATCCATGTGTGTTCTTATAACTCTTGTCTCTTGTCTATTGATAACAGAGACAGCCAAGAAATGTGTATCCAGATGCACATACCTGCTTTCCTACAACCAGTGGCCAGTGCTGCTTGCTAATCTAGCTGGCTCAATCAGTGTACATCAGGACTGGTGAGCGTTTCAAACTCCTACTTCAACAAGCATTATTTTTGTGTTTACTCAAACAGGGCAGGATGTTTCTGATCTCGTCTGAAATCTAAGTTGAACTAACTCTGATTCTTACTGCAGGACTTTAACAAATTAGAATGGTCCAGATGGCCATGTTTATTATGAGTTTAGAAACACTTATTTTTGAAGAGAGCATTTCTTTTGTTTCTATTCTAGGCCTACCATGTATATTAATCTTCATTAACATTCTTACCCTTCAAGGACAAGAAAAACACGCATAAAGGCATGTCAGAATTCATCTGAAGATATCTATTGTTGTGTTTTAGGTTTAATGACAACTCTGTCCTCTGTTTATTATCCCTGATCATAGAACTGTCCTCGGAGAGAGTAAAATGAAATCAATAACTGGCTCAGATAGTAAGCGAGTGACCTACTTCCTAGGTGTCCTGTATGCTCGTCCACCAATTGGAGAGCTGCATTTCAGCCCTCCACAGCTAGTTGACTGGACTGGTTCCTGGAATGCCACGTTTTCCTGGTGTGTATATGCCTGTCTGTGTGACTTTGACTGAACGCTTGTGAGGGTAGACATTTTGTTTTATTAAAAAACTTCAGTCTCAAATTGTTTGGTCACCTCACTACAGAGTTAATAAGGTCACTTTTTTTGAAGGCGTATAAGAGTTCTAATTCATTTGATCAAAATTGTTTCAGATCCAGTTGTCTTCAGCCTGGTGACACCACTGAGTCCACCTCTAGTGAAGATTGTCCGTTTCTCAATGTATTTGTTCCTAGTAGTATGGTAAGACCTCATGAAATACCCAAAAGCTCCAAAATATGTAAACACACAGATATTTTCCATAATTCCACACAATACATTTTTTTCTCTCTCACACTTGCCATCTCATGTACTCTTGTCAATATTGCATTCATACACCTGCTGACTGTAGTTTTAATGTAATTATTAACATTAATAATGCCATTTTTTATTGTTTTCTCACAGGGGAAGGATGCATCGGTTCTTGTTTTCTTCCATAACTCTGGATCAGGTCTCTTAGATGGATCTTACCTCACTGCTGTTGGCAACATAATTGTAGTCACAGCCAGTTTCAGAGTGGCTGCGTTCGGATTCCTCAGTACAGATACACACACACACATGCATGCACACTTTTATGCATACATTAACCTCCTAATGTTACTAAATGTTTCTAAATATTCCTGGTCTCAGTTCTCATTACTAAGCCTGGCCAGCCCTAAGAAACAAAAAGCACTATATTTGTATCCTCTATGTTAAATAACATTTAAACCATATTTGAAACTTGCCCTGATCTGACATTTATGAAAAGCACCATTTTTGTGAGAACACACTCCAACTTTTCGGTAAAATATACCTTTATTATATTCAGTAGTTGGCCTATGACTATCTCCATGATTTGTTTTTAATCAGGTGGCTTTAAGAAATGAATTATTCTTTTTTAATGGGGCCTGGATAACTCAGCGAGTATTGACACTGTCTACCACCCCTGGAGTCATGAGTTTGAATCCAGAGTGTGCTGAGTGACTCCAGCCAGGTCTCCTAAGCAACCAAATTGACCCGGTTGCTAGGGAGGGTCGAGTCACTTGGGGTAACCTCCTCGTGGTTGTGATTAGCGGTTCTCGCTCTCAATGTGGCGTGTGGTAAGTTATACTGGGAGTCTATGCGGTGTCATGCACATCGAGCCACGTGATAAGATGAGCGGATTGGCTGTCTCAGAAGCGGAGACAACTGAGACTTGTCTGTGTCTGCCAAATACATAAATGTAAATCAATAATATTTATACAAATCTGAATCAGCTGGCCTTTTTAGTTGGCCTTCAAAGGGCAAATTACATTCCACACATTCTTTTTTGAATTTTGTTCCCTGAAGTGCATTAAATACTTGGTTCTTTTTCTGAATTATATTATTAAGTGTCAGTAGCTCTTAATGTAGTTCAGAAATAGAGTGAGTTGAGCTTACCACATAATCACTAGTGTCAGATATAGTACAGTTCAGACCTGACCGTCACACATGACACACCCCTCTGACCGGCTACTACATACACAGCAGCACAGCAACTCAAACAGACATGGGACACAAAGAGAATTAAGGGAAACTCAATCCTATTTATTACATGTAAATGGTTGAAGACGTGGCTCAGTGGTTAGTGCAAGGCAGATGTTTCGATACATTGAGCCATGGTGCTTATGTAGCCGACAAATGTTTGAGTCCAGCATAATTTCCCAATCCTGTTTTTCCCTCTTACCCCAATCATTAATTTCCTCTCATCTCTACACTGTTTCTATCTATAAAATCATCAAAAAGTAACTCAAAATATGAGTTAACACTCACTGAACACTTTGGAACACCTGTACACCTACTTGCTCATGTGATTATCCAATAAGCCTATCATGTGGCATCATTGCAATGCATAAAATCATGCATATACGGGTCAAGAGCTTCAGTTAATGTTCAAAGTGATGTTCTCAGTGATTTTGACCGTGGCATGAATGTTGGTGGAAGATGTGCTGATCTTGTTGGATTTTCATGCACATCAGTCTCTAGAGTTTACTTAAAATGGTGCCAAAAACAAAAAAAATCCAGTGAGTGGATGTTTTGTGGACAGAAAGTCCTTGTTGATGAGAGAGGTCAACAGAGAATGGGCAGACTGGTTTGAGCAGACAGAAAGGCTACGGTAACTCCGATAACCACTCTGTACAATTGTAGTGCACATAATAGTATCTCAGAATGCACAACACGTCAATCCTTTAAGCGGATGGGCTACAACAGCAGAAGACCACGTTGGGAATCTTATTAGGACCATAGTGTTCCTAATAAAGTGCTCAGTCAGTGTAGGTGACTAAGGAATATGTAAGGAATATTTCGTTCAAGATTTCCTCTCATATTCTTAGTGAAAGAATAAAAAACAAAAATCTCCATATGGAAATTATATATATTTTTTTCGTTATATGGGTAACCAATGCATTGCTATTGATAGTTATTATCAAAATCCAAGGAAAATAATCTTTGTCACACATGCATTTATTACAAGGCCCTTTATTTCTGCAGAGACTTTTCATCATCTGTCCAACAGCACCCAGTTCAATGTTTACCTGTACCACCTCCCTCAGGAAACTGCTCACAACAGGTGCCCTTTTCTACACATAAATTCATACAGCCACAACAATTATAAACCATTATTTATTTGTTACACACCAGTGCTGGACTATAACCATTCATAAGAACACCTATCCAACAAGCACCAATGTACACAATGTTTTTCTTGTCAGAGTTGTTGCCTAGCAGTTAACACATGTGCTCCAACACAATGAGCTGTAGTGCTCATGCAGGCTTGTAAATGTAAAAGTGGCAATAGGCCAGAGAAAATAAAATTGACTGCCTGGGGCCTGACAACTTTCAAAGACGTCAATGTGTTATGATAAGCATCTTATGTTATTTTGAAATGACAAAATCGAAATGTTCTATGAGCATTGCATTAAGAGTTTGAGAGTTGCTTAATGGCTGTTTTCCATGTGACTTTGAAACAGTGTGAATGTTTAAAGAGTGATTTATGTGTAAGGAATGTCTGTGAACAGCAACAGAAGCCTAATTTCTAAACAACATGCATCGTTTTCTTTCAAACACAGTTGCAAAATTGTACAAGGACAAGCTTGATCTATGGCTTGTTTCAACCTTTCCTGGTATTTTTGATGAAGTAGTGCTTTTCATTCTGATGAATAGAGCAGCAGACCATCATAATGCCCTAATCCTACTGCTTGCAGCACAGCAAAAAGTTCAGTTAATCTCTTTCTGTCTATCCCTTCCTCACAGTGTTGATCTGTCAACTCCCATGGATGTGCAATACCTATTTGGAATTCCTCTTGCCCCAGAAATGCGTGACCTCTTCAGCTCCAAAGAAAGAATACTGACCCTGCAGATCATGAATTACATGGCAAACTTCATAAAGTCAGGTTATTGACCTTGAACTGTTTGAGTGCACTGTTGCTTTTGTTTTTTACAGTTTTGTACAGGTACATTTAATTATTTATATTCTCTTCTCATATATTCTCTCCTCGCCAGAGCCGTGTGTAGCAGCGAATGACTCATGGGAAAGGGTTTGGTTTGAAAGTTGGTAGGTACATTGCAAAGAGGATAATGTTCAAAATGTTGATATTAAGGAAACGTGAGAACATTAGTCCTGTAATATAGGCAAAAAAGCATTATTTTCTCACACAACACGTATAAACAAGTTTAGAACTGACCACTTTAGGGCTGAAAAATCTTAATTGTAAACTTGTTGGATTATGTTTCAATGATATGTTATGCACAGTGTTGGGGTAACACGATAAAAGTAACGTGTGTTACGTAATCGGATGATTTTTTCGAGTAACGAGTAATCTAACATAATATTTTTAGTTTTTTAACTATAATATCGGGAGTCACTTTTTAAATAAAGTAACATGTTGCTTTTGTCTCTACTGTCCCTGTATTGCAAGAAATCAGGCATAAAAGTGTGCAAACTTCATGGAGGAGACTTAGTGCATGATTGGCATTGTATTTCTATAGAGTGTGAGGCCAGAGGCTATGTATCAGAAAGAGATAAGTCACTTCTATTTAAATGAATGGGAGGAATTGGAACACCCAACCAAGAAGATCTAGCATCCAACAGTCTATGGATGTAGAAAGAAAGTCTCGCCTTGCAGGTAAAAGAGCCAATCACCTTTTAGATACAGACATCGGCTGTCAATCATCTCACTAACGTGCATGCGCATTCCATGTTTTTAGCGTGATGAGAGGTCAGCAACATTTGGTTGAGTGAAATGCGATTGATTCATGTGTTTAGACACGCTGCGTTAAAAAAAAATCAATAAACTCGTTTAGGCAGAGGGATTATAAAACTAGTCTTCCACTGGTCACAACATGATATACAGGGTGAAATACTCGCTCAATTCACAGCCAAGAATTTGATGAGAAAAACTGAATCTGGATCAGTGACTCCAAGCAACATTCTACATGGTTTGTGTATGCAGAGAAAATGTCTTAGTTTCAAAAAAATTATACATTTTAGTTTTATAATAAACAAGTAGTTTGATTAATTAAACAAACCGTTTTTATGACATTTTGGTAGCATTGTATCAACATGCGCCTTTGAAGTTGTGGGGTCTGTACGCACCGTGGATCAACTCTAAACAAGCGAGCACCGAGATGACTTAAGTGAAAAATATTCATTTATTCATCAGACTTATACCTCTAACATTTTAGTCTGGCATTCCCCACTGAATTTTATCCTGACTTTTGAAAAACATCTTAAGTTGACTCTGACATTGTCAATGATTGTCAATCACATGATGACATGATGCAGATTCAAGTGTTGGACTTTGCTGCTTTAGGTAAGACAGTGGCTATTCTTTATTATTCATATTGCCTGCAATGTTGATGGAAAAAACTAATTATGCATTTTCGTGTTATTGATTCTTTATTATGAATATGACATGAAGACCAACTTTCTAAATATCGGTTTGTTTACTATGTTGTTGTGATATGAGTGTTGTACAGTAGCTAGCATGAACTGTAATGTCTCTTGTATGCAATGTATGGCTTATTTGTATGGAATGCCTAGCAGAAGAGAAAGTGGCTGTGAGAAAAAAGTTATGCAAAAGTAACGTAATGCTTTACTTTCCATAAAAAAATACTTTTTATTGAATTAATTAACTTTTTTAAGGAGTAACGTAATATTCTAACGAGTTACTTTTAAAAGTAACATTACCCATCACTGGTTATGCAATTAACCTGTATCAAAATCAAGGCTATTTAAGCCTTAAATTGTCTTCAAGTAGATCTACATCAAGAAAAATTTGATTTCCAAGGGACGTAATGTGATATTCTGCAAAACACACCCGGACCGTATTAGGCTAATTATGCCTCCGTGAGGTTTAAAGGCTGACTGCAGAGGGCCGTGCGGGAGAGAGAGATCGTTAGCGGACATGTCCGTCATGTGTGTGTTTGTGCTGTCTTAAGTTTATCATTAAACCTATTATTTATATTGAAAAGCCGGTTCTCGCCTCCTCCTTTCCATTGATCCCTTCACACTACATTTTCAAAATTACTTCTCAAGTGAGACAAATTATGGGAAGAATGGAGCATTGACACCACTTTACATTTTGCCCACTTTCTGCTTTCCAATACCCCTCACTCTCATAAATATTTTATCATATTGCCACCCATATCAGTTATATTTGCAGTAATACTAGCATCATAAAATCCTGCACCTCTAATCCTCCCCATTACCTATATAGTCATTCAAATTCAAAGATGTCTTCCTAAAGATGGCGCTTGCTGGCCGTAAAAGCAGAATCCATTGTACCATATGCAAAACTCAGGACGTAAATCTATTATTTTTAATTGTTAGACCTAAGATACAAATGGAAATACACCCTTGCAATCTCCAGAATATTATTTTGTGATTGGTGCATTCTGACAATTATCTTTGAAACATTTTTTTTACATGTGAATAATGAAACTGAGAAACTTTAGTAGTCATTAAAATGAAAATAAAACACCCGTCTGTCGCTCACTTCGACGTTGTGTCAAAGAAGCCACACTAGGGGTCTCTCTTGAGCGCCGAATATGCCTCTGATCTATGAAAAATGTAAAAAAGGCGTTGGCGAACAGAATTTGCATGTCCCGCCCCCGGACATACGGGTATAAAGGTGGGAAAATGCGTCTGTTTCATTCAGAAATTTTCTTCGGAGCCGATGGTCGTGTATGCAGGGAGCTGCGAGTCACAAACCTGTTCCTCTACCTCTGGTCGAATCTGCTGTTGGATCTACGGCGCACATCAGCGGCTTTCTCCTTCTCTGCATGGAAGTGCAGTTTTCCCCTGGGTGCTTCAACAGCGCAAACTTAAAAGTGTAATAAAAGAGTGATTTTCTCGAAAAGAGTATTTTCCTCTTAAAAGAGCAATACACAGCGTCGTTGAACGTCCTTTTCAGGACGCGTCTTTGTAATGATGCCTTTCCACCCCTGTGTAGTTCCTGGATGCGGTAGAGTGCTCTCCGCTTCAGACAGCCACAGGCACTGTCTCGTGTGTCTGGGCTGCAATCACACCAAGGCAGCGTTTGTGGATGGTTCATGTTCTCACTGCAAGAACATGACCATGGCAACGTTGTGGTCGCGGCTTTCCTTTAACTGAAGGAACGGCACTCCAGCCACCCCCGTGTTGCTCCTTCTTCCCACGGGATTGAGGACGACGCGGCTGGCGATGGAGGCGATCCGGGGATGGCAGCGGGTGCGGTTTCGCCGGGTACGTCCCCGCGAACCTTCCACCCCTGGCACGCTCGTTGACTTCCATCCGGGCTCGAGGCATCAGTGGCTCGCCTCACAGCCAGCCTGCCTATACTCTTGAGCCCCCCGAGCTGGATGAGCTCACCGCTGCATCGGAGAGTGGTCCGGCTGGACTCGTCTGGGCTGCTGCCTTCGGGCCAGCATGCCCAGACTGAGGCTGATGCCCAGATGTCCGACATGCTTGCCGGGCTGCAGCCAGTGTGGGGTTGGACTGGAACCCTCCGTCCTCTCCACAGCCGTCACAGCTGGATGATTGGTTCCCTGGGGTCTGCGCTGCGCTCACAGACAAGGCCCTTCATTGCTGTGTCCGGTACATGCTTTGCATACCTACTTGGACTGCACGCAGAGCTTTAGATGCTCTGAGCAGCTCTTTGTCTTCTTCGGTGGACAGCGGAAAGGGAACGCTGTCTCAAAACAGAGGCTATCCCAGGCCATGCCACCCCCGGTCCGAGCACACTAAACAAGGAGTGTTGCGTCCTCATGGGCACTGGCCAGAGGCATCTCCCTGGCAGACATATGCAGAGCAGCGGGTTGCGCAACATCTAGTACCTTTGTGAGATTCTACAATCTCAGGGTAGAGTCAGTCTCGTCCCGTGTTTTCTCAGGTCCGAGCCGGTAGAACTAGGTAACATGCTGACGGATTGACTGGGTGAATTGCTTGCCCCCCGGTCGCCGTGTCTGTAGCAACTCCTCCCTCCGAAGAGGCAGGATCTACCACCGCGCCACTTCCCACAGGTGACCTAAAAGACCATGTGGTGTATTTCGCCACATTACCTCCCCCTCTCTGGGTGGGTGTGGTCTCCGCAGGGTCTTTTCCCGACCACGTCGCTGAGCAGAGCCACTGTTGTGGCCAGACCATTTCCGGCTCCTCAGAATAATCCTGAATGAAACATTTCCCTGCCTTTATACCCTTATATCCGGGGGCTGGACATGCTAATTCTGTTCACCAACTTCTCATTGGCATTTTCTCATAGATCAGAGGTATATTCGGCGCTCAAGAGACCCCTAGTGTCGCTTCTTTGACACAACGTCTCGTTCCCTCATCCGTAACCTAGACGATTTTCTGAAAGTTGGTAGGGACATGTCCCTATCATCCCTACCTAAATCTATGCCAATGCTAACAGTGACGAATGTTCTTGTCTGCTTGGGTTATGTCCCGATTTAACCTCTCCTCTCTCTCATAGCTTCCTGTTCCTCTTAAATGGCATATTAAAAATATTTTTTTCACGAATCTTCTCTTCGGAAAAACCCCAACCGGCCTCTTGCTGTGTCTAGGACATTTTTCAGTTATTTTTTGCAAATGTGGACTCAGTTTATGCCTCATCCTGGAGGATGGGACTTTTAGGAGCTGTCCCTCATCTCAGTAACTGCAAGAATCTCCAGAGCCCTCTGCGTTCATTCTGGTCTCAATACATGCCTGCTCTAATCACTTCCACTGGTTAGTATTACTCAACGCATCCAGACACATTTCTGATGATCTTTGCAGTTGATAGATCAGAGTGATGATTTTATTAAAGCTCAAGCAGGCCCCAAATCTTTATACAAAAATGAAGACGAGAAGAGAACAGATCTGCTAAACAACAGCTTATAATCCCCTAACTAGGGCATGACCAAGGTCACAGAAAACTTGAGAGATGTGCCTGCTAATCTTCAGGCACACACACATATACAGAAACAGTCAAGACATGGTCAGTAAATGAAAATCACATGAAGAAGCTAAAATCTCTCTTTTATACAATTAACAATGATTGAATTAAAATGGAATCGAATGGTTATAGAATAGTTTTAATAGTTTAGTCTTTGACTCAACAATGGTATGAAATTAACCAAAAGGTGGGTACTTTCTGAACAGTGGCAGGTAATTTAGTGCAATCTACGCACAACTCACCACGCGCCCCACCGAGAGCGAACCACATTATAGCGATCATGAGGAGGCTACCCCATGTGACTCTACCCTCCCTAGCAACCGGGCCAATTTGGTTGCTTAGGAGACCTGGCTGGAGTAACTCAGCACACCCTGGGATTTGAACTTGCGAACTACAGGAGTGGTAGCCAGCATCTTTGATTCATCACTGAGCTCACTGAGCTACCCAGGACCCCATATTGTTTTGTTTTTAAAAAAATAATCAATCGTTTGGGTTCAGAAGAACTTTATTTGTCGACTGGAGTCCAGTGGATTATTTTGATGCACCCTAAATATGCATTTTGCATTCACTTGCATTGTTTAAAGGAGGAGGCCTGAAATTAAATCGTAAAAATCTTAAATTCTGTTTTAAGAAAGAAATAAATTTTTGGGTGAACTATTCCTTTAACTATATAACTAATCACAGTTGGTTTTTTGGCCAATACCCACTGTATATGCTTAAAAACATGTACAAAATATTTTGTAAACTTTTGTAACTGTTGTTGCTTACTGTATCAAAACTTGTAAATCTGCAAACCTGAATTTTTGTCTATCTGACTTTACAGCCAAACTTTCTTGAGGGACTTCAGTGGGAGATGCTGGAGATATTCAAACTCCAACACAAGGGCCGATATCACTCCAAGATAACAGATTTCTCACTCCAAGCAAACCTAAATCTGAGAAAGATGCTTACCGTTAGGATCTCATTTCCTTCTGATTTCTATTGCAGAGCCAATATGATATCAATGAACGGCAGTTTGACGTCATTTCTGTAGTTCTGACCGATGTTAATATATTGTAATTATGAATCAGTGTACACTCATAGTAGGATTCAATAACTAAACTGCACTGAAAACACTTTCTGTTTATTCTTCACTGTGCTAAATATTATTTCTTACATGTTAATTAACTTAGCCAAGTATCTTTAGAGCATTGAAATGTATTTCTTAATAATTAAGGTGGTGCTTGAATGCTAAAATGATGGCATCAGAAATGCATGTGTAATAAAGACTAACCAAAATGAAGGGAGAACTTTAGTAATACTAACCATTTCGCTTTTTCTAGTTTCCAGACATTGTTACTGGATTTTGTGCCACTGACTGAGGGCTACTCTGAGATGCTAATTATCACTTTATTCCTGGAGATTATAAGTGTCCTCCTTGTCTAGAGTAGACTATTCTGTTCCAGCTGTCTGGACACTTTCTTAGAATGTGTATTTTGACATTTTTTAATTATTACCATATGAACTATAAAACAAAGTTGCACATTCTGGAATAATGGCTGAAATACTACTGGTTTTCCACTGAAAGTTATTTTAGGTTTTGGCATAGAAGATTAGTAGTTTCTGTTTGGTGCATCAGTTGCAAGCTGCCCTGCTGTCGGTTTCCATTTGTAAACAGTGGAAGCCACGACAGCAACCTAGTACTTACTTCAAGGTTTTAGCAAAACAATAACATCTCATAAAAAAACTTGCAAAATTATGTACATTTACACTTCTAAAAAAATATTGATATTGACACTGATATATAGAGTGATTATATTTCAGTTGGTAGTTCTTTGTATTTTATCAGTGAAATATAATTTCAAAGTAGAAAACAGCAGCAACTTTTTTGTTTACAGCAGTATCTTTTTGTTTAAACACATGTTCATATTCTGGCAGATCTGCAAGAGGAAATGGTCTTATTGGACACAAAATTCTCTGTTCTTGTCCAACTGCTCTTCCCTTGAATTCTTGCCACTCCTTGTTATGGTTTCTGATTACATGTCCAGGGGCGTAGCTATGAGATTGATTGAAGCTTGGCCACCCCTCTGGCCACCCCTGTTGAGCAAAGCACTTTTGACAATACTGACAGACAGACGCCACTCTATGACACAAGCTGTCTGCGCCATTCAGGCTGAACAGCAGCAAACCGCCCACACGGCACATGGCACAAACCACTGTGTGAAGAGGTGTGACGCCATATAGCAATCGTTGCAGTGTATGGGATCAAAATCCAGCCAAATGTATTGAGGTGCCGGATACAAAAATAATAAGTGTAAATCAAAATAATAAGCGTGAATCAAAAAATAACAAGCATGAATCAAAAATATATAAACACATTTCAAATATGCTGCAATTTGTTTTTTAAATAAATCTGGAGACAAGTAAAATGTTAAGTTCCTTGAGTAAACTGATACTGTTTAGAAATGCAATGATTTGTCTCTTGCACAACGCACTTTGACTCCACATATAGTCTTGCAAAGAATCGTGGATTTTGCTTTTTCTTGGTAAATAAAGAGCATTTCCACCTGCCAATGTCCAGAGATGTAATACTAACATTTAGATTTTTCTTTACAAGGAGACATAATATGAAAATAATATGAGTTGAGAATTAATTTAGCATTTGGACACAGAAAATGGCTATTGTTTCTTTTTTTACACACTTCTCTCGATCTTGTTTCAGATAACTTTCCTTATGCTCCTTTAATTTGTAATATTTCTCTTTTTGTAAAGTTAGTCGATAGCTATTTTCTGTTTTTACGGCAAAAATGTGATTAGCCAAACTCTTTGATCATGAAATATGAAAGGTTTGAGAATAATATAGACAGAGTAAGAATAGGGAGACAGTCTACACTATTCATGTATGAAAAACTTGTCCGTTTTGTTTACTGAGAGTCTCATAAGATTTTTTTGTTTGATGACTTTAAGCTTTTTGTCACTTTATGCTGAAATTATCATCCTACTTTTTTCTTATTTTGTATGACATTGGGAATAAATGGATAACTTTAAATTCCTTGTGTACATTAGTGATCTATAAATTCTGTAGAATATTTGGCTGTAAAATTGGCTTTTGGTACAGTATGTCACAGTAGTGAAATGTTTCTGCCACCAATAAAATCACTGGGTCTTACCTGGCCACCCCTGAAAAAGAGTTTTGTCTATGCCCGTGTACACGTCCAAATGTCAAGCACTTATGACAATATGAGTAACGGGGAAAAATGTTTGAATTGAAATAATACATTTCAGGTCTTGACAAATTGCTTTATAAATCGTTTTATCTTCTCAAGGAATACATGACATTTCAGCATGAATGTCTTGGGTCACACATCACTTAAAGTGACACTTGACAGGTCATGCAATAATTATGTCATTGTCAAGACATGTCAATTTCTTACCCATTCAGATGTTTCATCCGAATCATCTCTCCTTTGAAAAGTAAACTGGAATTGGAACTGGAGAGAAACCTCCAGCAAAATAAATAAATAAATAAAACACTGACGTAAGGCAAGAAACAAGTAACACAGACAGAAACATCTGCGAGTGTGGCACTGAACTCATTTGTCTGTGGGGGAAACGAAATTCTGCTGTGGATTGTTACTGTAACAAACAACGTTTCTTGTTTCAATGTATTTCTCTCAGGAATATAGTGATGTGGAGTCTCCTGTCGTGGATTTTTGTGACAGCCAGTTTGCATCAGGTGAGCGGTCTTATATTGTTATGGCGTAATTACGTGTTACTAATTGATCCAGTTGAGGAAGATTTTCACAATAAAACAAAGAGTATTTCTAGACATATAAAGTGGTCATTGTGGCTGCTTCAGTCATTTAAAAACTAAGCGATGACGTTTTTAATCACAGCACGAGACACCAGGAGGTGGTACGTTTTTATGAAATACCGTTTATCCATTGTTTGTCTATGTAAACAAGTGCTAAACTGACGAATTTGACAGTTGCGCCGCGTCCCACTGTTGTTGTTGTTTTTTCGGCGTCTCGTGCAGGAGCGCTGCGTTGATTTTTTTAATGATTTTTATAGAACGTCAACTTTTAAAGACGCGAGACACGTGTTGTGTTCTTTTAGTTGCGTTCAATTCGTTGCGTTGTCTAACATTATAACGCAGGTGCGTTCGGTCTGAACGGCCCCTCAAACTACTCGAAATGTCAATTTGTCATGTGCCAATTTGCCACGACACATACCAAGGCTGCATCCGAAAGCTTACTGCCTTGCTGCCTAATCAGTTAACATTAACACAAGTAATGTTGGCTTAAGTGACAGCTTGAAAGAATGGAAGTCTTAAGTAAACTGGTCTCCGAACAGTTTGAAAAGCTCCTTATTTTCATCCTACCTCCGAAGGCAGCATTTGCCTGTTTTCAGAAGCAGCCATTAACGTACCAAATCCATAACGCCCATTAAATCATTACCTGAAGGGGTTTGATCAATAATGAAATGTGCTTTACTTCAAGGAATATTCCTGGTTCAATAGAACGTAAGCACAATCCACAGGATTTGTAATAATATTGATTACCACAAAAATTTATATATATAAAAAAATGCACTTACAATGGAAGAAAATGGGGCCAAACCGTAAACGTTCAAATACGCACTGTTTCAAAAATATAGCCATAAAACATAAACAATATTCATGTAAACATGATTTTAATGTGATAAAATTGCTTACTAACCTGTATCTTTCTGTGTAAAGATATAGCCAATTTTAAAGCTTTATTGCCATGGCGATGTATTGTCAACAAACCCTATTATGTTTGTACAAATTACAATTTAAACAACTTTACAGCTCAAGTAATACATGTTTTAGCAGAATAATTAATGTAAGTGATTTAATGAAATTAAAAGCTTCACATTTTTGCCTTGAAACTCTCCAAAAATGTTACACTTCCATTGTAAGTGCCAGTAACATCGATATTTAATAATTTAGCACATAAATAACGTTTGTATATGCTGAATATCCCAGTACATGAGACACAAGGTTGTGTTTGCAAATGTTGTATCATACCATGCAATAATTACTATTTGAAATGAATATGAAGGTCATTTCTAATTAAATTTGCTATTAATATCAGCTATTTATTGTTGTATTTTTTTATCTTAATTTACAGTGTGATTGTTTGTTGACATTTTATTAATTATGATAGCATTGCTTTATGAAGCAAAATGCCACGTGTAATACAAATTGCATGGTTCTCTTTTTGTATCTGTCCAAATTAGCTAATGTATTGTATACTGGAGTCAAGTAATCCTGTTACGTTTTCAATGTATATTAAAAATTGATCCAATGCTTTATTTACAATTAAGTTCTTGGTAACCTATTAAAAAAATAAGGACCCAAATTTACTGTAGTTTCAAAGCAAAGCCTATGCTGCCACATTGTGGCTAAAGTTGACATGTATTCTTCATGTTTCTTCCTCTTCTCTCTCACACAGGCCAGTTCCCAAAACTCCACAAACTCTCCTCTTATGACCACAGATTTGGACACTTATAACCGGAATCGATACTGCAAATGGCCCTGTAAGTGCCACAAGAGTGCCCCTGTGTGTCCACCTGGGGTCAGCCTGCTGACAGATGGGTGTGACTGCTGCAAGGCCTGTGCCAAGCAGGTAGGGGAGACCTGTAATGAGAGAGATACCTGTGACTATCATAAAGGACTTTACTGTGACTACACCGCTGACAAGCCGAGATATGAAAAAGGATTGTGTGCTTGTAAGTGACCCCACGTATTCTTGTTCAGTCAGTCAGCCATTCATTAATTCAACTTATTCACCCAAATTAAATCATCAGTTTATTAATGCCTTGTTGTGAAGTCTGCTTTGAATGAAAATGCATTCCATGCAATCTGTTGTGATTAACCGGTCTGATTTAAAGGAGTATTCCAAGTTTAAGACAAGTTTAGCTAAATTGACAGCATTTGTGTCATACTGTTGATTACCACAAAAATGTATTTAGACTTGGCCCTTCTTTTCTTTAAAAAAAAAAAAAAATCAAGGTTACAACGTGTCATGTTCATTGTTGTCCTTTGTTCTTTTGTGTACTTTTATTTTGAAATTCCTGTTCTGTTCCTAGTCTTGTCACATCCTGTTTTCCCTCCATGTTTTGTATCTGGTTCTTATTGGTTCATTGTTTGATTACTTTGATTCAGTTCTTGTTTGTCATTGGTTTTAGTTAATTATCTTGTTATCCTGTTTCAGAGTTCTGTTTGTTGATTGGCCTTGTTACCCTTGTCCTTGTGTATTTAAACCTTGTTTATTCCTCCACTCCCTTGTTGGTCGTTGAATGTTGTTAAGCCTGGTATGTGTTCCCTGCCCGAGTTCTCAGTTTTGTCTCATCGTGTTTAAGTTTCCTGTTTTCCCATTGTGGGTTTTTCCTTTGTGTTTATTTGTTTGTTTGTTCAATAAACAACTTTATTGTTGCTCAACTTCGTCTGCCCGGAGGAGGAGGAGAAGACGGGCTTCCGCCTCCCGGCCCATGCCTGCCCCGGTCTGCGAGCCAGAGCCCACGCCTGCCCCAGTCCGCGAGCCAGAGCCCACGCCTGCCCGGTCCGCGAGCCAGAGCCCACGCCTGCCCCGGTCCACGAGCCAGAGCCCACGCCTGCCCCGGTCCACGAGCCAGAGCCCACGCCTGCCCCGGTCCACGAGCCACAGCCCACGCCTGCCCCGGTCCGCGAGCCACAGCCCACGCCTGCCCCTGTGAGCAAGCCACAGCCCACGCCTGCCCCTGTGAGCGAGCCTGAGCCCTCGTCAGCCACGGTCAGCGAGCCTGAGCCCTCGTCAGCCACGGTCAGCAAGCCTGAGCCCTCGTCAGTCCCGGTCAGCGAGCCAGAGCCAATCAGCCAGTGCCTGTCGCCCCAGAGGTCCCTGAGCCAGCGCCTGTAGCCTCGACCATCCCTGAGCCAGCGCCTGTAGCCTGTAGCCTCGACCGTCCCTGAGCCAGCACCTGTAGCCTCGACCGTCCCGTCCCTGAGCCAGCGCCTGTAGCCTCGACCGTCCCTGAGCCAGCGCCTGTAGCCTCGACCGTCCCTGAGCCAGCGCCTGTAGCCTCGTCCCGTCCCTGAGCCAGCGCCTGTAGCCTCGTCCGTCCCTGAGCCAGCGCCTGTAGCCTCGTCCCGTCCCTGAGCCAGCGCCTGTAGCCTCGACCGTCCCTGAGCCAGCGCCAGTAGCCATGACCGTCCAAGAGCCAGTGCCAGTAGCCATGACCGTCCAAGAGTCAGCGCCTCGCGAGCCTCCCCGGGCTCCTCCTCCCGAGCCTTCCAGAGCTCCGCCTTCCGAGCTTTCCAGAGCTCCGCCTTCCGAGCTTTCCAGAGCTCCGCCTTCCGAGCTTTCCAGAGCTCCGCCTTCCGAGCTTTCCAGAGCTCCGCCTTCCGAGCTTCCTAGAACTCCGCCTTCCGAGCCTTCCAGAGCTCCACCTCTCAAGCCTCTCGAGTCTTTCAGGGCTCCTCCTCTCGAGTCTTTCAGGGCTCCTCCTCTCGAGTCTTTCAGGGCTCCTCCTCTCGAGTCTTTCAGGGCTCCTCCTCTCGAGTCTTTCAGGGCTCCTCCTCTCGAGTCTTTCAGGGCTCCTCCTCTCCAGTTTTTCAGGGCTCCTCCTCTCGAGTCTTCCAGGGCTCCTCCTCCCGAGCCTCCTAGGGCTCCGCCTCTCGAGTCTTCCAGGGCTCCTCCTCCCGAGCCTCCTAGGGCTCCGCCTCTCAAGTCTCTCGAGTCTTCCAGGGCTGCTCCTCCCGAGCCTCCCAGGGCACCGCCTCTCAAGCCTCTCGAGCCCTCCAGGGCTCCGCCTCTCAATCCTCTCGAGCCTTCCAGGGCTCCGCCTCTCGAGCCTCTCGAGCCTTCCAGGGCTCTGCCTCTCGAGCCTCTTGAGCCTTCCAGGGCTCCGCCCCTCGAGCCTCTCGAACCTCCCAGGGCTCCGCCTCTCGAGCCTTCCAGGGCTGCGCCTCTCAAGCCTTCCAGGGCTCCGCCTCTCGAGCCTCCCAGGGCTCCGCCCCTCAAGCCTCTCGAGCCTTCCAGGGCTCCGCCCCTCGAGCCTCTCGAACCTCCCAGGGCTCCGCCCCCCGAGCCTTCCAGGGCTTCACCCCCGAGCCTTCCACGGCTCAGCCTCCCGAGCCTCCTACGGCTCCGCCTCCTGAGCCGCCTTTGGCTCCGCCTCCTGAGCCTCCTACGGCTCCGCCTCCCGAGCCTCCTACTAATTATTTTTTGTGGTAATCAACATTATGCCACAAATGCTATCGATTGAGCTTAACTTGTACTGAACCCAGAATTTTCATTTAAGACAGATCTTATTAACTTTGAATTTAATTAGTATATGTCTAATTTCCAGGCATATACAGTCTGAAACAGTCTAAATTTTGTTTATTTGCAGTTTTTAATAAGATTTAAAGTTCCAGATTTCCAATGTGATCTCTCAGACTTTTTGACCCCACTGTATATTCTGCAGTGTAGTGTAAATATACATTATCACTGTGCTTGGAATCAGAATATTGTGAATGACTTCAGATTGTGCTACTCTGTGTTGCTATAATATAAGGCTTGATTGCATATAAAAGGTTAAAGATTAAAAAGGTTAAGTGTCATTTCATCTATAGTTGAGCTTGGTCTATATAAAAATCACCCATTTCTATATAAAGAGAGTACAAGTGCTATCCGTTCTATGTTTCAGATGTTATGGGAACAGGCTGTGAATATAATGGTGTAATCTACCATAATGGCCAAAGGTTCCAACCCAATTGTAAGTACCGTTGTCTCTGTGTGAATGGAGCGATTGGGTGTGTGCACCTCTGTACTGAGTCTCAGCCACCCCGGGTATGGTGTCAGTCACCAAAGCGAGTGAAAATTCCCGGCCAGTGCTGCGAGAAATGGATCTGCGAAGAGTCCCGTAAACCGCGCAAGACCAACCCAAGACATGCCCCTGAAGAGGGTGAGCAGTGTTATGTAGTGATAAACATCTATACAAAGTCCATAAAAATGTTCTTATTGCACTTGCATTGTTTTCAGTTAGTCATCTTATATTGTTGCCACCATTGTTGTTTGTGTGTATGAACTGAATATTTTCAAACCCCTTTGTCTTTTCAGTGTCTCTTACCACCAATGATATTTCGGATAAAAATTGCATTACTCAGACTACCCCATGGAGTCCCTGTTCAAAGACTTGTGGGAGGGGCATATCCATGCGCATTTCTAATGACAATGATGAATGTGTGATGGAGAAAGAGAGTCGACTGTGTAATCTCCGACCCTGTGAGGTGGACATCACCAAGCACTTTAGAGTAAGAATTAATTCATGCACTCATTCATTTCACCTTCTCACATCATTCTTGCTGGTAGCACTCATCACTTTCTTATCTTACATTAACTTATTTTCACACAGATCAATATTGTATTTATTTGCTTGCTCACTTACTCATTGATTGACTGATTTATCAACCCAGTCTCATGAATATCCGTACATATTTTACAAGTTGTCAATTTTGTATGATTTCGTACAAGTTAGTTCATATAAATTTGTACGACTTTATCACGTGCAAATGCCCGGATGTCTAATGTGGATGTAAGCATGATTTTCGCACACAAAGTGTTAAGTACATGCTTATTAATATTATACCCTTACCCAAACCTAACCGATCAGTAGAGTGTGTAAACATAATAGGAAGCTGTTGTGTGTGACAGAAGCAAGTAATTGTCATGTATTAGATGGAAACAATGTCCAGTGATGTCATTGGCTGTAGTGAAAGTCCTAGGAATTCAAAGTGCAGTTGCACGACATCATGCAAATTAGCCAAATTTAGAATAGTTGAATGAATCTTTAAGATTGAGTGTGTAGGACTGATTGACTGATTAAGTATTGTTAGAAGTTTAAAGTTTAATCTCTAATTCATTGTCATAACTTTGGCTCAGCTGGGTAAAAAATGCCTGAACATCTATCGTGAGCCAAAGTTTCAGAAATTTAACATCTCAGGCTGCATCAGTAAGAAGTCGTATTGGCCAAAGTACTGTGGAGTCTGTACTGATGAGCGCTGCTGCATCCCCTACAAGTCCAAGACCATTGAGGTGGAGTTTGAGTGTCCTAATGGATCTGTCTTTACCTGGAAATACATGTGGATCAACGCCTGCTTCTGCAACCTCTCCTGCAGGAATCCAAATGATATCTTTGCAGATCTGGAGCAATACTATGAGTTCAATGAGATTATTAACTAATACATTAACAAAGAATAAGATAGAGTATCAAAGTGCATCCATGCTCATACTGTGACAGTATAAGTGATTCTTTGCTTTACTTAATTCATATGCTTTATGGTACAGAAAAGACACTGTTACACATAATGAGATCATTTGTAAGAGGAAATGTTTGTTCAAACTGAAGGACATTATGGTACAAGAGGATTTTTTTGGATGTATGAATGAATTCAAGGTATTCAATTTAAAATGTCCTGGGACTTTAAAAATGTCCTATGGCTTTTTTTGCAACAAATCTATGTACAGTAAAGACTATGCAAAGATTCTTTAATGATTCTTTAATCTTTAAAAATTATTTACAGTCTGTCCACATTAAACTACATTTTTGTTACATTATATATATTTTTTGCTTGGATATGCAAAATATGTTACAAATATTTTTATTCGAATGGTATTTATGGCTCTGTCATTTATATTTGTATAAAAAGTATGCTAGAGAAATGACATAGAACTTGTTATTCAGCTACATAATTGCCAAAAAGTTTCAATTGTTGCTGTTCATACATAATTGATGAAATATTGCAATAATTTTATCTTTTTGATAAAAGGCTTATGCTTATATTAATGCTTTTGTTTGCACTTATTTACTGTTAAATGTATTTGCAATTTCTGTGAAAGAGCAGTGGGAATTCATAACACCTCTGTTCAATTAAAAGTTTTCAGTTTGACTTGTTACCAGTATAGCATAGTATATCTACATTTGCACTGTTGCCTCACAGCTAGTTGAGCCGGGACCAGGTTCAAGTCCCGGCTCAACTGGGCCTTTTTTTGTGGAGTTGTTCTTGCCTGTGCTCGTGTGGGTTTCCTCCGGGTGCTTCGGTTTACCCCACAGTTCCAAAAAGACATGCAGGTTAAGTTAACTGGAGACCCTAAATTGCCCTTGTGAGTGAGTGAGTGAGTGAGTGAGTGAGTGAGTGAATGAATGTGTGAATGGTATATCTGTGTGTGTTGCCCTGTGATGGACTGGTAACCTGTCCACAATGTTTCCCTGCCTTCACCTGAGACAGCTGGGAAAGGCTCCAGCTCTACTCGCATAACCCTGCATAGGACAGTTGGCTATAGAAGATGGATGGATGTACTTACAAATGAGGAACATACTGTAGCAAGCAATTTGTCAAGCAAAAGGCAACAATATCTGCAATATCCCACTGCCAAGTACTCAGAGTAGCTGGAGAAATATAGAAACTTCCACAGAAGAAAGACTGAATGACCAGGAAAGATTTTTAATTATTAAACTGTGCAATAAGTTCAATTACTGTGGATTGGTTTAGTGCACATGGAATAGATGTGTTTTAGCTGGTTTTTAAATGTTGAGGTATCAGTAGATTATGTAGAGTTTGGAATCTCATTCTACCACAGAGGAACAGAGAAAATGAATGATCGAGAAATTGACTTTGTGCCTCTTTGCGATGGACCCACCAGGCAGTGCGAGTTGGGACATGGAGTAGGGAATTTAATAAGAGGGTGCTGTTCCATTGGCTGTCCAGAAGGCCAGAGTCAATGCCTTGAAAATGATGTGGGTAGCTACAGTAGGGTAGGGTAGCCAGTGTAGTGAAACCGAGAGGGGAGTGACATGAGCCCTCTTTGGTTGATTGAAGATCAGACCACTGCTGCATTCTGGACCATCTGCAGCAGCTAAATCATGCCAACTGAGAGGCCGGCCAACAGAGCATTACTGTAGTCCAGTCTTGAAATGACCATAGCTTGGCGCAGGAGCTGCACAGCATATTCAGACAGGAAAGGTCTGATTTTTCTGATGTTGTAAAGCCTGCAAGATAGGGCAGTTGATGATACATGGACGGTGAATTTCAGCTAGTCATCAACAACCACTCCCAGGTTCCAGGCTATCCTGGTTAGCTGTAGTGTAGTTGAGCCAAGATGAATAGTGAGAATGTAGTCAACAGATGGGTTGGCAGGGATCACTAGGAGTTGTTTTGGCATGGTTGAGCTGAAGGTAACGTTCATTAATTCAGGCAGGCAGAGATACGAGCTGAAATAGTGGGATCGTCAGGCTGGAATGACAGGTAAAGCTGCGTATCATCTGCATAGCAGTGGTAGGAAAAACCATATACCTTAATGATCAGTCCAAGAAATGTAGTGTAGATCGAGAAGAGGAGGGGTCCAATCACTGTTCCCTGAGGAACACCAATGGTTAGCTGGTGTGACTTGACACCTTTTCTCAAATCAAATCAAATCAAATCACTTTATTGTCACACTACCATGTACACAAGTGCAACAGTAGGTGAAATTCTTGTGTGCAGTTCCGAGCAACATAGCAGTCATGACAGTGACGAGACATATACCAATTACAATAAACAACATACTTACACAACACTATTTACATATCAAATGTACACATACTTACACAACACGATAATTATATACAGTACACACAATATGCAATACAATAAGTAAGGAGTATATGAAATATATATATATATATATATATATATATATATATATATATATATATATATATATATATATGAAGTAGTATATTGAGGAGAATATGTTGACAGTCCAGTGTGAGATTACAGTTGAATAAAGTGCAGTGCTAATTATTGATCCTGATAGATCAAGTGTTCAACAGTCTGATTGCTTGGGGGAAAAAGCTATCATGTAGTCGGCTGGTGCGGGTCCTGATGCTGCGATACCGCCTGCCTGATGGTAGCAGTGAGAACAGCCCATGACTCGGGTGACTGGAGTCTCTGATGATCCTCCGAGCTTTTTTCACACACCGCCTGGTATATATGTCCTGGAGGGAGGGAAGCTCACCTCCGATGATGTTCCTGGCAGTTCGCACCACCCTTTGCAGGGCTTTGCAGTTCTTTGCAGTTGTGCGCAGTGCTATTGCCATACCAGGCGGTGATGCAGCCAGTCAGGATGCTCTCTACAGTGCTGGTGTAGAATCGTGTGAGGATGTGTTGGTTCATTCCAAACTTCCTCAGCCGTCTCAGGAAGAAGAGGCGCTGGTGAGCCTTCTTCACAACGGCCTCAGTGTGGATGGACCATGTGAGTTCTTCAGTGATGTGGACACTGAGGAACTTGAAGCTGCTGACTCTCTCCACCGGTACTCCATTGATGGTGATGGGGCTGTGTTCTCCGTCTTTCTTCCTGAAGTCCACAACAAGCTCCTTGGTTTTACTGACGTTGAGGGAGAGGTTGTGCTCTTGACACCAGCGTGTCAGAGTGTGCACCTCCTCTCTGTAGCCTCTTTCATCATTGTCAGTGATCAGACCTACCACCGTCGTATCGTCAGCAAACTTAATGATGACATTGGAGCTATGTGTTGCCACACAGTCATGTGTGTACAGGGAATACAGGAGTGGGCTGAGAACACAGCCCTGTGGGGCTCCAGTGTTGAGGGTCAGTGATGACGAGGTGTTGCTGCCCATTCTAACCACCTGACGTCTGCCTGACAGGAAATCCAGGATCCAGCTGCACAGCGAGCTGTTTAAGCCCAGAGCCCGGAGTTTCTCATCAAGCTTGGAGGGCACTATGGTGTTGAATGCTGAGCTGTAGTCTACAAACAGCATTCTCACATATGTGTTCCTTTTTCCAGATGGGAGAGAGCAGTGTGTATTGTAGATGCAATGGCATCATCGGTGGAGCGGTTGTTGCGGTAGGCAAACTGCAAAGGGTTCAAAGAGGGGGGCAGAACAGAGCAGATGTGATCTCTGATTAACCTCTCGAAGCATTTGCTGATGATGGGGGTCAGAGCAACAGGATGCCAGTCATTTAAGCAAGTGATTGTGGCTTGCTTTGGTACAGGCACAATGGTTGATGTTTTAAAGCATGTGGGGACTACAGACAGGGAGAGGGACAGATTGAAAATGTCCGTAAAAACACCAGCCAGTTGATTCGCGCGACGCTCTGATGACGCGGCCCGGAATGCCGTCTGGACCCGCAGCTTTACGGATGTTCACCCGTCGGAAGGATCGGGTTACATCCACAACAGAGACGGAGAGTGAATCAGCCTCTGTAGCATCAGCCGCGAGTGCTCTCTCCGCGAGGGTGGTGGTGTAGTCCTCGAAACGAGCATAAAATGTATTAAGTTCGTCCGGGAGAGATGCAGCGGTGTTCATGGCGGAGACTTTATTCCGTTTGTAGTCCGTGATTGTGTTAATTCCCTGCCACATACTTCTGGAGTCAGTGGTGTTGAACTGACCTTCAAGTTTGTGCCTGTACTGGCGTTTGGCTTCACTGATGGTGTTACGGAGGGCATAACTGGCTTGTTTACGCTCCTCCGTGTTAGAAGAATTAAAAGTGGAGGTCCGCGCAGTGAGTGCCGCGCGAACCTCGCCGTTAACCCATGGTTTCTGGTTGGGGTATATCCATATAGTTTTGGTCGGAACAACGTCCTCTACGCACTACCTGATGAAACACGTTACGCTGTCAGCGTAAACCTCGATGTCGTCATCAGAGGCGGACCGGAACATCTCCCAGTCCGCGTGATCAAAACAGTCTTGTAGCGCAGAGTCTGATTGGTCCGACCAGCACTAGATCGTTCTGAGGGTGGGTGCTTCCCGTTTTAGTTTCTGCCTGTAAGCAGGTAGAAGTAGAACGGAAGAATGGTCCGATTTTCCAAATGGGGGGCGGGGGAGGGATTTGTAGCCATCCCGGAAAGGAGAGTAACAATGGTCTAAAACCCGGTCCCCTCATGTGTTGAACTTTATGTGTTGGTGGTATTTTGGAGCGATTGTTTTGAAGTTGGCTTTGTTAAAGTCCCCGGCAACAATGAATGCAGCCTCAGGGTGCGCGGTTTCCTGCTCACTTATACTCCCATACAGTTCCCTGAGTGCCCGGTCTGTGTCGGCTTGTGGGGGGATGTACACAGCTGTGATGATGACCGCTGTGAATTCCCTCGGCAGCCAGAATGGTCGACACAGAAGCATGAGATATTCCAGATCAGGAGAGCAGAAAGACTTGATGAAATGTATGTTCCTCTGATCACACCATGATTTGTTGATCATAAAACACACACCACTACCTCTGCTTTTACCGGAGAGGTCTTTCTCTCTGTCCACTTGGTGCACGGAAAAGCCCGTGATTTCGATGGCCGAGTCTGGAATCTCCGCAGTCAGCCAGGTTTCTGTAAGGCAGATAACACAGCAATCTCTCGTCTCTCGTTGGAAAGAGATCCGCGCTCTCAGCTCGCAGAGCTTGTTGTCCAGAGACTGAACATTTGCCAGTAGTATACTGGGTAGCGGGGGTCGATTTGCACGACGTCTTACTCTGATGAGAACGCCGGCTCGTTTTCCTCTTTTCCTTCTGCGTTTCCGCGGCCGAGCAGCCCAGACAAAGGGCTCCGCCAGCGTGTTTGTAAACAGCGGGTTGGCATTAAGGAATTTGAAGTCCGGTTTTCGATGTGTAATTGTAGAACCAATGTCCAAAAGCGTTTGTCTGTCGTAAACAATAAGGCAGACAACATCCAAGACAAAAAAACAAAGAACTGTAAACAAAACAAACAATAAACCGCAGTGTTGTAACGGAGCTCGCAACGCAGCAGCCATACTCGGCGCCATCTTGAGTCCTTTTGACAATGAAGACAATGAAGGATCTGTCCATGCTTCAAGGCCACCACCATCATCCCCATGCCAAAGAAGTCTTCAGTGTCCTGCCTCAACAACTACCGTCCCGTCGCACTTACACCCATCATCATGAAGTGCTTCGAGAGGCTCGTCATGAGGCAGATTAAGACCCAGCTGCCCCCCTCACTAGACCCACTGCAGTTTGCTTATCGTTCAAACCGTTCAACGGACGATGCCATCACCACAACCCTCCATCTGGCCCTCACCCACCTAGACAATAAGGACTCATACGTTCGAATGCTGTTCATAGATTTCAGCTCAGCATTCAACACAATCATTCCCCAGCACCTGATTGGAAAGCTGAACCTGCTGGGCCTGGACACCTCCCTCTGCAACTGGATCCTGGACTTCCTGACTGGGAGACCTCAGTCAGTCCGGATCGGGAACAGCATCTCCACCACCACCACACTGAGCACTGGGGCCCCCAGGGCTGTGTGCTCAGTCCACTGCTGTTCACTCTGCTGACTCACGACTGTGCAGCAATGCACAGCTGGAATCACATCATCAAGTTCGCCGATGACACGACCGTGGTGGGTCTCATCAGCAAGAACGACGAGTCAGCATACAGAGAGGAGGTGCAGCGGCTGACGAACTGGTGTAGAGCCAACAACCTGTCCCTGAATGTCGACAAAACAAAAGAGATGGTTGTTGACTTTAGGAGAGCACAAGGTGAACACACTCCGCTGAACATCGACGGCTCCTCTGTGGAGATCGTCAAAAGCACCAAATTCCTTGGTGTTCACGTGTCCTGATTTGCACTTTAATTACTGTCACTTTATAACTGTCTGCTACCTCAATAACTGCTATGTGCATAGAATACTATCTCATAGTATGTTATGTTTACATTTTTAGAAACTGTCATCTTTTTGCACTACTGAGTACTGGTCGGCGCTGCACTGTCTATTGTCCTGTTCATTGTCAGAAATTTGTTGTACTGTCCTGTACTTTTTGCACATGTTTGCACGTGCACTTTATATAGGTATATATAGGTTTTTATATAGGTATTTTATTTTGTTGTGTTGTCTCATGTGGTCCTGTGTTGGTCCTTTGTTGTTTTTATGTAGCACCATGGTCCTGGAGGAATGTTGTCTCGTTTTGCTGTGTACTGTACTAACTGTATATGGTTGAAACGACAATAAAAACCACTTGACTTGATAAGGTATGACACAAACAATCCAAGTGCAGTCCCTCTGATGGCCAGGTTCGAGAGAGTGGACAGGGGCATCTGGTTGTTCACTGAGTCGAAAGCAGCAGACAGGTCAAGAAGATTGAAGATAGATGATGTGGTGTTAGCTCTCGCCAGTCGCAGGTTTTCAGTTACTGTTTATTGCCATTTTTGTTCAATGTTGGATGTATTTGAACTATATTATGTTGTATTTTAATATAATGGAGAATTTTACAGCACCACACTCAAGTCGTGGGAGATTTTTCACTATTCAGCTAATAAATTATTTGTAAAAATACAGGCATTTCAAAATTTCAGAGTGATAAACATCATACAACGAGAAATAAAATTTACTCACAGTTTTATTTTATTTATACAATTGTTAGATACACATTCATCTCCAACATTCAAAGACAATTACAGTAGTCTTTTTTAGCGATAAAAGGTCATTAATTGAAACCAGACAGATATTACATCAAATGTTTAGTAGACAACCTCTGTATATTCTTAATAGGCAAATATAAGCAAACTGTCAGAAGTTTAATTGACATAACATGTATTGAAATGATATGCAAATAATTGTAATGTATAAAAAAATCCATGAAAAATTCAGTCATGCTTTCCAATCAACCCCCCTTTTAATATATGTACTTACATACATTCAGATAGCCAAGCTATACACATCATAAAGAACCTTCTATATACATATATAAATGTTTATGTATTTCATAAGCAGTTATTATTGCTAAGTATTGCACATTGTAAGAAATGAAATGTTACCTTAAACACTGGTTCATATATTTTAAACTAGCTCAATGCTTAGTCTATTGGGTATTGGTAACATGTTTACTCTGTAGGTCTGAACCTCTACCATCTCTACTCTAACCCTTGCGATGAACACCCATGATCTTTATAAAGAGACACTGCAGGCAGTGTGTGGTTAAACATTATAGAATTGCATGGGCACCAGCGTTCAGATGGTTCAAATGCTACAGTTTCATGTCCAATTTTAAAACGCCTTATGAGTTCCATTCTGAAATTTGCACAAGGCGTTCAGCAGGACAGCTCAAAGGAAAGTGTTGGACATGAGGAAATGTGCTCACCACTGTTGGATGTGCTCTCCATGGAGACATCTGTGTGGGAATGTCCACGCTGCTCATCTGCTGTGCCACTTCGGCTGCGGTTACGGTCCAGAGACGAGTAATTGGCTGTACGAGAACGAGCCAGACGGGTCATACTGGCAGAGGGCACTGAAAGGAAATAGATAGAAGAGAGATGCTCATTACAAGTTTATAAGGGTGAGACCATCACAAGCTCTCATGTATGCGTATTATGTATTACATGTCTATTGTTTATTATTCATATTTAGATATGAGTTTAAATGTGCATTCATTGTAGTACTATTGATCTACTTATCAAGTGATTTCAACATGTCTGCCCCCAAGCGGTGACCCTCTTCATGTAAAATAAAACAGCTTTTATTTGGCTACTGATATGGTTAGAGTTCTTATCTCATGTGAGTGTACATTATTTGAAAGATTTTTTTAAAAGTACTATTCATTTCTGTACATGTAAAACTGTTTAATTAAGGACTGAGTGCATCTTTAAATAGACACTAAAAAAAACATCATCCTTTATAATTTTATAATAATATTTGCTTAGTGTTGCCCATGCCCTGGATGAAATACTTGAAGGCTTCAATCAGTCTGCCAGGCTGTGAATGAGAGAGCATGTAATGTAAATATAATGCACACAGAAGCATTGTCAACTGAAATGTATGATCTAGACTTGCTTGTAAATTTGGATTTGAATGTGTATTCTAAGAATATACCTGATCAACCTGTGGAAGGCCACCACAGTCAGCCATCTAGAATAAAAGCAAAACATATAGTTAGTCCAATTTTAGAAATGACAACTTCAGTCCCAATTTATTCATGCATTCTCTGGTACATGTTACAGTTTGCCCTCTCTGTTCATGGGTAAAAATGTATTAAGAAATATAAAAGCAGAATGTCTCGTTTCAAGTGAGTTAGGATATTAATCAGAAAAGTAAATGCAATGTGCTTTTGAGTGAATGGAATAGCGATTAGAAGGTCACTTACCTTGAGAAGGGTGGTGATAGTTGGATTCATTCAGGAATTGCTGGCAACCTGCAAGGTAAAATATTCTCCATTATATAACCTAAATACTTTTCATACTGATGGGTATGAGTTCTTTCACACATTCAAAATATTAAATCTTTATTAAATAAATAGCAGTTCTCACCACAGAATCCACAGCTGGAGAACTGTCACCCACTATAAGCAAGGCTGGGCACCTGTCATTAAGATAAACTGTTTAGTGACAGGGACTCCACAGAGAGGCAAACCATTAAAAAGTCTGAGGAACACTCATTGCCCTCAGGTGGAACGTACCTGAGGGTTCGAACATTAACGCTTCCTCCTTGTACGGGTCTCTCGATCTCAAGATTCTGTCGGCTGAGAAATGGAAAACCAAAATCATTAAAAATGGGAATGATATTAAGAAGCCTACAGTAATATTGTGGTAACTTAGCTGGTCAGTTAAATTTAAGGATGTTACACAGTTCTGTTAACAATTCAAACACAGGAACTGAGCAAACTGAGCCAGAATCAAAGGAAAATGTCACCAAAAAAGTGAAAATTGTCTTATAATTTACTAACACTCATGCCATCCCAGATGTGTATGACTTTCTTTCTTCTGCAGGACACAAAAGAATAGAAAGAATATCTCAGCTCTGTAGGGCCACACAATGCAATTGAATGGTGACTACAACTTTGAAGCTCCAAAAAGCAAATTAAAGCAGCATAAAAGTAATCCAAAAGTCAATTGAATCAATGTCTTCTTAAGTGATCAGCGATGGATTACTTTTATGCTGCCTTTATATGCTTTTTGTTAAGTCAAAGTTTTGGTCACCATTTGCTTTAATTGTAAGGACCTACAGAGCTGCTATATTTTTGTAAATCTCTTCGTTTGTGTTCTGCAGAATAAAATCATAAACATCTGGAAAGGCATGAGGGTGAGTAAATGATGACAGAATTGTCATTTTTAGGTGAACCATCCCTTTAAGAAAGCAGATTGGATTGGTGATTACCTTTTGTAGGACTTCACGAATTGTTGCAGGTTGGACTGGTTGATGTTGTTTGTGATGAGATGACGGTAGGTTGTGATCAAGTCATGATTGTTCTGTATCTCCTGCTACAATGTTATGTTATACTTTAGCATCAACCAATCAGAACCTGAAATAACTGCATATGGTTATACATTTCCGATTCATCCTCTAATTCAAATGCACAGAGAAGATCCATAAAGTTCTAAAATACAAATTAACTATGATGGAAAGATTATATATAAAAAACATTGATGAAATCAAATTTTAATAGAAGTAATTAATTGTTACTTACCTTTCCAAATAGGTGTGAAATTACTGTATTAGGGACAGCATGAGTCCAGCTTTTAATCTGTTGAGAACGGTACTCTTTAGTGAGGATTTGTGCACATGGTATAACTTTGAACAAGTACTGTAGATAGCCTCCTAAAAATTAGTTTAATAATACAATGTCTAATCCCATACGAATGCAAATCTATCTGAATTAATTCAGTGCTGTTGTACCTTTTATGCTGCCCAGTCTATGAAGCCCTCTGCCTGTGCACTCATATTGATCAGAACAAGACCTTCAACCAAGTCTGAGTGGTTTAACTTTAAGAGACACATACAGTATATAATAAATTTAATTTTAAATCTGAATGTCAACTGAATTGATGCAATATAGGCTACTGCACATATGCAAGTAAACAATTTAAAAAATATTCAGTTTTTGAATGCAAATTTGTGTGCTACGGAAAACATTCCTATATTAACAAGCAAGCTGATGATAATAATGACACTCCCAGTATCAACATTGCTATGTGCCGAGAATAATCTAGCTGTAATCTACGATTAATAAGAGGCAATTCATAATGCAACAGTGTGGAAAAGGTTAAAAGCTCACTGCAAAGTGGGCAAGGATGCTGGCTCCAGCGCCAACATCCATTCCAATCACACTCTTCAGACTATGAGAGAAAAAAGGCAAGTAATCAAGTACGTATAGATCTACAACACATGTTAGACCAAATTGACTCTGGGTGGGAGTAGATCTCTTAACATTCCATTCTTAACCATAATAATGCTGCTTTAATAACAGTATCAATCATTCAGGAAATGCATTTACCCAAAATGTTTGAGGAGCATCGGGAGGGTCTCTGAGAGCTGTTCCATCGAAGGGTAGGTAAACCTATAATAAACAGATAAACTATGATTTTTGAATGTCTCATAGAACTTAATAACGTTATTAAGGGACATTTGTCTGCAACATGTCAGCCATTTTAATTTGTTTGCATCAGTCACATGTAGACAAACATGGAAGACAAATATTAAAAATGTCCAATCAGAACAGCATAACAAGTTAGGATTGGCTAATGTCCCTCCAGGCATTAGCGAAGTCATAATTTGTCTCAATGCTGCTCTGAAAGGTTGGATTATGGATTTAAGAATGTTGTTGCAGATGGCAGATAATAAATGTGCTCTGCTGCCTTCAAACCCTGCTACTGACATACTGACCTACATTCTGCCAGTCTGGTCACATATATGATGGTGATTAAAGCTGTCTGTAAATATTTCCTATAGCAGATCAGCTCTGATGGCAGAAAGATTTTGAATTTATATTGTGGCTTGAAAACAGGCTGAGGAAATTAAAAAAAAGTTCTTCTGGTGAAAGAAAATGTTGCTGCAACTTTGTAAGCTCAAAAAGTAGACGTCTTGACCACTGAGTAATGCTTAGCTCTTTAACTTTATAAACCTTATAGTTTTAGTTAATCTTACCCCTTTGCCAGCTTTGATTATCTAATTTGGTGGTACGATAACGGCCCTTAACTTACTCTGTGGAGAGAGTGCTGGCACCCTCCTGCTGTCCTGGGGCATCAACATGGCACACAGCAAAGTGTTGCATGATCTCATGCATGTCTTTGTGATTAAAGAGTGACTCAAAACAGGTCTTATCTGCAGAATTACGAACACAACTGTTACTCAGAATTCAGTCCAATAAGGCAGAAAAGTGAGTGTAAAAACTTTGGAACTTTAAAGACAATTGCACAAATACAACAGTTGCTTTAAAAATGGATTTAGTAGTCAGTAGTTAAGTAGTTATTCTCCTTTGTCAGAAAATGTTTACAGATATTTAAAAAAGTCTGCATAAGGGGATATTCTTACGGTTCAGCCCGATGTCGTGGAAAGTCAGGATGGTAGGGCAGTTGGCTTTTGTAACACCCTTCATGGTGCAGTGCACCTTACCAAATTGTGTCTCCACATCATCCTCCTGCAAGAGCATTCTCAGTGGAATAATTACATTTTAGGATATGTGATTAAGAAAATGAATTAAATGATAAATTCACTGTAAAAAGTGTATTTCATGTAACCTAAAAAGAGCTTCATGTGGTTTCCAGAAATCATTTTTGTTAAATGGAAACAAACAAACAAACAAACAAACAAACAAAAGGAGTCTCATAGTTTTATACACCCTACATATTTCTATAAATAAATAAATAAATAAAAACACCTGCTGCTGCAAAATAACAACCCAAATCCATCTATAAGGCCCACAAACAAACATCAGCCATCTCCTATGTCAAGTAAAGTGCCATAAAAAATACCTCTCCATGTAACATCAAAACACCCTTAACATTCAATACAAAAACCAAATGCAAAGATGTGATAAAACAATCATTTGGACACAACAACCTCAGAAGATCAATAAAAGTGTTTTAGTACTCACAGTGATATCAAGCTCAAAGGCAGTGTACTCAGACTCCTCCAGTACCATTGTTATGGTTAACGTGGAAGGTAGGTGTACAAAAAAGATTGTGAGTGTATTTGAAAAGAGTAGATCCTGCTATATCGCTGCCTCAAGCTCCTACTTACAGAAAGTGCACTGAGTTCTGGGTTTTAAATCCACTTGTTTACA
Source organism: Xyrauchen texanus (assembly GCF_025860055.1). Classification (NCBI taxonomy): domain Eukaryota; kingdom Metazoa; phylum Chordata; class Actinopteri; order Cypriniformes; family Catostomidae; genus Xyrauchen; species Xyrauchen texanus. Next base: position 16,971,407 of record NC_068290.1, read on the forward strand.
GTGTGGTGTAAACATACCACTCCCAGCATGCCTTGCTTGTTGTACAGAAGGACCCTAATTCTTAAAGAATGCAGAGCTCTTCGAATTGGATCAGTAAGTTAATCTGGACCCTGGCATCACTTTTATGAATGAAACATGTGGGTTTTTGGAGTACTGAGACTGCACTTTTGTGGCCACTTTATATCAAATGATAGAGTGTTTTAATGTGTACTCTTCTGGTGGACCTGAGGAACACAAAATACTTTAGTGGTAGTGGGGGTTAGTGATGCCATATACGTAAATGTTACATATGTACATGCTACACTGCACTTTTGTGGCCACTTTACTTTATTTTAATTTTAAAAATGTTATATTGTAATAACAGCTAAATTTAGGTGAAAAATATGAATTATCATTGCAGAATCAAACTGAATACATGAAGTTATACCAACCAAAATATTTTTAGTGTTGGATCAATTAGAAATATCTCCTAAAATGCAAATATTGCAGGTTAAGATTTAGTTTTTTAAACTCATTTGCAAAAAAAATTTAAAATAATAATAATAATTGTTATAATAATAATACAAAAATCATCCAAGGCAAAATCAATCAATAACATCAACTACTAAAAACATTGAGTTCACAATAGGCACTTGTCCTGCTCGAGACATGTTTATCATAAGTAGAGTGGGAACCTTGACCTCATTGTAAATAACCCAAAGTCTGTTCTCAGGGACCATTTTCACAGTGACAGAACAAGCTTATTTAGCAGACTATGCGCTACGTGTTTGTGCAGGTGTAAAGTGGTTCGGGGCAGATGGCATTTCTGTGGTCCAGACGTCATTACTGCTGAGAGTCCTCATTAGTTTCCCTGCTGACCACACGCCAGTGGAATGGAAAGCAGAGAACTGAAATCTTCTTGGAGGATCAGCATGCATCAGCTTTGTGCCACTGTAACACCTGCTGTTATATCTACATATATATATGTTTACTATCACAGGACATCTATTTCTTTGTTGATTACAAAACAATTGATTACTATATTCATACAAATGACTTCTATGTCACATAAAATTTCTGCACAACAATGATGAATCATCAGGATCCCATATGTGTGTAAACATACATACTATACATGTTATTTGTTACTCCAGATGGCACTGTTGTTTCAGTGATTGACTTGATTTACATTTGACATTGCTATGTGATGAAGAAGCAACCAGGAAGTAAACTATAGCAAGCACAACACATGAACTGTATAATATGGCTATTGTCATTAGGGTGTACAACTGAAATTATGTAAGTGGAGCAACCATTTAGACTCAATAAATGCCTGAGAAAATACATATGTGTAGAAATATTTGTTTGACAAACAGTTGCATCTCATAAAATTTCAGTGTTGAAGTAATGAATCCTGTTCTGTGATTCATTGCATTAAATCTTTGATATACTGTATGAAAAATAAAAATAAAACAGAAATATATCAGAATATATTCTATTCATATAATTTCCATTTTGTCTAGAAAATGCTTTGGAAAATGTTACACTATCTGGGCATTTTGTAGATCTATTTGTGATAGATATACAGTACTGTATTACTGTAAGTAATAATGTTTGGTGAAACACCCATGCTTTTAAGGATTAAAGGGATAGTTCACTAAAAAATGAAAATTCTCTCATCATTTACTCATGCCATCCCAGATATGTGTGCCTTTCTGGAAATTAAATTTGTATGACTTTTTTATATCACAAAATAATGCTTTTTGGTATTTTGTTCATTTATTCAGAAAACTTGAATTGTATTTTAACACAAATCATTTCAACATGTGCTGCACATAGTCACTGTTTATGTAGACTTCCCATCTGTTGGTGGACATATGTTAACCAGATCTTTTATTGGGTAATGACCTGCATACATTTGAAACCAGACAGAGGATTTAACCTATATAGGCTGATGGAAAAATAAGTCAATAAACCTCATTACAAATTGTTAATGATGATGATGCATATAGAAATTAGGAAACTAATTTTATAGCCAATTGAAATTAAAAAATTATTAAGTTAATTTTGTACATTATAATGTTGCTACTAAAAAATGTAAACACGTTAATGTATCAGGTATGCTTTAGAACAAATAAATAATTTAAATTCCATTCTAATTCTTTTACACTTTCATTTTCCCTCTCGGTTGCTGTGGGTGACGCTGCGTCTCCATGGTTGCAGGAGAAGGGAATCGCCCACGTACACACTCGCACAGATACACACTAAATCACATGGAGCGAGTCTGACAAATCTGTGAGTATGTAAAAGGAATATTTAAAACTCATCTACTGGTCTAAAACTGTGTTTTAACTTATATTTGTGAAATCAGTGCTCTTGTAATACACGTGCGTATTACTTCTGAAGGCGGGAGCTTTTTTTGTGTAGTTTATGGGCAATTATAGTCAATAAATTGTTAAATAGTTATTGTATGTCATTGGTACTAGTTAAGGGCCGATGTTTTAGGCTATGGGTATGGTTTGCAAACGGCGTGGAAAGTGTATTTGTGTTACGAAATGTGGTCGTATTTTACCGGTGTTTTCAGAACAAAAGCGACTAGGGACTGCTAATGCGCTAGCGCGCTGCTAACATTCTCTGTGTATTTCTGGCATTTATATCACAACACTAGTTATAAAGGTTGTATCTTCATATTTACTTTAATAATTATAGAGTCGAGGAATAATAGGTGTAGCTTAATTGCCCTATTCAGTAACTCAACTCGCTTTGTGTATTGTTGGAAACAGCTGGACGCATAACAGCATCCACCCATAGCATATCGATGGAGAAAGTACAAGAAAAAAAACGTTACATTTGATGTACATCAGTGGTGTTTGGCTGGATTGGACCTTCGTTGATTTGGTCTGTTAAACTTAAACATAGTTGTACATAAAAGCAACAGGTCGTGATTAAGCTTGGTCCATGTGTCTGACCTGTCTGTGTGTGTGTGTGTGTGTGTCTGGTAGCGTGCCTATTTATGGGCGCTGAAGTCTTTAAACATTCGCTGTTGATGCACAGGTGTATTATTTGCATATAAGCAGCTATTCTCATGTCACGTGAACTGCCTGATGATTCAGTTTTGCTTAAGCTGCGGTTGGTGTTCTCAGGAAGAGATGTTCCTAGATAAAAGAGCTATCTTGAAGCTGAATATCTCATGTTCATGTTTCAGTTTTTCTTCACAACTGTACATGTGTTTTAGATTAATGCCTGTGTAAGAAGTAGATATGAAGCTATCTGTTTAGATATAATCGGTGTGAACCATTCGATGAAGTTTTCGAGCTCTGCTCTATTGTATGCGTTTGACTTTGTCATACAAGTAGAGTTTCAGCTGTTTTTGGCATCTGTTGGTTAGTCTGTGATGTTAAATTGCTGTGAAATCTTTTACTTCCAAATTATATTTTTTGCTTTGCAAGTGTTTTCAGTGTGGAAAATGTTTGATTTACGTTCTTCATTTTATGTTAGAACGTTCACTGGAATTCAGTTGCTTAGCAGAACATTTACATGTATTCATTTATCAGCTTTTGTCTATAGAATTTGTATTGATTACCACAAGATTAATTTAGACTCCTCCCTCCTTTTATTGACAAAATAATTATAAAAAGAAGCATAAATTGACATTAGCTGTAAGGATGTTAAATCATCATTTTTACTGTTGTTTTAACATTATGTCATTATGGCAGCAAAGTTGAAATCTTGGATAGAACTAACTTTACCCACTGAGAACCCTAATAATTTGACTACACATTTGATTTGAGTAAACACGTTCCTCAATGGAGTAACTGGCGTGTCCAAAACTTATGTAATTAAGTTCAATTAACTTGGTGTCCATAAAGAATAAACTTAAATATTTAGGTTCAGTTAATTTGATTCAAGTAAACTTAGATTTTCTATTTAAATATTGTTGTTCTACTGTTGGTAATACTTTTAATTGAATTTATTCCATTTTAGATCAAACAATAGTACTGCTTAAATAAAGATCATAACTGATTCTAGGTCAGTCATTAAATAAACTTAATTCTCCAAAGAAATGCCAATATACCTGCACTTTAACGGCACAGACAGAATTAGTCAACAGGGTCCAAGTTGACCAAATATGACACAGATCACCATAATTGTGATATCACAAAGAAAACTATTTGCAACAAAACAGCATAAATAACACTACAAAAGAGCTAAAACCTCTAGAAATTCTTAATTACATCTATTTATATGCCCCATTGACTTACCTTTGACCAAGGAAACATAATTTAATAATTCAAGTGCAACACATTATGGGAATAGCCTAAATTTTGTACTCAAATGTTTGAGTTATTAACACTTAAAAACTTATGTCTATTTTTAAGATACGTTCAATTAACTTAAATATTTAAGTTATGAGCGCTAACCTGATATTTCAAGAAATCCTTAATGAAGACAACTTGATATTTCCAGTAATGACAATTATAGTGTTTACAGTGGAAAAGGTTAGGAAGCGATTTGATCACAAATCATGTGAGCATGCATGTTGCTTACATGGAGAGTATTTCAACATTTATGGACTGGTCCTATTCACTTCAATTACCTCACTGGAACCTAGATTTTGCTTTATTCAAAGAAAAGGAGGGGCAAGTCTAAATGAATGTTTCTGTTAATCAACATTACAAATAACTTGTATTGAAACTGGAATATTCCTTTAAGCAATGTATCTCAAGTCAATACTCCTATCCTTTCCAGAGAACTGTGAAGTTAGTAGGGCTGGGTATCAACAACAATGTCACAATACACATTGCGGAACAGAAATCACAATATAATATGTATCGCAATACATGTTAATTTGGAACTAGGTTTGCAACGGTTTGAGATTTACACGGTATGATAATCATCTCAGAAAATATCATGGTTTCACAGTGTATGGTATTACACAATTATTATTATCAGTTACAATGACCCTTAAAGTTAGTTGAACAAACAATTTTATAATTGAAACTTGAAACCAATTTTTTTAAATTGAAGTATGTGTAAAAAAAAGTCTCCCTTTTGAAAATAAATTGAACAAATAAGAAAGCCAACAGAATTATAATAATAAACCAAAATATAAACATGATAACAAATATTTTTACTTTAACATTATATAACTAAAGCATGCTAGTTTACATGTTAGCATAGCATGTTAAATTAGCTACTAAATGAAAAATAACATCAGCTGTGTGAACTTTTAAAGTAATGTCCTATGATTATTCATAATTATACTGTAGGTACGCAACAGCGCAGCCAGACTGCTCCTGTCTGTACCTTTAACTCAATGGTTCTCAACTGGTTTTGCTTCAGGACAGATTTTACATTGGAAATCAAGTGGCAACCCACCATTGGAAAAAATGTAACCTGTATTTAATGTATCCTGGGTCGCATTTCCTTTGATGTTACATAGATTTGTTCATGTTTTTCCAGTACAAGGACATGCATCGTGACATTTTTGTTGTTGACGTCAAAAACAAAAGCAAAAAGTTTTCTCTCCCCCCTTTTATAAATTGAAGAGCATATTTACTTATATGAGCCCATTCTTATCTCGTTTGTTTCCTAATTTCAAACACAACTCAAACAGAACATAAATATTACACAGGAGGAAAGGCTCCTCGTTACCATGGTTAGGTCAGTGTAGCTATTCTTAAATAATACTAATAATAATAACAACAAATTATAGTATTTATGAAAAAATAAATACTAGCTGAAACACATCATTAAACTTTAACGACAACTGCCACTGTTGATATAAAATGAGGTCTAATAGATTCTACCTTTAGATTATGAAACTATAACATTTTGTCAAAATATGAAAGTTACTTTTACTCATGTAAAATCGTGAAACAATTTGTGAAGGTGATGATGTATAATGAAAAAATAATAATTTGCACAAAGCAGTGTTGCTCTTTTCCTCCTCTGTGCTGTTTGGCATGTCAGGACTGCCTACTGTTTGAGAGGTTCGACTTGACTTCCTCCGTAATGTTTAAACTAGAAAAGTCTTACGAGATGTGCAGAACATGATAGCGAGCTGGTTCCGTTACACTCGTGCAAAAGTGCAAATGAGAATTTTTTAGCTGATTGTGAGATTATCATTAAATCTGCCTCGGCAGTCCTAAGGCTGTCACTTGGGTGGCCGCCGAAATATCTTCAATGGGAGAACCATGGCATTGTTCTTTCCCTGCTGTCCACGACCCAGTCCAAACAGAACTGCAACCCACCAGTTGAGAAACACTGCTTTAACTCACACACACAAACTCACTCATGTCAGATCGCCTCGCTTCTCTCTGACATTTTCTCCGCTGCATGTGTGTGTGTGTGTGTGGCGCAAGTTGACGAGTCTGACAGACAGACGAGGAGGAAAGGAGATGAGCACGTGCAGGTGAGATTCTCCATCCGGTTGCATTTTTTCCTCAATACCGTAGATAAGCAAATGTACATGGTATGATAACCGTCTATTTTCATACCGTGGTATACTGTGAAACCAGTATAATGCTGCAACCCTATTCGGAACTAAATTTCACTTGAGCAAAATTAATAATTCTGTTACAAAAAAGAACATTTATTTTATTGACCCTTTCTTCCTGCTTTTAAAGTGTTTTGTGCTACCTTTACTGTAGTTTAAAATACTCTGGCTCAAAATTAGACCCTATTTTTTAAAGTGTTCAACAATTAAGGCAAAAGCCTCTAGAATTAAACAACTTAACATAAGTCAAACACAACTCACTTCTACACACTATTCTTGTATTATATAATATGAAACTGTAATTAGTAAATTTAGCCCATATTTTAGGCCACATTCATAAACAGTATATAGGGCTATTCACAATCAATGTACAGTAAAAATAGAATTTCTGGATTTATAGGTTCTGTAAGCAATTTCAGCCATTATACTTCAATGAGACTGAGCAGTTTGGATTAGCCATGCCCTCTCTTCCCAAAACTCTGAACTCCAAATATACCTAAATGAGCTATATTGAGAACATAACTAGTTGTAAAAAACAAAATAAAAACAACAACAGCTGCAAAATAGCACCCCCAACTGACAACTGTTTTGAACAACATGGACTAAAAATGCATAAGGACTCAATAATTTGCTGCAATTACAGTACAATACTTATACAATTATTTCATTAATCTCTTTCAGTGAGTAGGAAACATTTTTGCTTACCTTTCCATTAAAAAAATCGCTAAGAGCACCTTTTAAAGTGATTTAAACTCAAAGCACCTCATGAGATGACCTGAGAACATTTGTAGCACTCGCATAAAGGAAAAAAAGTGTTTGCAGGCCACTGACATAGAGAAGAATGAAAAGTCTGTATATGTGCGTTCTGTGAGAAGCACTCACGCTGAGCTCATGAATGACAGAGCACCATTAAACATCTTAACAAACAGTGAATCAGGGGCCTGGGTAGCTCAGTGGTAAAGATGCTAGCTACCACCCCTGGAGTTTGCGAGTGAATCCAGCCAGGTCTCCTAAGCAACCAAATTGTCCCGGTTGCTAGGGAGGCTAGAGTCACAAGGGGAAACCTCCTCGTGATTGCTATAATGTGGTTTGCTCTCGGTGGGGCGCATGGTGAGTTATGCGTAGATTGCACTAAATTACCTGCCACTGTTCAGAAAGTACCCACATTTTGGTTAATTTCATACCATCGTTGAGTCAAAGAATTACATATCGCCAGCTTTATCTTGACATATGTACTGGTATGGAGGTTTGTTATGTTACGTAGTAATTTAATTTAGCAGGATTTGGATATTGTTGAGTCATTGGATTTGTCTTACTCCCAACTGCTATGTTAAGGCAAAATACACATATATTTTAGATTAGGGTATGTTCACATATGTAGTTCAGTTTTCTTGGTTCTCTTGGTCCGAACCAAAAAAGAAAATTATACATTTAGTCCTGGTTCGCTTAGTGTTCACACTGGAATTTGTATCACTGAACCTAAAGCTACAAAACAAAAAGCATAAAAATAAGGTCACAAACTGATTGGACAACTTTTATGATGTATATTTTGTGACGGAACTTGCTGAACATCCATAACAATGCTGGCTGCTGGGCTAAATGCGCTTGTTGGATTTATGTATATATGGTGGTATTTTTACCAGCTGAGGACAAACGAAGGGCTACAAAGAGTCAAAACAGGGCCAGGAATTCCTCCGTTGCACACAAAAATGAAGATATGCTGCAAGGAGATGGCGGTTCCAATGGCTGTAATGAACTGTAATGGCAACATAGCTCCTATGATGAGAAGAACCAGGTATGTTTGAGGTCAGTATTAAAGGCAAATTACTTCCTGTTATTGGTCCATTTAGACGTCTTTGGTCCATGGTCCATATCAGTCAAACCGCACCAGAGTCATTTGGAAGCGGACCAAGACCCACTATTCAGGGGGTTTTGGCCCACTTGTTTGGTGCACACCAAGGTTCGGATGGCAGCATTCTCACTTGTTCAAATGAACCGCACTAACAGAGCAATCGCACAGTTCGTTTTAATCGAACCAAACCTGCCAAGTGTGAACACACCCTTAATTTTACGACCGGTAGCAAGAGTCCCATCCAATTTTTTACATGTTTTGCGTTCACTATCAAAATCCTTGTCTAAACTTTCACAGGACTGCAGACTGCACACATGCCACATACATCACAGCTAGCGTTTAATCTTCACACTGAGTGCTGCGAATGAGACATAAAACCTGCATTTTTCCACAGAAACCCTAACAATCACTTAAAATCCCCATTAGTTGTGTAGTAAAATGTGATTAGAATTTGAAGTGCTTAATTCAGTAGGCTATGAATCTGAAAATAGCTTTTTATGCTGAACACTTATGCTGAAAATAAATGTTTTTAATGATCTAAAAAGGTCACTTATACATTTTCATATATGTAGCATAGTTGTTTGAAGCACTTGTGGAATTTAAATTTGTACATAAATTCTCAAATATATGAACTCAAATTGTATTTGTTTGTATATGGCCATATACCACATTTCAATATTCAATATCAGATTGTAATTATAATTGCAACTGGCCTAATAAATAGTAACGTGGAGGAGACGAGGCAGAGACGTTTACACTGTTACTATGGAGATGATACAAATGGCAGCTGTGCATTTAAATACATGTTGTGACAGCTTCAAGCTTTTCAAGCATTTGTTTTGCCGGTGTCAGACATGAAGGAAAGCAATAAGATTCCCTCAGATTAAATTTTTTTGCGGAACATTTGTGGAAATTGTAAAAAATTGGAAACTACCACAAAAATGTGGAGACTGGTTGAATTTGCAAGAATTCTCATGATCACAAAATCCTGGAGGGACTGACTACTTCTCAGATGATTAAAGGCCAACTTGTGTCATGTGATAGCCTAAACTCAAACTTCCAATGTGCTGCATAATGTCAATACGGGCCCAGCTGCATCATTATTCGCATCTGCAAGAAGTACATGACGATGTAGTGCCGTATCGATATTTTGAACACAGCCCTAGAAATTAGTAGGAAAGGTCAACACATTTAGCTGGTCTGGTATTTAGCTGCAGGTGTTATAAGAATGCTGTTGCCTGTGCTCTCAGTTGAACTTTTTTAATAACCTATGTACACATGAAAACTAACTTTAAACATTTCCTTTGCTGCTGTTTGCCTTGACTCACAAATAAACACTTCTTCATTTCGAATTTTAATGTCAGATAATCTTAAAAGTATGTGACTGTGCCTTTTAGTTCAAAACTGAGCCATACAGCTCCCCTGTCATAGCTAACAGGCTTGTTTATTATGTTATTATGTTGATGATTTGCTTGCATTGCCTCTAACAGTTCATGTTTGGAAACAAGCGTTGCATTGTATTCATTACTCACATTGTGTTTGTCATATTTGTAACCACTGACACAACACAACCTCTGCTGCCGTGAAATGCCATAGGTGCAGGCCAGAAGGGTAAGCCCACCTCTAATCAGTAAGGCAGGAAGGGTTTAGGCAGGGATGGGTTTCCTCTTTCCTGCCGTGCACTCCACACTGCAGGTAACCAACCCACCCTGCAGTCCCCAAATCCACTGTTTGGAATGGAATGTTGGGAGAGATCCTCATGGCTCTGTACACTGAAGTTTAACCAATGACGTTAGCTGCCACCATGGGGCAAGGCGTGGCTTCACCACAGCAAGTGAGATACTCCCTCTTTATTAGGAAAAAGTGAGCAAAGCTGGAAGATCAGTAAGAAAAGTGTAGGGGTGTGAATGTGTTCTTTGATTTCATTATTTTTGTTTGGTTACATTTCCCTGTATTTTACCACCTCTGCCTCTCTAGTCTATTTTCCATTCCAATACAGATTTGTTTTTATTAGAGGGTTATCTCTCTGTTATTTGTTCAAAAACGCAGCGAGTCTAATCAAAGTAAGCGCCTTCATTCGAGGAAAATCAGCCCCAAGGGGATATGACATTTACCCAGCATGCAGTGATCTGAAGCCTGCTGCTGGGAATTCCTCCCTGAGAACAAAGTCATGCAGGGCCCAGAGTCTAAGAAACCTGTTGCTTACTGCTACATAATAGTCGTTTTTTCAAAGTAGAAATAAGCCTTAAGGCCCTCCCACTGCATTTCTCCTGTCAATCAGAGTGGCCTCATCTGACATTACCAATGCCTGGCAGTTCCTGGCTGCCGGCTAGCTACATACAGAGGCAAAAAAGGGGAAGAAAGTTGTGAAGGTTTCTAAAGTGCACTGTTGCCAAATAAAGGGTTATGCTGTTTTTCCCAGTGGAGCAGCTCTCCCAGATCCCTTAAACTGGCATTTAAGGTCACTAATTGAATGCAGAAAGCACAGTACAATCATGGTCTGTGGCATATGCATACACAGGCAGTAAGAACATTATTTTAAGAGAACCTTTTACTATAGTGTAAATAAGATTCTGGCCCATTTGAACTCTTGATCTCCTAGTTCTAAGAGCATGTCGGGCAGCGTCTGCACCATCCTCATTTCAGATGTAAAGGACTTTTTAAAAGATATTATTTCAGAAAGAAGAAATTTTAGAAGTAGGTCACACTCATGGGAAACAAAGCTTGTAATTGGACAGTTACATAGCTGCAAAGGAGGTCAGAGCAGATGCCAGCAGTTTGGTTTCTCGTGATTGCAGAGTTTTTAAGAGTTTGCTGAGAAACAATAGGACTGAGTCCCTCATGGATTGCTGACAGGGTAAGTATTTTATGTGTTTATATTTAAGAATGACATTGGGTTTAGCTGCCGATATATTTGTCATGCTTGATCTTTGCTCTTTTACAAGTAGTAGTAGAATGTGCTGTTGCCTCTGAAAGCAATTATCTTCCTTCTCGGTGTCATTGGTAAAAAAAACTAAATAATTTATGTTAAAAGAAGAATTATCTTTTGTTTTGTTAGATTTCCATGTGTAGTTTTTTGATTGCATGACACATGTTTTGTGTGTTATAAATGCATTTGTGATCTCTCTTGCTTGAACACTCTTTTTCATTTCTGCCCACAAATTTTCTTTCGGCTTGAGCTAAGGGATTTGTGATGGCAACTCCAAAACCTTGACTTTGTTGTCCTTAAGCCATTTTGCCACAACTTTGGAGGTATGCTTGGGGTAATTGACCCATTTGCGATGAGCTTTAACTTCCTGGTTGGTGTCTTGAGATGTTGCTTCAATATATCCACATAATTTTCCTTCCTCATGATGCCATGATGTGAAGTGCACCAGTCCCTCCTGCAGCAAAGCACCTCTAGAACATCATGCTGCCACCCCCACACTTCACGGCTGGGATGGTGCTCTTCGGCTTGCAAACCCCACCCTTTTTCCTCCAAACATAACGATGGTCATAATGGCCAAACAGTTACATTTTTGTTTTATCAGACAAGAGCAAATTTCTCCAAAAAGTAAGATCTTTGTCCCCAACTGTAGTCTGGCTTTTTTATGCCGGCTTTGGAGCAGTGTCTCCTTCCTTGCTGAGAAGCCTTTCAGGTTATTTTGATGTAGGACTTATTTTACTGTGGATATGGATACTTGTCCTGTTTATTCCAGTATCTTCACAAGGTCCTTTGCTGTTGTTCTGGGATTGAGTTGCACTTTTCACACCAAACTATGGTCATCTTTAGGAGACAGAATGCGTCTCCTTTCTGAGTGGTATGATTGCTGCATGGTTCCATGATGTTTATACTTGTGTTCTATTGTTTGCACAGATGAATGTGGTACCTTTAGGCATTTGGAAATTTCTCCCAAGGATGAACCAGTCTTGTGGAGGCCACAATTTTTTTTTCTGAGGTCTTGACTGATTTATTTAGATTTTCTCATTATGCCAAGCAAAGAGGCACTGAGTTTGAAGGTAGGCCTTAAAATACATCCACAGGTACACCTCCAATTGACTCCAATTAGCCTATCAGAATGTAATTGACTTATTGCCTAAAGGCTTGAAATAATTTTTATTAATTTTCCAAGCTGATTAAAGGCACAGTTAACCTAGTGTATGCTAACTTCTGACCCACTTGAATTGAGATATACATATGATAACATTGGCCGACCGATACATTTTTATTCTTATTTTATTATATAAAATGTTTTTATCATGTCCAGCATTTCAATAACAAAGCCAGTTGTAAGTGCAAACTCTGAAAGCGGTGTTCCACAGTGCTGTCATAGATGCTTCAATGAGGTGTGAGAGTCTGAAACTGAGCCTGTTTCTCTTGTGGATACTGTTCCAGTTGCTGCCGGCACGCTGTATGAGTCTGTTTGTAGCCTGCTTAGCATTGCTTATTCCCCTACACTCATCATTTTATCCTTTGCCATTTTACCACGTACTTTGTTTTTTTTCCACTTGTATGCATGTATATTACCGTGCGCACGATTTTCTTTTCTTTTTCCCCACTAGTCTAAATCTAAAATTTCGACTGCGTGCATTCATTTTTTCTGTGTTTTACGCAGAATATTGCATCAATCTCAAACATCTGATCAAGAACCAACACAACAACAGAAAACTATTGCGGATTCACATCGATCTCAAAACCTCACTGCTGAAAAACATCCATAACAACAACAAAAACAAACAATTACGGTAAGTCATTGTTGCTTCCTGCATTGCATGCCACATGTTTACTATAGCTTCTTCCATTAGCAGTGAGGGATTTACATGTGATAAATGTAAGGAATTAGTCAGGCTGATGGAGAAGGTTAATGAGTTAGAGGCATGCATCTGAACGCTAGTGGAGGCCAGTGAGAAAGACAAGCCTGTAGATACTGTTTAGGATGCAGGTGGAACAGCGAGCAACAAACACATTTTGGTTCCGGCTGTAGAGCCCCCGCAGCAGGGCATTTTGATGACATCTCGCTGGCATACTCGCTCAGCAAAGCGACACCACACTCCTGTTCCTATTAGGGTTTCCAGTCGATTCTCCCCACTCAGTGATGCATCCACTGAGAATCATGTTGAAAGATACCTGGTTATAGGAGATTCTATTGTAAGGAACGTGGAAGACTCCAGCCACTATTGTTAAATGCATTTTGGGGGCTTGGGTGTTTGACATCAGACCAAATTTACAAGTGCTGGCTAATGCTAAAGGTAGATTTTCTAAAAATTGGATTCATGTTATTCACTAATGATGTCCGGCTTCACCAGTTAGAGATCACTAGAGAAAATGTTAAAGAGGTGTGTGAACTTGGAAAAACAACACTGTAATATGCTCTAGCATCTTCTGTTCTCATTGTGGTGATGTGGTTTATAGTAGATTAGTGTCACTGAATGGCTGGATTTCTGAGTGGTGTCCGGAGAATAGCATAGGATTTATAGACAATTGGAAGAGTTTTTGGGGTAGACCTGATCTGCTAGAGAGAGACTGACTCATCCCATCAGGTAAGGTGCTGCTCTCCTCTCTAGTAATTTGGCCCATAGTCTTAATAGTGATAGTGTTTGACTACCTGGGGCCCAGGGGCCGGTTGCACCAGCTATACTTATGTTACAACTTAGCCTTGTTGTCGTGTAAATGGGCAGTAAGTCACAATTTACGCATGACTAAATATTTGAGCTTTGCACCATTAAACTTGGGTAGGACGTAACACTATGTATAAGCTAAATATTTATGGAAGCCTCTGTCCAGGAGTACTGGATGGAATAAAAAAGCAGACTGATAATTTATGACATCAATGAGCTCATGTTTTGCATGACAGGCTTCAGTCCTTTTGACATATATGATGGTGTTGGCATTTACACTCGTTTACATTTATGAGAGAGAGGGAAAAAAAAACATATGTTTAAGTGGCTCTTTAGCATGAAACGATTCTAACGGTGCAGTTTTTAGGGTGCGTCACTCAGTGTCAAGTTTCAAAACATTCAAAATATATAGGATATTAAAATGAATAAATTTATATTTTTTCAGCCTTTTGTATTAGTATTTATCACCCCTTATTTATTTTAGATACAGTTCCTATATATTGTTATTTACACTGGACAGATATACTATTTATTAAATCTACTTTTATTACATATCGTATTTTATATTTCTTACACTGAAATGTTCAATTGATCAAATTAAAGTCATGACATCTTATTGTGATTTATTAATCATGAAATTCTGCAGTCTTCGTTTGGAAGTGATGCGCACTTTGAATTAATGTATAAATCCGACCGTTCATCCATATTGAGAATCATTCACTACATATTGTATCAGATGACAGAGCAGAGCATTAATCTACTGTGAACCATGCAGCACATGTAAACTATATATTTATATAATTAAATCATAGCATGTGTGCTTTAATCTCAACTCAGCTTTATTTATATAGCAATTAAAACAACAGAGTTGACCAAAGTGCTTCACAGTAATAACATTTAAAAATGACCACACAAAATACAAACACTCCAAAACTGTGCCCTACATTTCATGTAGTAAAGTGATGAGATTTCAGATGTGATTTAAAGTCTCCGTGTTGCAAAATGTTTAATCGCAAAGTGAAGCTTCCGGCAAAAAATACACATCATAATAAAAGCACGTTTCAAAATATAAACTAGAGCACTATAATTTACATTTATGCATTTATGCTTTTATCCAAAACGACATACAGAGCCCTTATTACAGGGACAATCCCCCCGGAGCAACCTGGAGTTAAGTGCCTTGCTCAAGGTTTAGGATATTGTGACAGAAATATATAACAACTGTATAGTAAATTGTAATATTCACTGTAATGATAATAATAATTATAATAATAAAGAAATATATCACAAGCAAGATTGCTGTTGAATAAAACTTTGGCAAAAAAAATGCAATGACATGTTGAAAAGTTGTTTTCACTTGTTAAAAGTTTTAAGAATTAATTGATTAGACATCATTTACAACACCAAACTAAAACATGTAGTTCTGGATAATAATAATAATAATAATAATAATAATGACGAATAGGAAAACAGGATTTGGTAAAGAATAAAACAGATTTCAGCAGGACACTACTTAAAAACAATTCAGCAATGCATCCTTGATTGAGAAACACTTGTAGGAAAAGTGCATTGTTTTCATTTGTTATTTACATTGAAATGTAACTTTTTAAATAGGCTAAATGGGTGTGTTCGGTTTGCACATTTATGCTATGGTACTGAAATTGGTATTGAGAACTGTGAAATTTCACAGGTATCGGTACTGACTACTGAAATTTTGATGCCGTCACAACACTTAATTCAGACAAAACATTATTTAATTACATGAATGATTATTTAATTACAATTAATTATTGGACCAAAAACCTCTAAAAATAAGCCGCTAAAATATAATTTGACTCTCGTTTTGGGCTGCACGATTATAGCAAAAATCATAATTGTCGATTAGTGCCCTTGATATTGTAATTGCGATTATTAATGTTGATTAAATATTAAATGACTGTGACGTCAAAGTAAGCAATGGTGGATATGAGCTGCTTTCCAGTTTCTTATGAGCATTATATTGTATTTTATATTGTAATTATATTTGTTAATGTTAGGCCAAATAAAAATAATTTTAAATGGATATCTATGGTATAAAATAAATAAATTATTGCTAAATGACTTGTTAAACTATTAGTTCACATACAGCAAATAATATGGCATATTTAATATTCAAACTTATTAACAGCAGATTTAAATTGACCAAGTTACTGCGTTCAGTAAGAGACAGGTGAGCATTCATCCCGTTAGATCTTCAAAGGTGATCTTGTTCATGTAAGATCATCGTTAGATCATTTTTGGCCTCAGTTGTTGCACTTTGGAAATTAAAAACAGTAATTTGCGATCAGAGTTTGTGCGATACGTGAAAATGTGAAATCTACCAATACCAGCTGCGTGACAAATGGGTCTTATAAGAGCAGATGCAATAACAATGATGGTGACTCCTGAAATATGCTACTCATGCCATATTATTTATGTTGTCTACACCTCCAAAACACACTTAGAACAGTAAAGCTGAATTACTTTATTGCTATTTTGTACAAATCACATTCACATTAGCCTACTTATTAACATGACAAAACAAAACTGTAATTACATTTTTAATAAATTTCATATGTTTGTAGAACAGCATTTTTCCACCACAGAAATATTGCTAAGTTACGACACATGCTCTCTGTTGCTGATGCCGAAAAACAAATTAATGTGTTCATGACCTAAAGACTAGATTATTGTAATGCATTACTGGGAGGATGTCCTGCAAATTCAATAAATAAACTTCAATTGATTCAAAATGCAGCAGCCAGAGTGTTAACGAGAACCAAGAAATATGATCATATTAGCCCCATTTTATCATCGTTACATTGGCTACCTGTTAAATTTCGTATTAATTCAAAGATTCTGTTAACTACATACAAAGCTTTGAATGGTCTAGCTCCACAAGACTTAAGTGACCTTCTACCACGCTATATTCATCACGTTCATTATGATCGCAAAAGTCTGGCCTTTTAATAGTTCCTAGAATATCAGAATCCACAAAAGGAATTAGATCCTCTCCCTATTTGCTCCTAAACTATGGAATCGACTCCTTAACAATTTTTGAGAGGCAGACACACTCACTTAGTTTAAGTCTAGACTAAAGACTCATCTATTTAGCCAGGCATACACCTAATTTATCCTTCAACTCACAATTAGCCTGCTTTAGTTAGGTCTACCTGAACCAGAAACATTTATAATTTATCAAGATCTATAACTTTACAAAAACGTATGGCATCTACGCTAATATTATTCAATTTGTTTTCTGGGATTCATATCACGCGGTTACCAGAGCTGTAAAGATCCAGCTTCGTTCCTGCTTGGTGTTGGATTCCACTGCTATGTGCCTCTGAGTGATGATGACTAAATGCAGCCGGTGCCAGCCAGACATCACTTCAGACATATACCACTGCCTGATTCTTGGAGTTAGGATAAATCTCACAGAAATTACCTGCCGGTTAAACTGCGATGCACCTCTCTGATCTCTGCCTGCATCACTTCGGTCTATTGATGGACTACACTCTTAAAATGGAATACATAGACTATCAATTAATTGCCAGTAAAAGCCTTCATCAGCCAACTAACAGGACAATGAATCTATGTGAACTTCTTCAGTTAATCCAGGATAGACTTCAAAGACATTATTCATTAATCTTACAGTTCATACAAAATGTTTGTTTAAACACTGGCCCTTAACAGTTACTTAGTTTAATCATTTTAAACCATGACTTGCACTGCACTCAAATAACTAATACTGGCATTATTTTCATGCTGTCTAGCAAGAGGGCAACTGGGCCCCACAGTGAGTCTGGTTTCTCCCAAGGTCATTTTTCTCCATTAACCAACATCTTATGGAGTTTAGTGTTCCTTGCCACAGTTGCCTTCAGCTTGCTCACTGGGGTTAAAAATACAGTTATTATTTAATTATTTAATTTTATGCATAATTTATAATAATATTTAATCAAACTACACAATGATGACTCTTAAGACTTTATAGATATTACAGTTTCATTTTCTGTTAATGCATGATTTTCTGTAAAACTGCTTTGAAATGATGTGTGTTGTGAAATACAAATAAAAAAGGCTTGACTTAAAACTTCAACGTAACGCCTACTGTTATGATTGGCTAAATCGTACAGCCCCTCGAATAGCAACATTTTTGAAACGCAATCAGAAGAGAATGAACCAGCTCAATGACATTATAAAAT
Organism: Xyrauchen texanus; assembly: GCF_025860055.1. NCBI lineage: Eukaryota > Metazoa > Chordata > Actinopteri > Cypriniformes > Catostomidae > Xyrauchen > Xyrauchen texanus. The sequence continues at coordinate 16,989,555 of NC_068290.1, forward strand.
TAAATCCCAGGGTTTACACATAATGCACATCCAACATATTGCATCCGAATATTAAACTCAAAGTCTCCAGCACAACTCTTAACACTCACTCCCTGTCTACACCAGACGTGAGAGTTGCGTCAAAAGCAATAGAACCCCCAACAACACAATTAAACAATTTTGAAAGTTTGTGTCGATGCGTCCAATGTAGAGAGCCTCTAGCCATTGCATTGTGTTGCATCAATGGATGCGCCTGGTTTAAACGGTGTCAGCACCATAAACTATCACACAGTCATGATATTTGAAATGTTCATGTGTTTTAACTGCCCCATCCTTCAATAAAAGTTCCTTTGCAAAGTTTGAATCGTATTATGACTGGTATGATATGAGCAGAACATATAATCCACTCTAAATTATGCTGAAGACACATCCACATCCATTATCATTCCATCTTGTTTTCATACACCAGCAACTAAATATAGCGCAGATGGGCGAACTTGTATTTTAAAAGAGTCCCGAGATATGTATCAAGCGGTCAAAGATGTCTGTCTGTGCATTTTTATGTAGAAAAACATTTAAATCCAGACAGGCACATGATGGTGCCCTGTGTAAGTCCACTTTGGATGAATCTCCCATGACAGGGCCCATCTCTCTCCTCTTCACCTGTGTGACTGACTGAGCATCAGTGTGCAATGATGGAAAATAGGCATTGCATATGCAGATGTATTTGGTCCTTGTGACATCACAAGTTTCACGAATTCCAAACTAGCCTTTTTTGCAGCTTGGTTTAAATAAATGCTCTTTCTATTAAGGAGGAAGTTTTCAGTTCTGAAACTTACAGTATGTTTTTATAGTACTATGTCATCTTATATGTCAAAAGCTCAAGGAAAATTTGATTCCTCATGTCATGACCCCTTTAATGAGATTTCATTATAATTCTCCTGCTGATTCTTAGCTGACTGATGATGTGCTGTAGGCCTCTTTGCAGTAAAAGTGCTCAGGGGGTCTGTGTGTGGCTGCATGTGTTGGGAAAGTAGAGGGCAGAAGGAGAGTGCCGAACAGGGTCATAGTGGCAAGACAACAAATTACTAAAACGAGAAAGCAGAAACTGTAGAGAGAGCAAGCTGGTTTCCATAATCTCTCTGCATGGGGATTCCCTGTGGCCAGAGTCAAAAGACACAATAAGGGGAAATGCTTCCTGTGGAGATCCCATGGAGTTCTGCTACTGCTGTGTCTTTCTGTTATGGGAATTTATCTATGCAAGCATCATTTGCATTCATCCTAGTGAAGGGCTTGCAACCCTGTCACAAAAACAAACAGTGGTCCTCAGGGCCATTGGAAAGCCCCTGAGCTCCTAAATAAATTATAGTTATGATATCTTTGGGGATTTTGAAATGATGCAATGTCATCAGCAACATACCCCAGAAGAGAATGCTCTTTGCTGTTCTATTTCTCATGCAGTTGAGTTGACACAGGGACATGCATGTAAGGCATTTTAGACATTTAATTGGAGTAAACACAAAGTGCAGAGTATTTCTGCATCCAAACTGTTTAGATACTGTATAAATCAGTTTGAAATCTAAACAAATATCTGACTACATACCAACAGCTGTGGCCAAAAATGGCTGACCTGGAATCATGTGTGACCGCTGCTATTGGCAGTGTTTATACTGGTCCATCCATAGTGTTTGTATGCACGTAGACCTGTCATGTGAATGAGTGTGTGAGTCTTGGGATGTTTTTAGATTTCAAAATGCTGTGATCTTTTCCATTGCTAGGTGAACAAGACATTGTTTAAATCCTATTCCTGTGGTTTAAGTGCAGCATGTCCTGATAACAACTTTGCCATATTCTAGTTCCTGACCTTTCGCTGTGTTATCTTGTTCCTCATCCATTGGCTGCAGACATGAGACTCTCTCAGGCGGGTCTGGTGATTTTCACACTGGTCTGGAGTAATGAATGATGGTGTGAAATGTTTCAGTGCAGCTGAGTGGCAGTAGACAGATGGGGCTGTCACAAGACTCTTGCTCTCTGAAGGAGATGGACCTGAAGAAGTAGGACATGTTCTTAAAGGCACACCCAAAGGGCCGCATTAAGACCCATCTGGAAGATAAAGTTATTTTCTATCAACCTTGGGAGAATGCATGAGAATGTCTATTGACTGTCCAGAGACATACAGTGATTGACAGGTCTCCGGGAATTGTTTTTTAGTGCTGTTCAGCTTGATAGGAGGCTGGAAGATTGTATCTTGATGGGAAATGGCTATTGCAACTTTCAATTTAAGTAGATGTGGGGAGATAATAACAGTTATTTGTTTGGTTTTCATATAAAGGGAGATTGATGTGAATGTTTTTTTGCTACCATATGGGTGTTCTCTTTTTTCCTTCAAAAGCTTTACGGCAAAAAACTGTTATGGGTCAAACCGGGCTGTATGCTTAATTTCTTATATGCTCTGTTGCTAGTGAACTAAATTTGCATTTGCACAAATTAAAATGGATAAGCACACTTGTTCTTTTATTATTTACTACTAAAATGTAATACAACTGCTAATAGCCTACTACAATTTTGATATTATTTGGATATAATCACAATATCATATTTTAATGATTTGATAAAATAATTAGTATTAATCACGATGTTGCTACACCCCTTGAATTTCTTTGACTAGACATTTGCCCCCACCACCACAGAATATGTAGGCTATTTCCTGTTATGTAATTAATAAAACAATAATACTTTGATTTTTAATAATTTTATTGTCATGTTAATTTAATGGTTTAAAAGTAGACTACTGAAAAACTCACTGATATCATCAATCACTAATCAGAATAGCCTATTAGAATACGTCCTTTAATGTCTCTAAATCTCAGAAACATGCTGAATTAGGAGTTTAAATCACAAGTTTAATCACAATACAATCTTACGCTAAAATAAAATAGCACTTTGGCTGAACAGGTTTCAGTCATGGACAGTGTTTCCACGTGACTGAAACAAGTTCTCTTAACAAAACGGAATAAATTTAACCCAATAAAACGGACCATGTAAAACTAACTTGAATGGTGTTCGTTTAATATGAATTAATGGTTTTCATTTAACTTGAATCAGTTATGATCTCCTTAGTTATGTTAAGCCTTTTGCTTGTTTAGCCTACATGTTTATACCATGTTAGATAAAGTGGATTAGATCAAGTTACTAGAACTAGGTATAATGCCAGTTATAAATGTCAATTCTATTTCCTCATTCTTTAGTGACTGTCAAACAAGACAAACAGAGGCAGCACGCAGTATAAAATTAATCCATTTATTGGAAAAAAGTTCTGAAGTCAGTTGTACATACCACATTCAAATCTTAAGGGAATATAGGTTAAATGCAAGTTAAGAAGCATTAATATGCTTTGTATTAACTTACATTGCATCCGGTAAGTATTCATAGCGCTTCACTTTTTCCACATTTTGTTATGTTACAGCCTTATTCCAAAATTGATTAAATTCATTATTTTCCTCAAAATTCTACAAACAATACCCCATAATGACAACATGAAAGAAGTTTGTTTTGAAATCTTTGCAAATTTATTAAAAAAAAAAAAAAAAATCACATGCAAGTATTCACAGCCTTTGCGCAATACTTTGTTGAAGCACCTTTGGCACCAATTACAGCCCCAAGTCTTTTCGTGTATGATGCTACAAGCTTGGCACACCTATTTTTGGGCAGTTTCTCACATTCTTCTTTGCAGGACCTCTCAAGCTCCATCAGGTTGGATGAGGAGCATTAATTTTGGCACAGCCATTTTCAGATCTCTCCAGAGATGTTCAATCGGGTTCAGGTCTGGGCTCTGGCTGGGCCACTCAAGGACATTCACAGAGTTTTCCCATAGCCACTACATTGTTATCTTTGCTGTGTGCTTAGGGTCGTTATCCTGTTGGAAGATGAACCTTCGTCTGAGGTGCAGAGCGCTCTGGAGCAGGTTTTCATCAAGGATGTCTCTGTACATTTCTGCATTCATCTTGCCTTCTATCATGACTAATCTCCCAGATCCTGCCACTGAAAAACATCCCCACAGCATGATGCTGCCACCTCCATGCTTCACAGTAGAGATGGTATTGGCCAGGTGATGAGCGGTGCCTGGTTTCCTCCAGACATGACACTTGCCATTCAGGCCAAAGAGTTCAATCTTTGTTTCATCCGAGAATTTTGTTTCTCATGGTCTGAGAGTCCTTCAGGTGCCTTTTGGCAAACTCCAGACGGGCTGTCATGTGCCTTTTACTGAGGAGTGGCTTCCGTCTATACACTCTACCATACAGGCCTGATTGGTGGAGTGCTGCAGAGATGGTTGTTCTTCTGGAAGGTTCTCCTCTCTCCACAGAGAAATGCTGGAGCTCTGTTAGAGTGACCATCGGGTTCTTGGTCACCTCCCTGACTAAGGCCCTTCTCCCCGATTGCTCAGTTTGGCTGGGCGGCCAGCTCTAGGAAGAGTCCTGGTGGTTCCAAACTTCTTCCATTTATGGATGATGGAGGCCACTGTGCTCATTCGGACCTTCAATGCTGCAGACATTTTTCTGTACCCTTCCCCAGATCTGTGCCTTGATACAATCCTGTCTCGGAGGTCTACAGACAATTCCTTGGACTTCATTCCTTGGGCTTGGTTTGTGCTCTGACATGCACTGTTAACTGTGGGACCTTATATAGACAGGTGTGTGCCTTTCCAAATCATGTCCAATCAACTGAATTTACCACAGGTTGCCTCCAATCAAGTTGTAGAAACATCTCAGGGATGATCAGTGGAAACAGGATGCACCTGAGCTCAATTTTGAGTGTCATGGCAAAGGCTGTGAATACTTATGTACATGTGATTTGTTTTTGTTTTTTATTTTTAATAAATTTGCAAAGATTTCAAACAAACTTCTTTCACGTTGTCATTATGGGGTATTGATTGTAGAATTTTGAGGAAAATAAGGAATTTAATCAATTTTGGAATAACAAAATGTGGAAAAAATGAAGCACTGTGAATGCTTTACGGATGCACTGTATTGTTTTAAGCCATGTTAATTCAATAATTGAACTATATAATTTTATTAAAAATGTTTTGGAACTGCCTTGTTGTTTTTTTTTTTTTTTTAAAGTTTCCTTAAATGTGAACATTTTGCAACTTAAACCTTAAAAAAAAGTAAACTGCATGTTGAAAACATATTTAATATAAAATGACAAGGTACAGTTACTGACAAAATATGAGGCACAAAAATAAACAACAGCGACAGGATAAATTGTCTAAGCTGCATTAGTGTTGCATATCCTTCAACGTTAAAACCTTATAAAGCGACCTGTCTTTAAAACTCTTGGGTAACTCAGATCCAGTTCATAAATCAGTCCAAACACAAAACTAAATTTGAAAAGCCTGAGCAGGTGGGTGATGACTTCACTTTCAAGAACAATTACATTTCTGACCAGACTGTAGTGAATTGCAGCATCTGTGAGTTCTCTGGCCGCTGTGAACAGGGCAACTGGTGAATAACCAACATTTGGCTCTTCTGAATCTTCAGCCCTGAAATGCAGAAATAGAATGAAGTGGCAAAATGAAGGAACAATTTATTTAAATCTGTTCAAAATACACACCTACATAAATGAATAGTTTACACAAAATAATATAATTATTTACTCACTTGAAAAACATTTGTAACTTTTTGTTGTTGTTGTTGTTGTTTTTATAAATCATCTTCTTTAAAAGGATAGTTCCCCACAAAATGAAAATTATCTCATCATTTATTCACCCCATGCCATCCCAGATGTTTATAACTTACTTTCTTCTACAGAACACAAATTAAGATTTTAGAAAAATATCTTTGGGGCTTCAAAGTTCTGACACCAATTCACTTTCATTGTATGGCCTTACAGAGCTGAAATACTCTTAGAAATATTTGTTTGTGATCTGCAGATGGAAGTATAACACATCTGGGATGGCATGAGGGTAAGTAAATAATGAACAAATATATTTTTGGGTGAGTTATTCCTTCAAGTTTCAAAAATGGTTAAAAGATTTAGAAATGTGTGAATAAAGTAATTTACCCCACATGTTTTGAAGAATCTTGAGGCATCTTCTCTCAGCAGTACAGGAAGTGCAAGAAGCACAGTGGTTCGACTTGTGTGGACACTATGTTGATCCTGAAAGTACATTTTTAATGTAGTGTTAAATGTTGAACATTGTGAATTATTTAAAATCCTTCAGTTCCCAACAAAAATTCATAGCTTTTGAAACTTCACAATAGACTGAAGCTTTCCCATCTTAGCCATTTTTGGCTCTTTCCAAGCAGATTTTTGGGGAAAGTCTGCAGAAGTCAGTGGATGGGATTTAAACTGTGTTAATTGAACCTGAAAGAACTGTACATTTAATGGTTGCTAAAAGAATCACACAATTAACCAAACTATTTCTTAAACAACATGCAAGTGATGTGGAATTTGTAGATCATTTAAGAAATTAGAAATGTTGCAATTCTGCTGCTGAGACACATATTCTGTCTGGGCTTATAACATAAACACTCTAACATAACATGTACATATATCATTTACTCACTCTCAAGCCATCCCAGATGTGTATTACTTTTTTCTATATAATAATAAAGGCTAATTTGGAATTTGTAAATAATGAGAGAATTTTCATTTTTGGGTGAACTAATTAATATGACTCCAGTGGTTAAATATATATCTTCTGAAGCGATAGTTTAAAAAAGGACATAGATATTGATCTGTTTTTCACCCACAACCTTCATATTGCTTCTGAAGATATGGATTTAACCACTCAAGTCTTATGGATTATTTTTATGCTGCCTTTTGGGGCTTTTTGGATGTTTAAAATGTTGGTATCCTTTCACTTGAATTGTATGGACCGACAGCTGAGATATTCTCCTAAAAATCTTGCTCAGGAGAAAAAAGTCATACACCTCTGGGATGACATGAGGGTCAATTAATAACAGTGGTTTTATTTTTGAGTGAACTATCCCTTTAAGATTGGGAAAGGCTAAAATATTCTGTGTAAAATCAAGGTCTGTTGAACCACAGAACAATATTAAACAACTAAGACCATAATACCTTTAAGTAACAAATCAAATGAACCTCAGCAAGTTCACCTAAGAGGTTACTACTTCAGTTACCTAAACCAGTAACTTTTTGTGTGTCTCCTTCCAACATAAATTACTGTTAGTGATATTTGTTAACTAAATTGAATATTTGTGTAGTTCCCGTATTACAAAAATAATAATAATAGAAGTTATGATTGAACTTGAGATTACTTACTTTTGAAGACATCAGCGGACATCTTGGAGGAAAAGTGCATGCTCCGAGACAGCATGTGTTTGAACAGAAGTATATTCCTTTTCAAAAGAAAAGTCCTCTAATTAGAAGCTACAGGCATGTAAACCTTAAATACATGCAAACCAATTTTGTTAGTGTACGAGTCAATAAATAAGTAGATATTATGTCCAAATTAAATTCTTGAAAATAAAGGAGTCTCTTCGAGCTCAGTATTTTTATGTTTGTAATGTATCTTTGCTTTGTACATCACAAAACATTTTTAAATGATTCTTTCAATACACAGTTCATTTAGTTTTTTTCAGGCCAAATCCTTTTTAATTGGCATTATATGTTGTATTTTGACAATATAGGACAAAGACAAACAACAGAAAAAAAAAAATAAAAAAAATAATGGTTGTTTGTACTTATTAAAGTTGGCAATCTGATCAAGTTATGACCAAGTTATGATGAGTCATGGAAATCCATTTAAATAAACTATATAAATTATTCGTAAGTCAAATGAACTCCAATGATCCTGCAGTGCTCCCATCAAAACATTAAAATAGTTAAAAAAAACTTGATATAGTAAATGCCAATTTAATTACTCGACATCAAATGTATCTCTTCAAATGGAAACACTACACGACTGCTGCTGACTGTGTCTCAACTGTTTAATTCCTTCTGCCAGTTGCCCTTTTTGAACGTGCTTGATTGAAACAAGCTCTTTCAAAATGAACACATGGAGTTAAGCCATATAGTCACCTATTCAAGTCAGTTTAACATGATGCAATTGTGTTAAATCAAAATTTATTGTTTAAATAAAGTGAACAGCCTCCAAAAATCATTTTTTGAGTGTATATCAATTCTCTCTGAAGTTTGCCAAAGTCTGCCTCAATTTCGATTCAAAGGACTACAATTTAAATTACGATATTATGTGCCTATTTAACACAATCAGTAACATTTATGATCTCACAAATGCAACCAAAACATAATCAGGCATTTTTATTAAGCTCTCTGAAAAGTGCAACTCCAGTATTCACACTGGGATATCCACAACAAAATAAGGTACTTCAGTTGCTGAAAAAAATGATACAAATAAAAGATTATTTGATGACAGCTCATTTGCCTTGTGGAATGAGGTAAACACTACAGTGGAAATGTATCATCTCTACAACAGTTAAGCAAGTCTTTCAATCCAAAATATGCCACCCGGATTGAGGCAAGTCACTACGCCACCACAAGAGACTTAGACTTACAGCACATTAGGAATTGGGCATAGGTGGAAATTGCGGGGGGTCGGGGTCCTATCTGAGGGTTGTCCCCCCCCCTAAAATATCATTTAAATATGTGTATTGTAAATAATATAATGATATATTCTTAAAATAATTGTTTAAGAAATAAAATAATACAAATGCAAACGGGGCAACAACAAAAAACCCTTGGTGTCCCCTTCAAAAATTGCTCTTGAGAATTGTTATGTTTATTGTCCCCCCCAACATTTTGATGAAATTTTCGCCCCTGGAATTGGGCATTCCATATTGGGCAGTAAAAAAAAATCTCATGTAGAATTGAAAGAGCACAATCTCGAAGAAAGCCCTATTAAATCACATATGTGAGCCGCTGCATGAATTATGATATTCATCTCACTATAAGCACTAAATATGCTTCTCATTTGGGAAACAGATGTGCAGAGGGGTAATTGAGTACTTAAGTGGCGCTCTGCTCTATCCGTGCACGCTCGTCAACTTCCCCGTGTGCTCCACTGACAGGATAGTGCAGAACGCAACTGAAGGAGTCAATCACCCCTGCACACATCTGTGTCCCAAATGAGAAGCATATTTAACACTTATAAAGCGAGATGAATATCATATCGCATGCAATGGAAATGCGTATGGACTAGGGGTGTAAGTTATGGTTCTCTGTATAAAAAGATTGAACGGTTCGATACACATGGTTCGTAAGCATTGGCACTGCTGTTCCCCTCAAATGTAATGACGCATCTTGAGCACAAGGTTTGCCTAAGAAAATAAAACTTCAAATAAACGTGCAATGTTACAACCTCCGCTAATGCCCCTGTATGGATCTGTAAATGGATATGCTCCGACTGTGTTACACGTGGGCCAACTTGATGACATCACAGTTCTGCACACCTTGTTTTCACGCGGTGAAAAAAAGCCGCTGATAGAGAAGCCCCCCACGTTATTCATGTCTCCTGTCTCGAAGCATTCTATTTTTGCAGTCTTTTACAAAAGCGATGGTCAAAAACGCTCGACGCAAGTTCTGTATACCGGTAATACATTGACATAAGATAATCAACGCTGACATCACCCAGGGAAAGTATAACTAAAGCGCTCTGGGTTTTCATTGACAAAGTTACGTTTCCCTACTCCATTGATGAAGATTTGGGATTTCAGTGTATGAATACAACACTCAAGCCACGTTACAACACCACTTCTCACATCCATTTTAATAGTACGGTAATGTTATTCCTTCTATAGTGATGTACAGTTTTCAAATGTTGAACATACTGTATGTTGAGTTGAGTATGAAATGCACTTTTAATGTTGTTGCATATAGCTTAATATTAAGTTAATATGTTGATTTAGTTATTAGAGATTACTGTAGTAATATTGTAATGACTGAAATAACCATGACTTCTGTCACTATGGTTATCTTAGCAGAAATCATGGTTTTGATACAATTAACCATGGTTTTACAAATGTAATACTGTAGTTTCCATATAGTATGATTTTACTATATATTGTAACTTTTTGGGGTTACTATGGTTTTACTACAAATACCATAGTAAAACTATGGTTAATGTAAAGCCATGATTTTTATTAAGAGTAAACCTGTAGAAGTGTACCAAATAGAGTATTCTTACTTTGTATTTGGCATTAATGTATATTTTTTCTGAACATAGCAAATACCGAACCATACGAAAACCATTACCCTATAAACGTGATACATACCGAACCCTGAGATATTTGAAAATTTACACCCCTAGAACGGACATGGCTGGCATAAGAGTGTCAAAGTAAAGGTGCATCTTAAAAACAATTACATACTAGATATTTACACAATTGAATCAATGACATTGCATCGCTGGTTATTTGATCAATGCATCGATCCAGATCGATGGAACATTACACCTCTATGCTGACTCCAGTGTTTCTGATTAAAAAGTATTGTTTTAACTTGTATTCTGGAAATCAAACTAATATGCTCACAGATTTTTAAGGCAAATAAAGGTAAATATCTTTGAGGACAAACAGTGATATCTTGCATTTTTACTGATCACATCAGTTTCTGTCTGTCTCTTTTTTTGGGCACAGACTAAAACAAGATTCTTAAGCTGTATAGAAGGAACATTACTGCGTTCCTGACGACATCATTCTGCTAAAGTTCGAGCACTCAAGGTTTGGTAATAGCAAAGCACATATCAAACTTCTACATGTTCTTTGTTGCATCACTCCTTGTATGCAGAAATTACACCTATCACATGTGCGAATAGGTTAAAATATTGTCACATATCATTTTTAATCATACAAATATGCAAAATTGTCACTCTGAACAGCCCTAGGACTGAAGGAAGTAAATATTAATTATTGGCCTAAATGTAAATAAAATAAATAAAGGGATTATGTATTATTGGAAAAACCCATATTGACTGGCCACTAATCAGAATATTAGGTGGATGGGTAACAGCCCAGGGTCTTCTGTAAGAGCAACAGAGTTTACATTTAGATCTGGACAATGAAATTTCCAGGCAGTATGCAGTGGCTTCAGGGATTCCATTCCAAATGTTTACATGCTTTGAACTCTTTTAATCCAATGCTGCACTGATGCTGGGTGGAAGGCAACTTCTTTTGTGTACCATGCACTTCTAACTACCATCTCAGACTTAACAAATCTATCACAGATTCTGTGCTGCACTAAGTATAAGATGAGCTGTCACTAAAAGGTTGTTTATTTGGTTTTGACTCATGGCTGGCTTATGGAATGTCACCTGGCCTGCTGTTTGCTTTCAGTCAGAGTATATTTATGACACTTCCCAACCAGTATTTGTCAGATGAGCATGCTAAGGCTAGTATAAACAGCTTTTGTTCTCCAATATATTTCACGTGTCTTTCAGCTGCAGTGGTGAAAAAAAGGCGTGGAGGAATCCTCACAGAAACTCTGCCTTTTGCTTAGCTGTGGTCTGGCAGCTGGAGTTGAGTTTCAATTGACCTGTTTCAGTGATGTCACTTTTTCCCTCAGCTGCCATATTTGTAACCATCAGTGGGAGGAAACAATGGCAGTCAATGGAAAACACCATAAAACTATATCAAGAAAAACCTAAAAAAATGCTTTGATCAATGCCAAGTCCCAGGAAAGGTGTTTGGATGTCTGAGCACTGGACAAATATTGCCAAATTTGACTTTCGTGGACAATTAAATATATTTTATCCACGATTCATCTCCGTTTGCCTTCGGTTCCATTCGTTAACATAATTTAATGCATTAGGTATGTAGTAGTAAATCTTTATTGTCCCTTCCAAGGGCAATTTCTGTTGCGGCATCTGATGTCAAACGCCTACATATAAGCAATGTGTATATATATATATATATATATATATATATATATATATATATATATATATATATATATATATATGTGTGTGTGTGTGTGTATATATATAATATGCCTATCCGGGTAATGACTTCTATATCTATCAGTATAGAGAATAAATAACAGCAGTGAAAGAGTACAGCTATGTGGAGAACCTGTTGAGGAGAAAAGCTCCTGTGAATATTCTCTATTTACTCTCACCCTTTGAGATCTTTTGGTTACGAAATCTAAAATCAAACCTACAAGACTCTTTGGAATGTGGAAATCAGACAACATTCTTTCTGATAAAATATGTGGTTGAATTGTATTAAACACTGAAGAGAAGTCAACAAATAATAAACGGGCGTAAGACTTACCAACGTCTATATGCTTATATATCAAATTTAAAAGAGTAAAAGTGGCATCCTCCACACTCCTATTACTCCTATATGCAAACTGTAGCTGATCTAACCTGTGACTAGTGTAAATCATTATGAAATCCTTAACAATTAACAATGATGTGATAGAGACCGGTATAATATCATTAATTTGTCTAGAAATAGCTTTCATTGGTATAGGAACAATGGTAGCTTTTTCCACCCAGCAGGAACTTTCATGAACAAACACTGAACAATATATTTTTACAGCCTTTATTAATTATAATGTTAGTTAATAAGAGTGCAATTGTTCATTGTTAGTTCATGTTAGTTCATAGTGCATTAACGAATGTCAACTAACACAACTTTTGATTTGAAAAATGTATTAGTATATGTTGTAACTAACATTAAGTTCATTAGTTCGTGTTAAATACAGTAATGTTAACAAAATGGAACCTTTTTGTAAAGTGTTACCATAATTTTACTGTGTGCGGCATAAACATATAACTGCACAATATAACTTGCAAAAGTGTGGTAAAGGGCACTTTTTTAAAAATCGGTATCGGCCGATCTTAGTGTTAAAAAATCGGACTCAAATTTCCTGATCGGTGCACCACTAATTAGAGTGCTTTTTCATTCTTTACAACGTGTTACAATTATTACATAATTTATACAGTCGGGGTGTTATGAATAGCCTCATACTATGTGCATTTCCTGTTTAATTGTATCTGAATCGATAATGTTATAAATATAATTGTCATGTGTACAGATAACTGACATGTCTGAATAAATGAGCAAAGACCCACAGGTGTTTTTATCTGTGGTCTCCCCTTCATCGCTGCTTGACTTTGGCGAAATGAAGCTGTATTGCTTAAAGATAAAACTTTATTGAAAGAAAAATTACATTTTGGTCCTGGTAATTCAAGAGTAGTATCACCTTTTCAAGATTTATAAATAGAAAAAAAAATTGGCAGACTTTTGCCACATCCTACAGTGCCGCGCAATGAGTAAATATGGAATTTTGGTCACAAACATGGCGGCGCGGTCATACATTGACGTCACATGAAACGGGTCAATAGATGGTGGCCAGGGAGCCTCCAGTAACACTGCACGTACAACATCGCTCTTTATCTCGGCCTCTCTCCTTTTCCTCTAAGTTAACCCACCCCCTTCACTCATGCATACACACACATACAGAGAAAGGGAAGCTTATGGAAGGTGACATTCTTTGCAAAACGTAAGCATAAATGTGTGGTCTGGTGATTCCCCGTGGATGATTTTCCTTCAGCACAGTAATTTACTAGACCTCCTCAAAGGCTTTAAGTTCCATGTGTAACAGTCTGGTCCTGCCTGCCTTTGTCTGTCTGATGTCAGCCAAATGTGGGGACCTTGCATAGTTTTCACAGTTCAGCCCAGTTAATCATCTTGCCTCTTCTGATAAAACACTGAAAAAATGTTAATCTCATTTTCTTAACAGGTCTTTGAAAAATGTAAAGAAATTAATGTCTTGCTGCATAGATTTTATTGACCAAGATATAGTCAAACTTTGCCTGGCCCTATTTAGGGCTGCGATGACGCTGAAGAGATTGTTAAATTCGACACACTTGTTCCTGACACATTGGTTCATAGAATTAATATTTTGGACAGTGATACTTGAGGATGTATTCAGCCTCTTTATCTCGGGAGCAATGACCTGTTCCAGAACTTGCTTGGAATGAGCTGATTTGTGTTTGGATGTGTCATGTGACTGGAAATGAGATGATGATCAGTGTTCTTACAGGGATTACAGCACTACTCATATCTCTCTTCTGTTATGAGGGACACCAGGCCCTGCAGGTCAGAAGGGATAAGGATAAAACCTCAGATCTTTTCTGACATCACAGGGATGTTGCTGTAGAAACCAAACAAAGCATGCACACAAAACCTATACAGTCAGCACTATGTTCGTTTTTTATGTCTGAGCTGAGTAACTCAAAGTATTTGTCAAAAGTATGTTTCAACTAACTTCTGGATAGATAAAGGTACCATTGAAGTCCAGTAGATGTCATTGAAGACAAATTCAGTAAAAACTATTTTTATCTTAGTCACATTAGATTGCCACTCAATAACCATGTATGATCTATATGCAGAGTATCTCAGAATTTGATTTGGAGTTCTGAATAATGATTTTGTCAGCATATGTTTGCCTTTGTCCTCTTATGCTGTAATCGAGTTTTACATCCTGCTCTTCCTGTGTTTTTTTCAATGCCATGTGCTAGCATTATTTCTGTTAATGATGACCGCATTGGGCTCTTTTCATGTTGGCACTTAAACACTTCCTTATGTGTTTCTTGGCCTGGTAACAAATTGCACACCACACTAAAAAGGAGAGCAGCACATGGGCCTACCCAACACATGTTTAACATGCAACAGTCCCTGAGTGAAAGAATTTGTCACATTATAGGTTGATCAATTTAAAGGGCTTTCTTATACTAGTTGCTCTCAGAGTTCAGTTTTGTGTTAAAGGAATAGTTCACCCAAAAATGAAAAGATCTCATTATTTACTCACCCTAATGCCATCCCAGATGTGTATGACATTCTTCTGCTGGACACATTTTTTAAGCTCCAAAAAGTACATGAGCGAGAAGCTCGGTGTAAGGCATCTCTTCCATTCACTTGCATTCAAACAGATTCAAACAGCTCTCCTTGTTGACCGTCCCAAGATGGCACCGCAGTTCTGTGTTTTTTGTATTTCACACATCAGTATTTTTGTTTTCACTTGTGTCACACGAGAGGCTGCGTGACCTTGACCCTCGTGAATTTTTGGTTAAAAAAGTTTTCAATCTTGATATATTCCTTACACATAACTAGCATTTAGCTTTAGAAGACATTAATTATTCCACTGGAGTCATATGGATTATTTTATGATGGTTATATGTGCTTTTTGATAACTTAAAAAGTGTTCTGCTGAAGAAATACAGTCATACTGTACACATCTGTGATGGCATGGAGTAAATGATGAAAGAATTTAAATTGTAGTACTATTTCTTTAAGGGGGTTACTACAGAAAACCATTCCCACCTGCCCCTGGAGTGACTTGCTCTAGCATTCAAGTTTGTTTTGGTCGTGGTGACCTTATCTTAGTACAACATAATTTGCACATACTTTTTAAGTTAATAATCATGGGGTTAGATTTCAAGGGAATACACATACTGAAACAATGTATACCTTCAATATACTGTTCTTAAGTTGCTTTGGATAATTTTTTTTACCAAATTCAGAAATGTACATTTTCTGTACAAGCAAACTTTTATATAGCTTTTGAGTTCAAAACTTTCCAAGAAGAATACATACAATACAATTGTTGATATTAAATTAATTTTAGAATTCTGTTTCGGCTGCCCGAGTGTGGTATGTTGGCTGCCCTATCAGTAGACATAAGGTGCTTCCATATTGTGAAATTGATTGCATGTCTTAATTTTTTTAAAAAAACACCTCTGCCCTAGGAACATCTTTGAAGCAACCACTTGTATGCCATATGTCCTTGTTTTCAGTTTGCTAAGAGAAAGAATTTTATTTCTCACTGCAAAGGTCAGCATTTGCATTGTTTAATGATTTTGTCTTCAGAATATCTGAATGTCACAGATTTACACTAGGGATATGCGGAATGACTAATTTCACTGACGTTTAAATAAAGTTTTTGGAGTTGTCTAGTCTAAAAAGTTATCTGCAACGTGCTTGCTTGCATTGTGATTATTGTACATTATATGTAGAACACAACACGCAATCACTGAATCTACATTAGAGAAAACAGGCATATTTATTGAAAACAAATGAATGAATAGTGCAGGACCAATTAGAGCAACCCTAATAGCCTGTTCTTAATGGAATTCACCAAGTAAAAGTTACATAACATATCAAAACAGTCAGGACATTGTTGAAAATATTTAACAGATAAGCCAAATCTATGAGATAGAAAAAATGCACTGAAACGTTGCGTGTATTTCACGACATGCATTAGCCTATGATTTAATATGACTGTTGTTCATTTAAGAATGTTAACCAATAACAGTTACGATGTAAAAAAAATAAATAGCTAGGATGGGAAAAAATAGGCCTATGAGAAATGTATAATAAACCTAATAAATTGTTCTAATCATGGCGTGCACACAGAATAAAATATAGTTTAACCAGTTATGCAGTCGGCACATTGTTTCAGATGTTGTTTTCACATTGTTTCCTTCTTTTTTATCCCCTTTTCTCCAATTTGGAATGCCCAATCCCCACTACTTAATAGGTCCTCGTGGTGGCACGGTTACTCACCTCAATCTGGGTGGTGGAGGACAAGTCTCAGTCGCCTCCACTTCTGAGACTGTCAATCTGAGCTTCTTATCACATGGCTCGTCTTGCATGACACCACGGAAACTCCGCAAGTGGAGGCTCATGCTACTCTCCGCGATCCACACACAATTTACCATGCACCCCATTGAGAGCAAGAACCACTAATCTCGACCACAAGGAGGTTACCCCATGTGACTCTACCCTCCCTAGCAACCAGGCTAATTTGGCTGCTTAGGAGACTTGGCTGAAGCCCCTCAGCACACCCTGGATTCGAATTCACGACTCCAGGGGTGGTAGTCAGCGTCAGTACTTGCTGAGCTACCCAGGCCCCCTCAAATAGCCTTCTTGATCAGCATGTTAAAAAACAAAAATATTCTTTTTGTAGGCAACGTAAAAGCAAAAATATCTGATGAGCAAAATTTAAGTCAACTTGGTTTGGTGAAATACTGGACCTGACTCACCTGAGGCAATTATCCTACACTTGAAAATGCCTGCTCGGCGGGAAAATAACTTGCAAGCATGCACAGATTTAGAGACGACTCAAATGTGAAAACATCCATAATGACTTTCAAGCCAACGTTTCGGAAATCCGCTTCCTGCACCACCACCGACGTGATTTCTATAGCTATTTTGTGAGAGGACATTTTTCAGCATACGCTGCAAGTGAGAGAGGGGAGAAACAGGCATAGCCTGAGGTGAAATTAAAACTTGTATCCATCTTCTCCAGATATCCTCTTTTTAATAATATTTGTATTAATAATTACATTTGAAATGTTTAAAATTAACATGCCAGTAATTTAAGCACAGCCTTTTTAATAATATATAACCAAACGTAAATATGTAAAAATGTTCAACAGTTTAATGTGGAAAAATATTGACTGACTAGTAATTCCAGTGTCGACTAGCAGCATCAGAACCGTTTAGTCAACTAGTCTCTCAAATCCCTAATTTACACCAGGGTTTTTTTTGTTGCTGAAAAGCTATTGTTGTCACAGTCTACAGGTAACCAGCCTTTACATCATCTACAGGTTTCTCATGATGAAGAGGCTTTCAAATCTAGGGTTGAGGCCTGGATCTAACCTTATAAAGTTACATGGTAAAGAAATTAAAGTATGATTAAATATTATCTTACAGCTAATTATTGAATACTATTGTAAAACGTGAGAGTTCTTCTCAGTAGAGACTCATGTTTCAAAACAAGTTCCCAGTTATCTAAAACTCCCTGACCCTCTTCATTTCAGATCTGGCTAAATTTATTAGGTGACAGCTGGCAGAGGTATATTTAGAACACAGGTGGCCATGAGAGCCTCAGTGCCCTGCAGTTCCTCTCCAGTCAACTGCAGAACAAAACTAAGCCCAGTTCTCAATTCTCACCTGTCAAACACTGGTTCTGCCCCACCAAAAGGAAAACACCTGCAGACGTGTTTAATGGACTAACACTTGCTCGTTTAAGTATGCTGGCATTGCTGCCTTAAGTATAAACGAATGAATGTAGGTTACATTTATAGCGCTTTTCTGACACTACACTCAAAGCACTTTACACAGTGAACAGGGGACTCAAGTAGTTGTCATGCCATTCACAAAATTAATGTATCTGAAAATGGATATATATATATATATATACTCAAATCGCTGTACTGTCTAAAAGCAGAGATAAATCAATTAAATAGACATTTTTTAGGGGACTAGACTAGTGACTATGCGGCCAAGGCTTGAACTCGAAAGTGTTTGTTGATGCTTCCATTGTGGCATTTGCTGCCCATTGGCATTAGCGGACCGTGCCAGGGGAGCCCTTACGCAGAGGTTACTTGAGCACAGCTGAGTAGGGCAGAGGGGAACCATTCCACATCACATGATCTTACCTTCAATAAAAGCCAACTTTATTCATCAACTGAAGTTCCAGAAGTTCAGATCATAGTTCCTGCTTAAAGTTAATTCGAATCTTCTAGAGTGTATAGTGTACATTTAATCAAATGGTAATTTAAAATCTCCAGTATATTTCAGAAATTAAGCACTCTGAATTGGCTCAGAGTGATGGAAGACATTTCATTTGAGAAAAGTCTGCTAGAGAAGTTCAAGATTGTTCACTGAGGCTTATCAATACAGATTATATAACACGTCACTTATTACCACTTTTTCTGCAAGTCTCCCCTCATCAGCCCACGGATTTGTTTTAGTATCAGTGTAAACATGTTTGTTTACACATGGAATTGAAACTAATTTCAGCTGTTCAGGAATTGCCCAGAGTGACATTTGTGTGCATCTAGTAAGGTGTCGTTAAAGATTCAATTCAGTTTAGTTTGATTAACCCTTCTAGAAATATGATGATTTATAACTTCATTAAAACAAAACACATTCTCTGCCATAATCAGAGTTCTGGCCTAGCTGAATCATGTGTTATGTGTTCTTTGTTCGATCACTTGGATCACTTTTTGAAGCCAAGCCAGGACTTCTTGGAAAACATTACAGTGTTCCTATTGTGTAAACCTGTTTAAAAACATGCCTTGTTGATCAGTTATTCTGGTTAATTCAGCAACAGTCTAATGAGAGCTGGATGCATGCTACTGCTTTTACTGCAGAGAGCTCAGACGTAGGCCTATTTTGCCAGCCTTTTTCATCTTCATTTTTTTAAACTTGTCCTTAGCTTTACAAACCGATACATTTTGTTTTAATGAAGTTAAATGTCTTACATTAAGATGGCACAACAATTTGCCTACCAGGCAAAATAAACAACTGAGAGTACCAACAGTCCAAATTAGTGTACATTCATAGGTCAGAGTGTCTATATTTATCTTAGAGGCAACAGAGCACCTGAAAACATACTGCACTATTGGCCCAAGTAGCCTATCCCACCTTCCAGATTTATGTAAAAGGATTAAGCTCAAGACATGCTAAGCCCTCAACGAGAATAGCAGGGCAACCAAAGGGGTGGCAGTCCATGTTGAATCTGTTTTCTCATCTGTGTAAGTGTTGTAGTGTAACACGAGTTATGTGCTTTATGTATCGGAATGATAATCTCAAAGGGATGCAAAATGCTCAACTTTCAGCTAAAGTCACCTTTTTTAAAGCTATTTTACCCAAATTGTTTGGCAACATTTTCCTTATTAAAATCACTTGAAAGGGTTACTTTAAGCTTAAACACTTAAAAAAGCTTTAAATACAACAAACATATTATCTGAAAATATGCATCTAGAACACCTGCTATGACTTTTTCACCTCTCATAAGTTTGCATCCCTGTGATATAAAGAAGATAGTCCCAATTATATAATTCTTCAAACTCTACTTGCAAATAAAAGTTATGTTGTCGATCAGCCATACATTTCTGTAGCACTGGTGTCTTTCAAAAATACCCTTTTTCCAACTGGTATTAAGATGCGTCTCGGGTGATCATGTGGGCAGGTGAGACACATCGCTGTTTACACCTGGTCACTTAATTGCATCTCCTGTGACCACTTGTGTTCGGATTTGGATGGGAGGGTCTCTGTTTCATGATGACATTAGCGATGGGAAGTCTGATTCTTTTCCTCAAACTATTTATTTTGGACATTTCAATTAACTGGTTCAAAAACCTAGTCACCAGTTATTTTACGCCATCGCATAATGACGTCACTGTACATAATGCTAATACCCCGGCATCGTAAAATACACACTCATAAACATTAAATAAAACCACATGTAAATGCATATTGCTGATTATTAGCCTACATTTTATTCCACTGATTTCTAATAATATGGTTGTTTATTGCCATCAGTGTTTCATTCAGTGATCTGCATCTTGAATACGTTTTCTACATTAAAGTTTTGCCCTAAAGCACCCAATACTAACACTGCTATACAAATGCGGATGTTCTATGTGTCTAAAGCATTTAAAGTGAATAAACTACTATTAATCAACTCACCCTTTTTACAAAAACCATGATCCAGCTCATAAAAACTTCAAATAAATTCTGCATGCACAATTCTCGATAGTAAAATTCATTTACATCTCTCGACTGAAAAGTTTCACCCCCTCATTCAAGTCATCAGTTCAACCATGCTCATCACCAGCTCACTCATCAGTTCTCAGTATTTCGTACATGTCCGAAAGAGGCTATTCTCAATTCAGTGTTCTGGTGACTCGTTAACTGCTGTGATGGACTCGGCATACTATTTCCTCGAGAGCTGCTTTCCCCCAGTCAGTGTACTTACTTGAACTGTTGCGACCATATCATCGTCATACCTTGATAAAACGTTATTCCAATCAAGTCATAAACATATTTCCAGTATGCTTTATTTGTTATACTTTCTGCTGTTCAGCAAAAAACATCAGAAACATACAGTGTATTCTGAAATATTCAGACCCTACATTTCACATTTTATGTTGCAGGCTTATACTAAAATGCTTCAAATGATATTTTTTCACATCAGTCTACACTCCATACCCCATGATGACAAAGCAAAAAACAGATTTTTGATAACTTTGCAAATTTATTAAAAAATAAAAAAATGAAATACCACATTGACTTAATTGGAAAAATTAAGGGGTCTGAATTGTTTCTGAATGCACTGTACATTTTGCCCCCTTAATCACATGGCACACGCAAGCTCAGTATCAGCAGCTCATCGGTTCTCAGTATGTTGGACACCTCCGAAAGAGGCAATTCTCAGTTCAGTGTGCTTTTCACTCGAGAACTACTGCAACTGACTCCTTGTACTATTGACTCAAGAATGATTACGACCAGAGCGTTCAGTCCGAATTATGAACTAGTTGGAGCGGTTCATTGCAAAGAAGAGTTAGGAAAAGCAGATATCACCAGTTCTAGGATCATATTACTCCCGATTATCGGCTGATTTCTAGTCGGTGTGTCAGGAATGTCAGAAAAGCAGGTTAAGGTTATGGATCAGTGTTGACACAAGATGCAAACTATTTCAAACAATTAAAGTTTGATTAACAAATAATGATTTGGTGAACTGGTACAATTAGGTCATCACTAGATGACATACATTAATCACTATGTCAGTATGTTACTGCATTATAATAAAGCGCAACAATGTCCGAAAAGACAAAAAAAAAAAAAAAAAGCATGAAAAATCGCTGCACTGTTTCTCCCAGATGCAGTTGAAATTTAATCTAAGCACAAACGCAACATGTCAAGCAGAAATATCTGTTATTTTAGTGGATTACCTGTATCAAAAGAGCTTCAGGTGTTTGTGCTTGTTATCTGTGTTGATATCAGACACACTAGAGAAGATCAGTGAAGCTCTAGTCATTGTGTATTTATCCACTTTTTTAAATTTTCCGATCGGATGGTTATTTCCTTTTAAAGCCGCTTGTAATCTTTAAACTCTTTAGCGCAGTGGTTTATTGACACGTATGGTCACGTGCGTTTTTTTTACCACATTTGTATGTTTTTTGTGATCCAATCACAAAACTTTTTAGACCCGGTTTAGACCTGTATTTAGGTCAGACTACATGTGAATGGATCGCCCGAAACACATTTTAATACCAGGTGGAAACGGGGTCAAAGTGTAAAGTCCACCTTCTATCAAAAGTGAACATAGCTCTTAAGCTAAAAAATGGCAAAAAAAAACATGGGTGTGCTATATTCCATGTCTTCTGAAGCTTTATGATAGATTTGTGTAAGGAACGTTTACGTTTTAGTTTTTTGCGTTCATGTTACTTTACATTATTAAATGTGTGCTGATGTGATAAACTGTATACATGCCATGGGCTCATCTAGAGATGTATTATGAATTTGGATTCAATTTTAACGTAGAAAAAGTCCGCTTTTTATATAATTGTATCAATATGATGTAAATCCTTACTCCTGGTTCATTTGAGAAAGCAGTTGACTGACTCTGAAGGCCAACACTTTGATTAATAGACCTTTCTGTTTACACAACCCAAGGCATTGCATGTTGAGTCAACAGATGCCACAAGTTTATCAGGAGTTATATGTAGGCAACATTCCATTAATATGCTTTCTTGCTAAGTCATGTTGGATAAAATTATATTTAAATTATTTTCAGGGCCTAATGTGGAAGCAGATAAGCTTTAAATTGCTCGCAGTAGCCTTGTAACAACTTTTTTTTACAGGAGAAGTTTCTTAACATTCTTGTTTTAGTGAGGAATGACGTGTATGTAAAACGTCAACATGCCTTTGAAAAAACATACCAGGCATGTGGTGCGTATGTGGTGATACCTATAGCTTCATTGGTCGTGCTATTTTTAATGTTAGATTGGAGAGAGCGAGAAACGAAGAGGAAGGGAGGTGGGGGTGGGCATGTCTCCTAAGAGCATTATGAGTGCGTTTGTCTGTGACATTACCGGAGAGTGCTGTCACTGTCATATGGCAAGCCAAGGCAGCCTCGACTGATTTAGAGCAGAGACTGTTATTACGGATCGCAACTGTTCAGCCTCAGCTATTCCCACCGGAGTCCCGAGCGGAACACAGCCTATCGCCGAGGTAAGGGGGACGGCTCTCACGAGTCACGGGGCGAGATCATCCAGAACCGCGCTCGTTCCGCCCGATTTTCTCACGCGTCTTATTGGAGAAACGGCGTTTAACTGAGGTCGCTTGGAGTATTACTTCACTTTCTCTCCCTCCGTCTTGAACTCACCGCTGTGTGTATGCGTTCATGGAACCGGTGAATTTTCTTCTGTTTAAACGTCTCTTTGTTTGAGAAGTTGGCACAGGTGAGCCCTACTTTCCCCTCAGGTCACGCGCCTCTGTCAATGTCTCTTTAGAGAGCGTGAGTCGGAGCTAGTTTTCTGTCGTCGTACCTGTTGCTCATTTTTAATTGCGACTCCAAGGAATTTGTTTCAGGCTCTGCTTATGGAATGAAGTTTGTTGGATGTTAGTCTTGTTGAATTGCTTAAGATGTTCTGATTTAGGAAGGTATTTGTATTATTTATATATTTGGTCGTTTTTGAAACCCTGGACTGAAATAAAATTATTATACGCTTAACTATTGTTTACTACTAACTTATCTATGTCTGCATTAGTCATCTTTCTGTCATTAGCCATGTAATTTATTGCTTGAAAAAATTGTTTTTAACTCCACAAGGTACCAAAGTAAATTGAGTTTATTACAGAATGAGCATGTAAACGTGTTTGTGTCTATTTTTTTATTTTGTTGATTGTTTGTCTCTCTTGTTCTCTTATTTAACAGCTTTCTCCAACAACCTCTTGTTCGTTAATGGAGTTCCGTCAGGGCAGTGGTGATTACTGCCAAGCTCAACATCGCAACGCTTAATCCCGGGTGGATATGCTCAGATCCGCCCCTGAATGTCCAGAGAAACACCTTCACTGCCCTTCTCTTGCTGGTCTTTTTGACTGACCAACTCGCTGTGCACCAAATGGGTTAACTGGCATCGCTGCACCTGGCATTTGGCTACCGGACACTGTTCCACTAGTCTAGTTGCCACTCAAAGTAGAAAGAGGCATTGGAAGAGGAAGATTCTTGTGGCCTACAAAATCCCATGCAGCTTAAATTTTTCATGTACTGATTAATAGAGATATATATATATACTTTTATCAGAGGATCCTGCTAATTCCTGATCTCCTTCACTGTGAAAGTGCATCTGCTGTAGCACTGCTCTGTAGACCAGAGTAGTGCTGTACTGTAAGTGGACTGTTGAGGATCCTCACCCGGATTGGGTGTTTCGTTTTTTATAAAGTGCAGAGACACCAGCATGGTCAGGATGAACCGTCCGGCTCCTGTTGAGGTCTGCTACAAAAACATGCGATTCCTGATCACACACAACCCCACCAATGCAACATTAAGCAGCTTTATAGAGGTGAGAGGCTATTCAAATTCGCAGACACAATACCAGACCCCTATTAAAGAGGTGTATGACAATTGCAAAAACATTCCAGACATCTTGCTCTAGACGAGTCTGTAATTACTGTCAAGTGAAACTTGTGCAATTGGTTCACGTAAATGGAAGGAAAGTCATCAAATTCATAATTTACCATCTACTCATTTGTCCCTTGGTAAAACAAACTTCACAGAACTTACTCAATGTCATATTTCAGGATTTGAAGAAATACGGAGCAACAACAGTGGTCCGTGTATGTGAAATCACCTATGATAAGACACCACTGGAGAAGGATGGAATTACCGTCATGGTAAGATATATTCTCTTTCCTAGTCAGACTGTAAATAAATATTCATATGTACAAAGTATCTCTCAAATTACCTTCTCATGTGCAGTTTTTACTTTATTTTTATTTATTTTTTCTGATCACAGACAGGTGCTACACTGCCTAGCCAAATCTTTAAAAAAAATTTAAATCCCAGTTTGGATTTAAATAAGCAGATACTTAAGAGCCTATGATTGGATCATTATTGCAGTGATTAATATGTTTCAGCTGGCAACAATTATTCATCCAGCAAATATACATTTTAATCTGACCACAATTATCCTATGTTATGCGCTTTCTCCCAAAGACAGAGGTGAAGTGCAAATTTTTTTTACAGCAATTGCTCTGCTGACATCCTTCAAATATTCGATTATGCATTATGTCATGTATACTTGGACAGACAGATGAATACTGTAGCTCGACTATGTAAACCTGCTGTTGCTCGATTATAACTTGGTATGTAAATGTACTGAATGTAGTACCTGCATTTAAACAGTGACCTTTAGTCATTTTCTTGACTTGTGTGTCCATCTGCACACAAACACTCACTCTGAATGTAATGATCCTGGAAACGACCGCAGTCATGCCACTCCATGACACCCGTCCTTTAATTAAAACCCCTGCTATACTGCAGTGATGGTTCTGTAATCATGAAGGTTGATTGATTCCTGAAAGCAAGTGAAGCTACTACTTAGATTTGTACAACAATGGCTCATCTAAGATGAGTTTTGTCAGCACTGGCCACAAACACAAAATCATTCAATGCTTATCTAATCGTGGAACACAAGTGCTTAGCCTCATAGTCATGACTCATTGGATATGATGGTAAATGGATTGGGAGGAGGTTGCTTATGCTCTGGTCCTCTGAAGAGATCTCAGGGCTTGACCTGAAGGCATGTGTGTTTGAGAATACAATCCTATAACTCCCTGCTTTTTGCCAAACATTTGAGCTTTCTTTGCTTTCACGTCACCTTTTTCTTGCTTGAGTCCAACATCCATATGTGTTTTCAGTTTAGCTCACCAACATTTCCCCGTTACCATGGAAGCTGGAGGGGAGCTTGATCTTTCTCCCTTTGTACTTTTTATTAAGACTTCTCCCTAATTCCCTTTAATTCTATTCATCCTCTCATTGAATTATATTAAATATGCATGGTTTGTTTTATTGAAGTTTTCCCTGGCTAAGAATTCCAGAAATATTGATGTCTAAGCATCTTAGATTGACCTGAGGTGATTCTAGATTCATTCAGCATGCTGGTGCATCCCAGGTTTTACTTTTAGAAACAGTAGGAAGAAGTGCATGAGAAGCATGCAGCATAACAGACACACAGTTATGTAAATCAACTTTCTCCTCAGTGCCATTAGAAGAACACTCTGTTGAAGAGAAACACTTTATATAGACGCCAGAAGAGAGAGCCTGTTTGAAACATTGCTGTTATGTGTTTATGCCCAGCTGGACGAGATTTAATGCTTTAGTCTGATAACAACCTCCATGGCTCTTCATCAAGGTAACACAGAGCTGGTTACAAACATTGCTTTTATATGTTAGTGCTCAGCTAGACAAGATACAGTTCCTTTGTTTAGTTTGCAAATAACTGCCATAGTTGTTCCTCTAAAAGAGCTATTTTATAAAGCTCTTTGGAGTCTACTTAAATAGGGTAATTGTTTACAGATAAAGTGTGTCGTTTTTGTACTTCAATTCCATTATTTAGGCAAATATGTAGTCCTGCCCCAAACTCACACCATTGGTTGAGCTACAATTTGACAAGTCAGACCACAAGCGGAGAAATATTTTAAAACACCATAGTGTTTACTCTCAGGGAAGTTAACATTTGAATGGATTATTTTTAGTTTTTTTTATCCACTTCAAGCTGGAGCAGGAGAAAACATTGAAAAATTACACACTTTACCCTGATACTAAGTTGACCTTCATTTGCTCTACCCCATCTCTCTCTCTCTCTCTCTCTCTCTCTCTCTCTCTCTCTCTCTCTCTCTCTTGCTCACTCGCTCACTCACTAATGCTCTTTCTCTCTTTACTATGATGTTTTTTGTGATTGAACCTCCTGAAACCTGAGCATGACTGATGTGTGCATTTTCAATTTTTATTTTTGATTTGTAACTTTTGTGTCCACATAATAAAAAATGTAGAGCAAATAGTTTCCCTGAAAATGTATGGCAGCATATGTGGACAATGGACACCGGTAGTAAGTTTTAAATTTAGAAAATTTAGTAAAATTATTAAATAATACCAAGCTATATAACGTTTTGTTTTTTGTTTATTCAAATTGTTTATTATGTTTCCAGGAGTGTTGGTTTTTCATGTTTTTGAGATGTTGCATACATCAGAACTTAGCATTATTAATTCTGATTCAAAGTAATGGCCAGCATCATCCAATCACTGCTAACCATGCAAAAATAAAATGATACATTATAAATTCCAAATATACTGTATATACTGATTACCATTGCCCCATATCTGCCAAACATGTTGAGTTGTCCAAGCATCATCTGCAGCCTGAAACTGAACTTTTGGTCAGATTTTAGGAGTGAATGCACTTAGCTGCATAGAGAGCTATAGGATGCTCACTTGCTTTATTGCTCCCTATTTAGTAAATGACTTGGCCTCCAATTCCAGGGCATTTACCACAATTAGGCCCACACTGCTGGTTCTGGAGTCAGTGTACCCTGCCAAGAGTACAGATACTCCTATCTTGGAATGGACTCCTGGAATTAATAGCCTACTGTTGACATACCAGACAAGGAGGGGCCTCTTAGTGGATTAAAATGTTATTTTTAAACTTGGAGATTCTCATGGACTGTCCTCATAAAAAATGGTCTCTAAATGTCCCCTTTTCAGAGAACACCAGTAATGCAAATCACTGTGGTCTCTTCATTGATGTATTTAGGTCCAGCACATTTGTGTTTAAAACGTGTCATTCAGATTCAGTCTTCCATGAAAAGCTGCCTTTGAGGCGGAAAGGCTTTAATATCTGCATGTGAGTCTGATTGGGCCCAGACTGTATGCGTTTGTTCTTCCGTACTGAAGTTCTGATATGCTGAAGCATTTATCATATCCCAAAAGATTTATCTAAAGCATAAAGTGTAAGAGCGCATGTGATTGCTGAGAAGCTCCAACTATTGTTCAAGTCAATCAAAAATTTAGAAATGTAATTAATATATGTTAAACTTTGACATTTATTAAAGAGCTTGTTGAACTTGACATTTTTGTGTCTGTTTGCTCTGTTCCTTTATTAAATGACATTTCTGATGATTCAGCTCTTGCACATGGTGCTGAGATGGAACTGTTTTTGAAAAAACTTAGTGAACTGGCAAAAGTGACAGGACCAGCGGACTTGCCATGTTTGCTGTTGCATTACTTGTGAAATTCACACAGGAATCATCAAAGGGTTTCGAAGGCTGCTGTGAATCTGAGAAAGAGCAAAGATGCTGTTTAATGCTGTCATGTACAGCACCACCTGCTGGTGATGATAGGAATGATTCTTCTCTTCATTAATGTTTTGTTTTTACCTTCTGTTCTTGTCTTTCTTTTTCCTCTCCTTTCTTTTCCCCTCTCTGATTCCTTTTCAATACTGACACGCAGTAATCCATATTTAAAAACACCCTTTGTTCACAGATCTCATACTACTGTTTCTCTCACCCAGGACTGGCCATTTGATGACGGTGCAGCTCCTCCTACGAAGATTGTGGATGACTGGCTCAGTCTGCTGAAGAATAAGTTTCGTGAGGATCGAGGCTGCTGTGTGGCTGTGCACTGTGTGGCTGGACTGGGTCGGTGAGTGGTAGGAAATCAGTTATACATCACACAACTCCAAAATATAAAGAATTGCATATCTCTAATTGGACTGAAAGTAGTACTGGTTATTGATACAGATTTCCTGATTTGATTTTTTTTATTTCTATAAGATTTGATTCTGTTCTAAATAATTTACGTATATTTAAGTTATAACCTCCTGAGACCCAGCATGACTGATGTGTGCATTTTCTATTTCCCTTTTTGATTTGTAACTAATAGCGCCTAATAAACATGTAATAAATACATTCTTGAGCAAATAGTTTTCCTAAAAGTTTGTCCACATATGGGGACAGCAGGAGTAAGTTGTGAAATTTTAAATAAGACGAAGCTATAGAAAGTCAGATTTTTTAAATCAAATTGTTTATTATGTTTCCAGGAGTTTGGTTGTTTTTGAGACATTACAGACATTACATCAGATATTAGAATAATTAATTGTAATTCAAAGTAATGGCTAGCATCATCCAATCACTGCCAACCATGTTTACAATAAAATGATACCTTATAAATTCTGCATCTATGTACTGATTACCATTGCCCCATGTCTGCCAAGCATGTTGAGTAATTCAAACATCATCTGCAGCATGAAACTGAACTTTTGGTCTGATTTTAGGAGTGAATGCACTCAGATGCATAGAGCGCTATTGGCTGATCCCTTGCTCCTTTTTTAGTAAATGCCTTAACCTCTAGTGTGCTGTATGTCTGCACTGGTCTCAGAACAGTTTGAAATACACCTTATTTTCATCATGTAAAACCTCTGAAAGCAGTATTTTTCAGCTTTTGGTCAACCCATTGATTCTCACTGTGATAATGCACTGTGAATATAGGAATGCATTTACTAATGTTCATGAATAGAAACAAATTGTACAGTGATAACAAATGAAAATAACAAAATGTAAATTAAAATGAAGAGAAGTGACCCACAGATGTGTTCATGTTGAAAGTTATTCAAAATAACTAACATGTTTTTTCAACTTTTGATGGAATGATGTCCCAAAATCCATGCACGTGGACATCATGTTTATCAGCACGTGAAAAATGTATGCATTTTTTTAAAGCGGCATATCAAATGAAACTAGAGACGCTACTCTTTACACCAAAACAGGTTTCTACGAAAACACTTCCAGAGGCACTTTTGTTGGCTCAGCACCTGCAGAAGCGTCACGTGGCTCAATGTGCCAAAAGTTTATCCCTTAAACGACAGTCTAGAGTCTTGTAAACTGTATTCAGTCGGTTTAAATTATGTGTTACGTATAGCGAAGCCAAAATACAACGTTCACGCATGTGAACACGGGATCACACTAGGATAATGTCCATTTTGCTTACATATAAAATAAATTTTCTCTCAATTAATGCTGTAAATTATACAGGGAACCTTTTAACTTTGTTCACTTTTAAAACTTACATTTAAAAAAGTAACATCAGGGCCCAAACTATGCAGTCAAATTTGTGTATATTTTTACATAATTCTGCAGACACAGATTGCAAGCAGGTCTAATTGCTAATTTTCAGCCTGGTGTAAGGGCATTGGGGTTTAGGTATTTAGAACGTGTAGACCAGAGTATATAAGTTGAGCATCAGCAGTTTCCACTCCCCAAGATCTGCAATCACTCCGCTTTAAATCCACTATGGGTTTCAATTTCCTGCGCTTTGCTCGCTCCCATCTCACTTAAGAGAGAATCCCTGCTCAAATTTTGCTCCAAACCATAATTTGCACCCAGATACAGCTCCATTTTAACATGCAGTGAATTCTTGCTGACATGGGTGGTAATATGTCTTATGCTCATGATGAAGAGATCTTGGAGCATTATAGAACAAAGACGCTCCGTGCTCCAAGCAGAATCACGCAATAATACTTCCTGCTCTACTTCCACATTGCACCACTCTCATACTCTTTTATAGACTTTAAAATGCTTATCTGACATCTCTTGCTCATGGTGGTCAAACTTTGTTGGTGAGCTTCATACTCTTTCTCAAACATATCAAGCCTATTAAACAGGTTTCCCCAGGATTTGTTGCTTTCTGTCACAATCAGAATGCAATCAAGGATTGTGTGTGCAAAATCTCTGCCAGAGCTTTAAACTGGCTTGTGTTAGTGCAGTGTTTGAGATTTACTATTTACATTTGTTAATTTGTTAATAATAATTTTTTTGCATTACCACAAATACCTTCTGGCGACAGTTCTCAGTCTTGGCCTGTGTCCTCTCCCGGCCAAACTCATTCTCCCTGCCTGACCACTCTGTGCCAAAACTTATTGTCCACTTAGACGCACAATATTAATCCAAGTTTATTAATCGAGACACAAAGGTTGATGTCCAAAGATGGAAATGGTATAAGCAGTTCTCTAAAATGCTCCACTGTGTTCCTTATATCTCTTCTCAGCTGAGGAGCCTGGTGTAGTCACTGTGTTGACCTCTTATCTTGCCAGATGTCAAAACACACACAGACCTTAATTAAGCTGTGGCGCTTAAAGCATCAAGCCAGTCGGTCAAAATGCAGGAGTGGTGGTAGGCTAATGGCACTGCGGTTATCCCTGCCTGCATCCCCCCCACTTTGACCTCCGACCCTTTCGCCAAAAAGTTAAGCACCAGCCTCTCTGACGTAGGCTGCCGTTCTTGTGGGAGCCCTCTGCAGTTTTAGACAGCGAGCCAATGTTTGCTTTACTAGGCCCAGTTTGCTTTGTTACGCATTGGAAAGGGACACACTCAGTGGAGACTTCAAAGCTCCTTGTATCCTTAGCGCAGCTGGTAAAAATAGATAAAGGTCCCTAAGAGGGAGTGATATCACTCTTCAATTAAAAATGTATTTTATTCTAGTAATTTTGACATTAGCGTATCATGATATTAGTTTAATAAAAACATTTATATATATATATGGCCTAACTGTTCTGGTTTTAAAATATAAAGGATTTTCAGGACTGCATTATTATGACAAAAAATATTTGATTGTAATTAATTTCTCTTGATAATTGTAATTGCTATTTAATTTGATTTATATAATTTACATTAAATCCTTGTATATGTGGGCCAGATGTGTGCCATATTCATGTAGGCTACACATCCAAAATAAGTTCAAAAATGTGTCCCTGAATTACATTATGGACAGTCTTGATTTACTGATGTGCACAACAACAATAAACAGTGATCTTCACATTGATCCTCTTAACAACATAAAAAAAATCTAATTGTGAATAAATGATACACAATGAGCAACACACATGTCTGTGATTGGTTACTATGGTTACTTAACAACTGCACACAAAAAAACACGTCAACAGAAAAGTTTAATGCAGCATGAGTAGACTTGAATGGAATGCAGTAATTTACACTTCCTGATTAGTTATTTGTGGCAGCTGTATTTGAAATTTTTTTATTTTGCTGTAATTGTGCTGCCTGGTTATCGCTTGACCCCTATATTTGTAAAAGCCTCCTGTGTAATACAATAATGTGTCTTACCTTTCACAAAAACCTAAACTACTTCAACTGAAAACTTGTTGTCACATGCACTAGGTAGAAACCCTTTTCCAAGAAATGCCTGTTGCTTTTCTTGGGCTTCACACACAAGCTGTTTGAGCAGTTGAGGTTTCCTGGTTGTAAATGCTGTGTGTATGTTGCAGTGCTCCAGTCCTGGTGGCTCTGGCGCTTATAGAGAGTGGGATGAAATATGAGGATGCCATTCAGTTCATCAGACAGTGAGTATACATTACAGCAAACAATACATCTCCGACACCTTTCAGTAAACGATACAACACCTAGTCATAAAAGCATGCAAAATCATAGTAAATGATGCAGGACTAGAGCATAATGAAGAATTATTCAGTACTAACACAATGCCAAAATGATGCAGTGCTAATTTATCACAGTGATTTTGCAGCATTAACATGTTGTAATTAAGTAATTGTGCAACACAAATTATTCAGATTACAAATGATGTGCATGATACAAATGAATTAGGACTTGTAGTATAGCAAAATGGATTTTAAAGGTATATTCAGTGTCCAATTCAAGTTAAGCTCATTTGAAAGCATTTGCGGCATATTGTTGATGACACAGAAAATAATTTAGACTCATCCCTCCTTTTCTTTAAAATAAAAGCAAAAATCGAGGTTACAGTGAGGCACTTACAATGGGACCAATTTGTGGAGGGTTTTGGAGGCAGTAATGTGAATCTTATAATTTTATAAAAGCAATTGCATTAATTCTTCTGTTAAAACTCAAAGTATTATTTGAGCTGTAAAGTTGTTTAAATCATAATTTACAGTCACTTTTACAGGGGATTGGCCCCATTCACTTCTATGGTAAGTGCCTCAATGGAACCCAGATTTGTTCAAAGAAAAGGAAGGGCAAGTCAAAATAAATTTTTGTGGTAATCAGCATTATGCCACAAATGCTGTCAATTGAGTGTTACTTGTATTGAACTCGGAATATTTCTATAAACATCTTATATTGGTCTTTAGTTGTTTTTTGCCTGTATTTTGCCATGGAGTTAAAAAACAAGCAAACAAATAAGCATATAGTTTAGCATTAACAAACATAATTTAGTGCTAATGCATTACAGAAATAATAATACAGTAATAACAGATTATAAAAATTGTGCATATATTAATACTTTGTTTACCATATTTGTTAAGATAATTTTCACAGATCAAAATTCTCAGTTTTATGGTTGATGGCTACATGCACATATATTTTCCACAGGAAACGTCGGGGCGCCATCAACAGCAAGCAGCTGACATACCTGGAGAAGTACCGCCCCAAACAGAGACTGCGTTTCAAAGACCCACACAACCACAAAAGCAAGTGCTGCCTCATGTGATCCAGTTTCACCAGCCTGCCTCTGAAGCACCCATTCATTATGGACTAAAATTACCAATCCATCGCATTTGAACTCTTGTTACTTTTCAGGAAGGGAATTTTACCCCCTTTGGTGTATATACGGGACCCCTTCACACAGGGTCTTTACCATCTCAGGGCAGTGAAAGACAAGCCTCTTGAATTTTGTCTTTACACACAAACCCCCATCCTAATTGTTTTCACAAATAAATTGTGAACACCCACACAAACACTAATGCATACTCTTCTACACACTCAAATTTGCAGTCAACACTCTGTACAAACAGCACACAGTCCAAAGATGATCATGGCCAGCCACCTGCTCCTCTGGCATGGTGAACCACAATGAGGTCACAGAACAAAATCACTGTTTAATGTTACCCTCTTTATTTCTTATGAAACCACTTGACTGTCCTGATCTTAATTGTTTAATTAAGGAGTTTCAGAATGCATGTCACTAAAGTGACCAAGCTTTTTTAAGGATGTGAGTGACTGGGTTGGCCTAGCGCTCTTTTTTTACATTGTACCATGAATCTTCTACGGGATTAGAGTTTTGCACCACTGGCTGTTAATTATTAGAACTGGGGGAGTCAGTGAAGTCTAGATTGTCACATAGCACACATTCACATTTTTACTAAGTTTTGACTTGTTTTTGCTGCCTTTGAGGTGTTTTGGGGGTACACAGTGAAGGTCAGATCTCTTTTGTGAACTTGCTCACAGCATTGCTTTGCTCATATAAAAGTCCAGCTAATCTGAAACACTGCAGTGTCCCAGAATGCTAGCAATGAACTGAGAGGAATCCATGCTTAATTTAATAAAACCATAAGAGAGCGTTCTTACACTTCATTCAAAGTAATAATCCAGAATCGCGGCGTTATGGAAAATTGCACAATTTTTATTTATTTGTGCTCACTTGACACTGTGATCACTTGTCACTGTTATATTATGGAGACTATAGAATTTCAGAATCAATGCAATTTCAGAGTAAAAGGATGGTTCACCCAAATAAGAACATTCTGTCATTATTTACTCAACCTTATGTTGTTGCAAATTATAATGACTTTATTTTATCCGTGGAGCACAAAAGGAGATGTTAGGCAGTATGTTAGTCCCACTTTCATTGCATCTTACAACAAAAGTTAATGGTGACTGAGGTTGTCATTCTGCTTAACATCTCTTTTTGTGTGCCACAGAAGAAAATCATACAGGTTTGGAGCAAGTTGAGTGAATGATTACAGAATTTTCATTTTTGGGTGAACTATCCCCTTAAACTATTTTTCTTCATAATGAGAAATGGCATCACATGATCTCTGCCTAACCAATGGTCCTGTAGACACCATTGAAGGAATGTCTAATTGTTCTGCAAATCAGATTGCGCAATTAAGCAAATATTAAAGAAATGTCCAATAAAGGTGTATCTCTGCATAATTCTAGAAAACATATAGAAGAAAGATTACATTTGACAAATACAGTATATATGTTTACCCTTCAATATTCCTCTACAAAAGTAAAGGCAGGAGACTAGCCATATCTAATTTTAAAGGAACAGAATTAGCTCACTCCAGTTGAGATCTGAATGTTCGGATGGGGGATCAGGTTGTTACATTTGCACCTCTAACTTTGCTAACTAGACAGATTTTGTATTCTTGAGGAAGTAATGTCACTCACGAGACAGAGTTTCACAGACAAGCTTTTTGCTGTGTAGGAGAGATATATTTAAATCTAAAGTGGTTCTTCAGTTAAAAGTAAATGAAGCTGCCATATGTTGCACATATATAAGGGCTTTTTCCACCAATATATACAGATCC
Source organism: Xyrauchen texanus (assembly GCF_025860055.1). Classification (NCBI taxonomy): domain Eukaryota; kingdom Metazoa; phylum Chordata; class Actinopteri; order Cypriniformes; family Catostomidae; genus Xyrauchen; species Xyrauchen texanus. The sequence goes on from NC_068290.1 coordinate 17,024,677, forward strand.
GTAATGAAGGATGAGCAGGTCAGTGAGGCTTTACATTCAAACTGTATCTCATGTTTATCTTGCCCTCATTCACTCAGGATCCTGAAAATATCATCTTAATCATTCACTTACAAGTCTGAACCTAGCCCATTTTTCTCCCCTAATATTCAGTCAGAGCTCCATCAGTTTCAATTAGCGAGTTCTCAGAGCTGAACTCATTACCCTCACCTTGGGTGACATAGTAGTATCTATCTTAAAATGTGTGTGGGAGGTAGAGATAATCTGATTTGGGTATGACACAATGAACAAGCATTCGTTGTTTCCCTGATCATATCTATCTGTACTTTTTCATATGAATATGATTGATAAAATGAGCTTTAATACGACAACACAGAAAGTTAAAAATGTTGTATATATGTCTCTTATTTTGTAAAAATTGGTTCAGTTGTTAAATCTGAAATCTGGATTTGTAAAAATAAAGGAAATCAATTCATTTCATCAAAGTGTTTTGCTCTGTACCGCACAGTGCCTTCTCACTGGACAGGATCAATGTAAACCACACACACCACTTAATGGTCATTCTGGTTTTCATCATCTCTACCTGATTTTGAGTGTACAGTGATGTAAAAAAAGTATTTGTCCCCTTCCTGATTTCTTCTATTTTTGTGCGCTTTTCATACTAAATTGTTTTAGATCTTCAAACGAGATATAACATATATCTTCAAATTGAAGCAAAACATTTTTATTACCTATATCACCCATATGAAAATGAACTGCCCCCTTAAACTTAATTGCTGGTTGTGCCACATTTAGCAGCAACAACTGCAACCAAATGCTTTCGATAACTGTTTTTCACAACACGGTGGTGGAATTTTGGTCCACTCTTCTTTGCAGAAATGCTTTAGTTCAGCCACATTGGAGTTTTTTCAAGCATGAGCTGCCCATGTAAGGTCCTGACACGGCATCTCAATCGGGTTCAAGTCAGGACTTTGACTAGGCCACTCCAAATCTTTAATTTTGCTTTATTTGAGCCATTCAGGGGTGAATTTACTCTTATGCTTTGGATCATTGTCTTGCTGCATAATCCAGTTGAGTTTGAGCTTCAGCTCATGGACTGATAGCTAGATTTCTCCTTTAGGATTTTCTGGTAGAGAGCAGAATTCATGTTTCCCTAAATTATTGCAAGTCGCCCTGGCCCTGAAGCAGCAAAGCATCCCCACACATCACACTACCACCACCATGCTTGACTGTAGGTATGATGTTCTTTTTGTGGAATTCTGTGTTTGATTTACAGCATATGTAACGGGACACCTGTCTTCCAAATAGTTCCACTTTCAACTAATCAATCCACAGAACATTCTCACAAGATCATGAACAGTGACCTTTATTGACGTGAAAGAGGCCTGTGTTTCCTTGGATGTTGTCCTTGGCTTTTATGTGACTTCCTGTATGAGTTATCACTGTGCTTTTGGAAGGTCAGCCACTTCTGGGAATGTTCACTACTGTGCAAAGTTTTTTCCTTATCATTTCTGGCATTTCTTACCTTGGCATAGTGTGCTATGGGCTGAGATCTTTCGGACAACTTTATGCTGCTGTAAAAGTTCTATTTAGGTGTTGATTTGATTGAACAGGGCTGACAGTAATCAGACCTGGGTGTGTCTAGTCCAACTGAACCCCATTATGAATGCAGTTTCATAGATTTGGGGATTTAGTAACTAAGGGGGCAAATACTTTTTCACACATGCCCAGATGGTATTGGATAACTTTTTGCTTCAGTAAATAACGTTATCGTTTAAAAACTGTATTTTGTGTTTACTCAGTTTGCATTTGTTTTATGTTAGATTTTGTTTGAATTATCAAAACAATTTAGAATGAGATATACAATCCACCAGGGGCGGAGCCAGGAGTTTTTCAAAAGGGTGACCAGGCAGGGGCAAGTGATCAGTCTGTGGTGGCACAGCTGTGGGGGCGGTGCGGGGAGTACAATGATTCCTTTGGACGGAGAAGTTTGGCGAACTTGGTGTGCACACATGTTAAGTTTATACAGTTGTACAGAGATGATTTCCCCTCTAAAGAACAAAATTGTGCCAAAAAAAATGACTAAAACAGCAATTGCGAGTGGAGTGTCCAATGGGGTGGCCAGGCTTCGGTCCATGGCCACTGGCCACCCCATAGCTCTGCCACTGCAATCTACATAAACAGAAGAAATCAGGATGGGCGCAAATACTTTTTTACAACACTCCATTTTCTGTCAAATCTGTTGCTGGTCTAAACAGAACTACTACAAAAGACATTTAAGATTTACACCTTTAACTCTTAAATCCATGGGGATTCTGCAATTCGGGTCTTTAGAGATCTGGGCCCATATTCACAAAGATTTTTATCTTACCATTAGGAGTTCTCCAAAGAGTTCCTAGCTTGGAGATTTGAAAGCTTAAAACTTATTAACAAAACTGCTAAGAGCAAGTTTTACTAATGAAAACTTATGAGTAAGGCGGATTTGTCCTCATTGATATGAATGACATCACGTTTTATTAGCGCGTTCTTTTAAATCGCCCACAGTTATTTGTAGACAGGGAACCTCTATTTGTCAGCAAAGACAGACAATGATATGTATGTATGAATCTTGGCACTGTAGTCCTGGAATATGCCTGTGCCGTCAGGGTAGAAAATATCCATTCATGGGATAACCTGGTCATTCAGTACATTCAAGTAGTCAGCTGACTTCATTTTATTGATGCATAATGTTTCTGAGACTAGACCTGACCAAATGAAGCAACCTCATAACTCTGCCTCCAGAGGCTTGTACAGTGGGCTCTATGCATGAAGGGTGCATCGCTTCATGCGCTTCCTTTCTTACCCTGACACACCCACTGCTTTGGAATAGGGTAAATCTGGAATCATCAGACCACATCACCTTATTCCATTACTCCACAGTACAATCTTTATGCTACCTAGCAAATTGAAATCTTTTTTTTCAGATTAGCCACACTAACAAGTGACTTAATTGTGGCCACACATATGTTTAGTCCCAATCCTGTAAGTTCAAATTACTTTGTACTTTTGCTTCATTGGTCTTACTTTCACTATTAAACATGGCCGTGAGTTCTACTGTCGATTTTTTATGATGGAACACAAAGCGTTTTAAAGATCTCTGATCACGATTTTTCGAGATTTTTTCCGATCACATTTCTTCAGCGAAGCTGATGGTTCACCAAGCTTGCATCCCGTCAACAGCATCAAAACACTGGGTAGCCCCACAATTCCCTGTGGATGCCCCCTTTCTTCTCTGCAGTGAGTGCACATCCACAGGAAAAAATACGCTAGGAATTGTCGGACAATGTGCGTTTTGGAGAGGGCAGATATAGTTTGAAAAATTATTCTGCTGATGAATGACAAAAATTACAAATTCATCCACAAAAAATCACCCTATTTATTTATGCGATAAAATGCATTTAGAAAATAGAATTTTCATTTCACGTCAACTTCACCGTGAATACGGGCCAAGAGGTATGCCTTTAAGTGTTAATGTTAAAAAAGGTCTACAATGCATGATTGACACTACCATTCTGAATACTGAATACATTCTTTTGATTGCATGTGAACAAACAAACTGGTCTTACACAAGCTTTTACCTGGTATTTTCATTGATTTTCACAATGTTGTTGTGGAAGAATAACTGAAGATATGGTATGTGTTGTAATTCTTGCAGCTGGTAATGTATTTTAGTTAAAATATTTCCTGCTGTGTGCGCAACAATTTCTGAGAATTGTAGTACATTGTTTCTTATTAAGGACATTTGGCTCCATCAGTGTTGTTTTTTTAAGGCAACAAGTTTTTTTTTTTTTTTGTTTCTCCACCTATAAAGCAAACTCAAATGCTTCCAGCATTATACTTTGACATAAAAGTTATGATTAGTATATATATACACACACACACACACACACACACACCACACACACACACACACACACACATGTTGTGTTTCCATGTTTTATGGGGACTTTCCATAGACATAATGGTTTTTATACTGTACAAACTTTATATTCTATCCCCTAATCCTAACATAACCCCTAAACCTAACCCTCACAGAAAACTTTCTGCATTTTTACATTTTCAAAAAACATAATTTAGTATGATTTATAAGCTGTTTTCCTTATGGGGACCGACAAAATGTCCCCACAAGGTCAAAAATTTCGGGTTTTACTATCCTTATGGGGACATTTGGTCCCCACAAAGTGATAAATACACGCTCACACACACACACACACACACACACACACACACATATATATATATATATATATATATATATATATATAAATGACTTATGGTGCTGTAAGTGATTTTGTCATGGAAGAGAAGAAGAGATATCTCACATGTCTCTGTGACATTAATAGACTCTGTAAACGGCAAGAAAAAAGGTGTTCGCAGGCCATGGTCTCTGACGCTTTCTGCCTGTCAGTAATTTAGCATGTTTTGATAGTGTTGTAGTTGCAGTGAATTATTGAATCTTAATGCCAGTTTTATGCCAGGTTGTTCATAACAGCTGTCAGTTCAGGGCACTATTTTGACACTGTTGTTTTTGACTACTGCTTCTGCTCAATGTCGGTCTCAGTAAAGCTAATTTGGTACAGTATATTTGGAGTGCTGGGTTTTGGAAAGAGGGGGCATGGCTAATCCAAAGGCTCAGTTTGTGGAAATTCTAGAACAGCTAAAATCACTTATAGAACCTTTAAATTTGTATCTGTTTCACACCTACACCCATCATATTGCATTGTACGGTCCTATTGAACTGAGATATTCTTCTGAAAATCTTTGCTTGTTTTCAGCAGAAGAAAGTCATAAACACCTGGGTGAGTAAATGATGAGAGAATTATAATTTTTTTGGTGAAGTATCCCTTTAAGACACTACATAGGTAGGCTACAGCAAATGAAATAAAAATGATTGAACGTAATAGTTGAAAATAGACTACTAGAACATGGGTATTTAAACGCACAGACATTTCTCTGTCTTTTCATCTTTGTATGTGCCTATGCTTCCAGAATCAAGATGCTAAATAGCCATGGTAAAAAATAAAATACATTGCGGAAGCATTCATAAACAAATAGGTCTATGGGACTACACGCTTACACGCATATCAAGAATGTGGGGGGGGGCATAATTCAGAAACCGGTCTCTCCGTCTGTGAATGTGTCACTTTCTCTCTTTTTGACTGCGTCTCAAGCCCTAATACGTTGCCTAATTAGACAGCATAGTTAGGCATCACTTACGCGTTTCAGGCGTCCCTTTAGAGCAGCTCACTGGGTTTTGAAACGCAGCCTCTCTCCAGTGCAGTATCCGCCATATTGTTTATCAGGAGACGCCGAGAGGTAATGTAGTGTGCATACACAACCTACTGACACCTGTATTCCTAAATGAACTGATGTTGAACGATTTTTAAAGATATGGACAGGGACGTAAGACACTATGATACTAACGTCTAGTCTTTGTATGACTATAAACCGTGTAATTTGTTGATTGCATAGTTAGTGCGTGTTATTGCTACACGCTAACCACAAAATTCGCTCCGCTTATGTTATTTAAACCATTTTGCCCCCAGGTCCGATTTAAAGCAAATATTAACTTCTTATATAGGTTACTAGTTTTATGAGTATAGTCTTGTGCTTTTATTTGTATATATATTTCTCTTAATCCTTTGTGTTAATGCAGCTTACGGCGTTAGCTTTGATGTAGCGTGTCGCGCCACGTTCAGCTAGCAGCATTTAAGAGATAAAACATTGCAACCTGTTTCTTTCGACTTATGTATTGTGTTATTTGTGATTTTTAAATATGTTTTATGTTCGCTAAACCTATTTTGGAGTGTAAATTTTGTTAAATGTCTCGTGAAATGGTCTAGAAAATGGTTAGGCGTGGCAAACGACAGTTAGCGGTTACCTGGCTAACTGGCAACTTTTTAAAGAAGATAATTAGATTCTGAGAAATGTATTAATCATACAGTTAATTGGACGGTTTGTAATTCTATAGTAACGTAGATAATATACAGGTAAATGGTGAAATACGTACAAGTGAGTGTGTGTGGATCAGGCTAAATAGCAAGATATTATATGTCATATTTACTAGCTCCAGTTTATAGTCTACTAGCCTTGTTATAATTTAACGTAGTCCATGTTTTCCTGTCCCTACTTTTAATTAACCTTTGCATTTGTCATTCATATTATTCTAATAGATAGTAATTTATTCAGGAAGATCACACAACTTGCCACAAATAGCAATTTGATAGTCTAAAGACTATATGGCTGTACAGCACCTTGGTTGGTTATTAATAGACATTGGTCCATAAATCAGTACTTTGTTACTCATGGTAATTTTGCAGGCTCAAAGTGGTGTTATTTAGAGTTTACAACAACCTAATGTTTTTCGTTATCTACAGGGCCACGAGGAATGACGTTTAGGATTTCTGTGTCTCCTGATTAAGTTCCTGGATGTCCTCTTTCACTAGTACAAAAATCAGGTAGGCTGTTCATGTGGCAGTGCTTAAATGTAGTGAATCTAAAATTAAGGAACTTGTGGTGACTGTCAGCTGTTATCTTACCAAATTTTTTATTGCAGCCTATGCTCCACCATAAAGTCATCACATACTGCCTTCATCAGCCCCAGCTGTAATTTGCTGCTTGGAGGAGCCCTCCAAGGTAATCTCCAACCTATATTCACTGATCAGCCGCAACATTAAAACCACCTGCCAAAAAAAGTACCAACCCGCATCTCAGAATAGTATTCTGACATGCTATTCTTCTCACCACAATTGTACTGAGTGGTTATCTGAGTTACTGTAGAACAGTGTTTCTCAACTGGTGGGTCTTAACCCAAAAGTTGGTCGCAGGTCTATTAGGGGTGGGTCGTGGACAGCTTGGAAAAAACAATGCCATGGTTCTCCCATTGAAGATATTTCGGCGGACGCCCAAGTGATAGCCTATTTTGGACTGCCAAGGCAGATTTAATGGTAATCTTGCAATCAGCTAAAGGCTTCTCATCTGCACTTGCGCACAAGTGTAACGGAACCAGCACGCGATCATGATTTGCTCTTCTCTCTGGCACGTGCATGGTACAACCAGGCTTCCCTTGATATTGTGGAGCGCAAACCTCAAAACCGATGTGACCGATTTCAGTTCTAGTGAGACTTCTAGTTTAAATCGCTACAGAGGAAGTCAAACCTCTCAAACAGTAGGCAGTCCTGACATGCCAAACAGCACTGAGGAAAAGAGCAACACTGTGCTTTTGCGCTAATTTTTTAAAAATTTTACATCACCTTTACAAAATTGTTTCATGATTTTACATGAGTAGAAGTAACTGTTATATTTTGACAAAATATAAGTTTCATATGTAATAACTTTAAAGGTAGAATCTATTAGACCTCATTTTATATCAACAGTGGCAGTTGTAGTTAAAGTTTCAAGCTGTATTTCAGCTAGTATTTTTTTCATAAATACTATAATTTGTTATTATTATTACTGTTATTTAAGACGAGCTACTCTGACATATCCATGGTAACGAGGAGTCTTTCCTCCTGTGTAATATTTATGTTCTGTTTGAATTATGTTTGAAATTAGGCAACTGTCGGGATAATAATGGGCTCATATAAGTAAATATGCTCTTCAATTTTTAAAAGGGGGGAGAGGAAACCTCCTGTCGCTTTTGTTGTTGACATATACAACAAAAATAATGTCACTTGATGCATGTCCTTGTACTTGAAAACTATGAACAAAACTATGCAACATAAATGGAACCGCTCACTGGAAGTTTTTGTTTTTGGCACCATTCTGAGTAAACTCTAGAGCAGGGGTGACAAACCCTGCTCCTGGAGAGCTACCTTCCTGCAGAGTTTAGATCCAACCCTAATCAAACACACCTGAACCAGCTTATCAAGGTCTTGAGGATAACTTGAAAATGACAGGCAGGTGTTTTCACATACAACAGTCTCTAGAATTTACTCCAAATGGTGCCAAAAATGAAAAACATCCAGTGAGCGGTGGTTCTGTGAATGGAAATGTCTTGTTGAGAGAGGTCAACAGAGCATGGCCAGATTGGTTTTAACTGACAAAGTCTGTGGTAACTCAGAAAACTGCTCTGTATAGTTGTGGTGAGAAGAATAGCTTCTCAGAATGCTATCCTGTAACTCACAGTTCAAAGCCAAGACAAATGTGGTCCAACTGACTGTCCCATCTCAAGTTACCTTGTATGGTGATCCCCTGGACTTGACTGTGTCACAGACTTTTAATATGTTCTGATCAAATAAGAGAGTCAGCCAGGCTGGTGACATGTAAAACTTCTCAGTTCTGAAATCGAGTTTCATTTTATGGTCCTCTACCCAAGTGTCATGGCCCTTCAGGGTTTGTTGGAGGGTACATGGTAGTTGGGGCATAGTCTGGACCAGAGTCATATCTTCCAAACATTTTCAGTGATTTAACATCAAATATGTAAATCAGTTAATAAAATAGGGCAGCCTTTCTCAAAGTGGGTGCCGCGGCACACTGGGGTGCCCCCTGACTGTGTCAGGGGTGCCGCCAAAACATTACGTAGGCTAAAAAAAAAAAAAAAATCTGACATTTCATATATAATATACTTGAATTTACATAAATACATTCTTCTTCTTTTTAAACATATGAACGTATTAATAAAATTGTAAATTCATTTTAGATACAGTGAGGAAAATAAGTATTTGAACACCCTGCTATTTTGCAAGTTCTCCCACTTGGAAATCATGGAGGGGTCTGAAATTGTCATCGTAGGTGCATGTCCACTGTGAGAGACATAATCTAAAAAAAAAATCCAGAAATCACAATGTATGATTTTTTAACTATTTATTTGTATGATACAGCTGCAAATAAGTATTTGAACACCTGTCTATCAGCTAGAATTCTGACCCTCAAAGACCTGTTAGTCTGCCTTTAAAATGTCCACCTCCACTCCATTTATTATCCTAAATTAGATGCACCTGTTTGAGGTTGTTAGCTGCATAAAGACACCTGTCCACCCCATACAATCAGTAAGAATCCAACTACTAACATGGCCAAGACCAAAGAGCTGTCCAAAGACACTAGAGACAAAATTGTACACCTCCACAAGGCTGGAAAGGGCTACTGGGAAATTGCCAAGCAGCTTGGTGAAAAAAGGTCCACTGTTGGAGCAATCATTAGAAAATGGAAGAAGCTAAACATGACTGTCAATCTCCCTCGGACTGGGGCTCCATGCAAGATCTCACCTCGTGGGGTCTCAATGATCCTAAGAAACGTGAGAAATCAGCCCAGAACTACACAGGAGGAGCTGGTCAATGACCTGAAAAGAGCTGGGACCACCGTTTCCAAGGTTACTGTTGGTAATACACTAAGACGTCATGGTTTGAAATCATGCATGGCATGGAAGGTTCCCCAGCTTAAACCAGCACATGTCAAGGCCCGTCTTAAGTTTGCCAATGACCATTTGGATGATCCAGAGGAGTCATGGGAGAAAGTCATGTGGTCAGATGAGACCAAATAGAACTTTTGGTCATAATTCCACTAACCGTGTTTGGAGGAAGAAGAATGATGAGTACCATCCCAAGAACACCATCCCTACTGTGAAGCATGGGGGTGGTAGCATCATGCTTTGGGGGTGTTTTTCTGCACATGGGACAGGGCTGACTGCACTGTATTAAGGAGAGGATGACCGGGGCCATGTATTGCGAGATTTTGGGGAACAACCTCCTTCCCTCAGTTAGAGCATTGAAGATGGGTCGAGGCTGGGTCTTCCAACATGACAATGACCCGAAGCACACAGCCAGGATAACCAAGGAGTGGCTCTGTAAGAAGCATATCAAGGTTCTGGCGTGGCCTAGCCAGTCTCCAGACCTAAACCCAATAGAGAATCTTTGGAGGGAGCTCAAACTCCGTGTTTCTCAGTGACAGCCCAGAAACCTGACTGATCTAGAGAAGATCTGTGTGGAGGAGTGGGCCAAAAGCCCTCCTGCAGTGTGTGCAAACCTGGTGAAAAACTACAGGAAACATTTGACCTCTGTAATTGCAAACAAAGGCTACTGTACCAAATATTAACATTGATTTTCTCAGGTGTTCAAATACTTATTTGCTGCTGTCTCATACAAATAAATAGTTAAAAAATCATACATTGTGATTTCTGGATTTTTTTTTTTTAGATTATGTCTCTCACAGTGGACATGCACCTACGATGACAATTTCAGACCCCTCCATGATTTCTAAGTGGGAGAACTTGCAAAATAGCAGGGTGTTCAAATACTTATTTTCCTCACTGTAAATATATATATATATATATAAAATTAACCATAAAAATCCGTCTCACAAGACCGAAGCAAGACACACACACAACTTGACGCAAGTGACGCAACCCATAGCAACGCGTTATAGCAACAACACCTCACAGGGCGGCTGTGTGCGTCGCACAGGCTCATTGATTGTGGTCACCCCCACCCCCGGCTTGTGTGAGCGCGTATCAGCGCACATGTAGATCTTTCTCCCTCTCTCGTTGTGGATTATTGTTTGTGTGTGTGGGTGTATGTGTATGTGGGTGTGTGTGCATGCGCATGGCACGGATGAAAACAAGCACTATATGGAAAAACATTCCTGCTTATCTCTGGTGCATTTTTTAACATGCATCTTTTTCTTATCGTTTTGTATATTTTTTTTTTCATGCCTGCCCCTTTTTATTTTATTTTAACTGCATCCTGCACTTCATTTTAGTTCTCCTGGTCTGGATTTGTTGTTGGGTTCTTGTATTGGGCGGTCCACCTCTTACGGTTTTATGGCATTTGTGTCTCTGGTTAATTATTTTGTGAATTACTTTGCAAACCTGTGTTTTTAAAGGTGCTATAAAGTTGTTATTATTATTGTTATTTACAGTTCGTATTATGCTCTGTTCATTACTGTTCTGTCTAAATAAACAGGACATTTGCATTTACATTTGGGTTATGCAGTGTTTTTAAATTATATTTTACACTGGGGTGCCTTGAGATTTTATGCACTTTTGAAAGGTGCCCTGACTGAAAAAAGTTTGAGAAAGGCTGAAATAGGGATATATAATTTCATGTTACAGCTTTAAAAACTTGTGAAAGACGTGAAAAATAATGTTTTCAATATCAAAATATTTCTAAATACTTAAAATACGTCTCTTTTTGGTCAACTTTAGTTTTGGCAAATTTTTAATTTACACAATTGTTTTTTATATTATAAAAATATATATTTTTATTATATATTATTATGCAATTGGAAAATATTTCTGTCCTAATTTTTTAACTTTCACATGCTCATTGATAAATGAGAGAAATGCCCACGAGCCCTTATATTTCATGAGGTAAAACCTTTGAGATTTTGTTTCATCATTTTATCTCTCATCAGAAATGGAATAAGCGTGTGTCTTCTGCGTAACTGCATGTGATTAACACTGCATGTATGAACATGCACATATGAACCAGAAACATTTGCCATTACACAATTGTTTAAAGTGAAGCTGAAGTGCTTTGTTCACTATCAAAGTTTATTTTTATTTTCGCGGGAGTTGGGCACTCACATCAGAGCATGTGAAGTGCTTCACATGCTCTTCCGGACAGGAGCTGATCTGGTTATTGTCTGTGGTGTGGCTCAATGATGCTCAGTTGAACTAAATGACTCACCAATGTGCTGTTGATGGCATTTATATATTTCCTTAAAATTACATTATTTGGGATTAAGACATCATTGGATTTATAAAATTATTCTAGTCTAAGGTTGTTTTTTTTTTTTATATATATATATATATACACTGTTTAGAGCTATTCTATGTGTAGAATATTTTACTGTATTATTTTAAGGTGTTCGCTTTGCCACACACACCTTCCTGTGATCATTTTAATCTTTCAGGATTATATTGTCTTTTCAGGTGTTTCAGGGAATACTGTGTGTAGAATATGTCTGGCCCTGTCCCGAGTCGCGCTCGAGTTTACCCTGATGTAAACACACAGCGATCCAGAGAGTACTGGGACTACGAATCCCACGTGGTAGACTGGGGGTATGTTCTTTTGAATTTTAATCACCTGAAAATATAATGCTTTCAGTGTGTTAATGAGTGCTAGTTTAAATTCACAGAATATATAAAAAAAATGTGTTTCCTCCAGAAATCAAGATGACTATCAGTTAGTGCGAAAGCTCGGCCGGGGAAAATACAGTGAAGTGTTTGAAGCCATAAACATCACAAACAATGAGAAAGTAGTTGTCAAAATGCTCAAGGTATCATGTTGTCTTTCACTAAACTGCTGTTTGTTAAAAGTAAAAATTGTTTTGAAAAAAAAGTGCTTTTTCATTAGTTCTTTTCTTGCTTGTTTAGCCAGTGAAAAAGAAGAAAATTAAACGAGAAATAAAAATTCTGGAGAACTTAAGAGGAGGCCCAAACATCATATCACTTTTAGACATCGTAAAGGATCCTGTGGTGGGTTTATTCAAATGATTTGTGAGTTTACCTTTCATTGTTTTGACCTTAGGTAAGACAGAGTCACTCTTCTTTTAACTGTGACTCATTTTATAACGGCATGCAGGTTTTATTTTCTTGAAGACTGGTGTTGATGCAATGACACAGGAAAATGTGAGGGTATGTTTGTGTGCCCTTGATTTGAAAATCCATTCTGCCTTGTTTTCCATTCCACAGTCACGAACGCCAGCTCTGGTTTTTGAGCATGTTAACAATACAGACTTCAAGGTAAAGAGTTTTTTCTTTTTGTTTTTTTAATAGGATTTATTTGTATTTAATTTATTGAATGTACTGTTTCTTTCTGCCTCTTTTCACAGCAACTGTATCAAACATTATCAGACTATGACATCCGCTTCTACATGTATGAAATTCTGAAGGTGAGACAATTTCCTAATGTACAAAAGGTTTTTGTTGAGCTTTCCATTATTACAGTCCATGTTAATTCTGGGTAGCAAAAGCAATATCATGGAGCATAAAAACCAACCAATATCTGCTAATTCTGCAAAAGCAAAATGGTGTAATTTTTGCTCAACTTCAGAAAAAATATGCTGCTGCTGTGGAAACTTTCCACAGTCATGTACTACACTCAAACTGCACTGATGTTTGGTTTAATAATTAGCTCTGCTGTATTCCTCCCCAGGCTCTGGACTACTGCCACAGTATGGGAATAATGCACAGAGACGTAAAACCACACAATGTCATGATCGACAATGAGCACAGAAAGGTATTTAAGCCTCGGCCATGTTAAGAATGTTCCCTACCTTATGAGCACAACTTGTTTCCTTTGTTATATCGGTTGTAAACTAATTTCTGGTTTGAGATCCTGTTGAATTCTTCTGGATTTGTGAAGTGAGTGATATCTATTTTCCTTTTGAAGCTTCGTCTGATTGATTGGGGTTTGGCAGAGTTTTACCACCCAAACCAGGAGTACAATGTACGGGTGGCATCCCGTTATTTTAAAGGCCCTGAACTCCTTGTGGATTACCAGGTACATTTGTAGTTATTTTGAGTTAAAATTTTACAATGTTATTGGAAAACATTTAAATATTCAATTGACATTTCATGGTTTATTAAAAAAAACATTTAAAATTTGTTGGCATTTTAGATGTACGACTACAGTCTGGATATGTGGAGTCTTGGATGCATGCTAGCAAGTATGATCTTCAGGAAGGAACCGTTTTTCCATGGACATGACAACTATGACCAGGTCTACTATCTCTTTTTTTTCTTCTGAATACAGAAGCAAACTGCAGTAATTTTCAGTTATTCTCATTTTAACTTCTGAAGTCATGGATATACTATGCAGATTGGTAAAAATATTTTTCTGCTTTAATTTAGCATGCTGGTCATAAAGAATTTACAGTTGTTCATTGCACTGATTATGTTGTTTCTTTTATAGCTGGTTCGGATTGCAAAGGTTCTGGGTACAGAGGACCTGTATGATTACATTGACAAATACAACATTGAGCTGGACCCACGCTTTAATGACATTTTGGGCAGGTATGAATTGAGTATAATGTTGATGTTGATCAGGACAGATGGTTGTTGCTTTTTTCCAGGTTGATTAAAATTATTATTCTGTGTATTATCAGTTATTTTCATAGCAGTATTAAAGGTGCTGTAAGCGATTTCAGCCATTCTACTTCCACGAGACTGGACGGACACCGACACAAACACTTAAAGGAATCATGTATTTCTTTTAATGACTGCAGTCAATATAAGAACTGTACATTTGAAGTAAACATCTGAACTTTTCTTTTTATGACAATTATCCACAAAGTGTGCAGCTTTTGTCACTGCAATGTATCTTTCTGGAAGAACATTTCCTGAGCCTCTTGATGTGGAAAGACAGAAATGTCTGGCCCAACTATCTGTTTGTATCTATCGATCGTATGTATTTATTTATTTATTTACTTACCAAGATCAGTATTGTACAGCCAGGGGGAGTATTTCCCCTCTGACTGCCAAGTCATCTGGTGGTGACTGGACTTTTGCTGCTTGTCAGGGGCAGGACTTGCAGCACTCCAAAATAGTCGATTCCTCGACTCTGAATAGCCCTAGAGTTGGGGTCGACTCCAGCACAGGAATCGACTGTGTTGACTCAAATCACTCACTTGTGAGTGTCTAATCCCTATATATATATATATATATATATATATATATATATATATATATATATATATATATGTATATATATATATATATATATATATATATATATATATATATATATATATATATATATATGATATTTTGCAGTAAAGTTGAGCAGATTGTATATTTTTGACATTTTGAAGAAAACCTTGAATCGAACACCCCTATTCTCACCTGTGTGTGAGCGCACGTGTGTGTGTGTGCGTGCGCGCTCTCATCATGGCGGAACTCTGCCGTGTGCGGTGCAGAGGAGAATTGTAAACGCGCGACCATGTAGAGACAAATGACATGCCGTCGTGTAAATAAGATAAATAACTTAAGGGCTATTTAGTTTGTTTAATAGAAGAACACTGTATAGACCTGTTCTATAGGAAAGGTAACCTTAAATGACTTCTGTTGTGATCTGGCGCTATATAGAAAATAAAATTAACTTGACCTTCAAGGGGGCGCGTGGGGTGCCGTTGGGGGGGGGGGTTCCCCCAAATATAATGGCAGGGGGAAATGCTGTCATGACTTTTGTTAATATCTTTCAGGGATTACATTTCCATGAAAAAATAGCTTGCAGCACTGATAAATATTTAACTTAATTGGAACAGTTACTTGTAAGTTGATTTTAATATGCATGAATGTTTAACATCCATCTTGCTTGCTTAACCAGACACTCCAGGAAGAGATGGGAGCGGTTTGTGCACAGTGACAATCAGCATCTGGTCAGTACAGAGGCTCTGGATTTTCTGGACAAGCTGCTACATTACGACCACCAGGAACGATTGACGGCCCGTGAGGCCATGGACCACCCTTACTTCTGTGAGTTTTCTGCCAACTCATTTTGATCAACACTCACAAAACTGCTAATATTGTTATATGCATGCTTCAGTCAGTGATGCCTTTTTTCCAATTTTGCTAATTTGTCAAGTTAAATTATTTTGTTCATTTTCTCATTCAGTCAATAACAGATTTTATTACCAACATCCAGTTTTAAATCATGTATTGCTTGCAGTAAATAGCTATTTACAGATCCTGAATAAGGGCTTTAAATATGATACACTTAAAGCTTTCAAATCTGTTAGGTTTCAAATGATGACAGGTTATAACTGAATGTTCAGTGATGATGGGTGTTCTGCCATATGATAATCTCTATGATATGAGAATTGAAAATGATTGGCAATACTGATGAGAATAGTACAGAGAGCTTCTGAGAAAAAGTTCAATATGGTTCTTGGCTCTAGTAAAGCCGACAGGATTTTAAGACTAAGTTTCTATGTAACCGTTAAACTGGCTTAGAGAGTTGAAATAAAGGGTGCTGGGGGAAAAAAAAAAATCTCATGTCTGTTTTGTCATGTTTTTGTTGAGATGAGAAGGGTCTTATTTATTTTGTTTGTGTATTTGTGTAGACCCCATAGTTAAAGACCAGGGCAGAGGAGCGCCAGCTTCAGGAATTGCTGCCAGTTCCACACCAGTCAGCTCTTCTAGCTTGATGGCAGGTAAATGGTTTCTCCTTCTCCCTAGTTCTTTACCCCTCTATACAACACTTTCATAAACGGTTCATAAATTAATCTAAGGGTTAAAAATGCCTGGAGAAGTAGGGCTAGGCATCGCAATCTATCTCGCAATATGATACACATTACAATTGAATGCATTGATTCATCCCAATATCATAACTGTATTAGGTGTGGGTATTGATACAGAATTGATACGGAGTGCCGTCATACACAACCTATTTGAAACCTCTCTACAATAACGGCAATATTCTAATATTGGCTATGGTGTTTGAGCCCCAACTGTTTTTGGGGCGGAACTGACCGCTCGTTTCGGCGCGAACTATATTCAGCTATAAAATGGGTGCACACACCATTCCCTCAGAATTTCTTCCTTCAAGACAGCGATTACCTCTTGTCTCGAAGCCCTCTATCTTCGCCGTCGATTCGCACCAGTCAGCGGACGGCATCTTCACAGCAGAGAAGAATCTCCACTCCCCTGCAGTGCTCTGGCGAACATCACTCTGCATCCTCAGTGTCCTGATTCTCCGCAGCACGTCGGCAGGTGTAGAGTACCCTTTTTAAGCAAATACTTGTGTTATAAATATAAGTTATATAAATCTATATTTATATATCTAGAAGAGCCACTTACGTGTTCGCATCTTTCAAGATGTCGTTCCGTAAGTGTTCCTTGTGCGAGAGAGACATCCCGCCGTCAGACAAGCATTAGAGCTGCGTTTTCTGTCCACGCAGAGTCGGCTCTCATGGAGACAGATTGTCCTCACTGTGAAGACATGAGTCTCAAGTCGCTTCGATCACGAATCGCCCTCGTTCTGAGGGACGATTCAGCCTCTTGCGCCCTCCCACCAGCCTCTTCTGTGATTCCCGAGGGGGCACGGTGGGGCCACGAGGTCGGATGAACTTGAGGTGGATTTCGTGCCGGTACACGCCCCACGAGCCCCTCAATCTCCACGAAGCTCATATTTCACCATACGCTATGTGCGAGACGAGCTCCGGCCCTCTGAAGGAGCGTGGATCTCGTTTGGTGGATCTGACGCTGGGTGTGATAAGGATGATAATGACGATGTCATGTCTCTCGCTGCATCAGGCGACTGGTCAATCTCAGCGCGCGCTCGCAGTGACTACGTTCTCTCGAACGTGGCCAATGGGGAAAAGAATGGCTATGCTCAACTACCACTTGTGGAGGAGGCGGTAGCAGCACATCTCTGCCCAATGAGTAGCAGGGCATTGAAATTACGCCCCATTCATCCTTCTAAGCCGTGTAGGCAGACGTCCACACTGGTGGGGAAAGCCTACTCAGCGGCAGCCAGGACAAGCTGGATCAGCACTCCATGCAATGGCAGTGCTTCAGGTATTCAAAGCGAAGCTCCTCAGACAAATGGACGAGCAATGCTTTGATCCGGAGACTTTTAAAGAGCTTCGGGCCGCTACAGACTTGGCGCTGCGTGCCACGAAAGTCACTGCGCAGGCCATCGGGAAGTCCATGGGTAACCTGGTTGTTCTGGAAAGGCATGTATGGCTGACACTCACGGAGATGAGTGACAGAGAAGACATCTCTATTGGCTTCCCCAGTGTCTCCGGCCGGCCTCTTTGGCGGCGCAGTGAGTACGTTTGCTGAGCGCTACGTCACGACTCAGCAGTAGTCACAAGCCATAAGGCACTTTATACCCAAATGGAGCATACCGCAGACGGCTCGCCCCCGCTCTGTCTCAAGCCAGCGCCCGGCTAAAAGACCCATGCCCACTAACTCGGTGCCTGCACCGGCCCCCGCCGAGCCACCAGTGAAGCCGCGTAAGCCTTGTTCCAAACGGAAGCAGCCGTATCAGCGCCCACCTCGCGCCGATGGGTGGAACTCCCCCACGCAGCGGAAGCGCTCCTGACGGGCGCAACGCTTTGAAGAGGAAAATGGAGCCCGTCGTTCCCACCGGTGCTCCGAAGAAGGCTCTATTGGAGACACAGAACACTGTTCCCCACCTCCCCACTGCTGTTCGTCAGGAGAGGAATATTGCTGTTCACAATGTTTTAAAATTTGTTATTTCTGTGTCTCATGCAATAAAAAATGCAATAAAGAATACAGCACTCGTTGCAAATGCACGAGATGCTAATACATTCTCAAAACAGAGCCCTTTTCCTCTTCAAAGCGCACACATTATGCACAACCGCTTCCCTGTGGCAAGCGACGCCTTATCATACATTGAGCAAACCAAAGTGCCCTCTGTCCCAGTACGCGTGGCGAGCCCTAACGGGCGTTTCAGAATGGGTGCAAAAAACGATCGGACATGGCTATACGATCCAATTTACTGGCCGGCCACCCCGTTTCAGCGGCGTTCTCTCTTCCACGGTTTCATCCAAAGTTTCATCTTCCACGGTTTCATCCACACGGCAGTGTTACGAGCCGAAATACACAATCTAATCGTGAAAAACGTGATGGAGATTGTGCCAAATTGTCAAGCACAAAAAGGGTTTTACAGCCGTTATTTTCTTGTCCCAAAGAGAGACGGCGGACTTCGGCTAATCCTGGATCGGGGACATTTAAATCGCGCACTTATAAAAAGCAGCCATTCAAAATGATTACTCAAACAAATTCTATCGCATATACGCCCACACAATTGGTTTGCGTCGTACTTCCATATCCAAATTGTACAACACCACAGGATGTTTTTGAGATTCACGTTCGAGGGAACAGCGTATCAATTCAAAGTCCTGCCCTTCGGACTGTCTCTGGCTCCTCGCACGAAGTGCATCGATGCGGTGCTCGCCCCTCTGAGACTGAGCAGCGTACGCATATTGAACTACCTCAACAATTGGCTGTTACTAGCACAATCAGAGGCTCTGTTATGCCAACACAGAGACTGACTGCTTCAGCATCTAAACAGCTTGGGCCTCAATGTAAACTGGGCGAAAAGAACGCTCTCTCCCAGCCGAAATATCTCCTTTTTGGGAGTCCGCCTCGACTCCACGAGCGAGCGCGTTCAGGCCATTCTACAGTGTCTGTCTCAGTTCAAACTGGGGAGATCACATCATCTGAAGCTGTTTCAGAAAGCATTGCGATTTATGGCGGCAGCATCGGCCATCATCCCATTAGGTCTCTTACACGAGACCACTTCAGTGCTGGCTGAAGCGCCATGTGCCACAACATGCTTGGCCCCAAGGGAGCATGCGTCTCACTATATTCCGCCGCTGTATAGCTGCATTGGTACAATGGACAGCTCCTGCATTTTACCAGCGAGGTGTGGCGCTGGGCCAAATTATCGGGTGGAAAGTGGTGACAACAGATGCTTCCAACACAGGTTGGGGGGGCGGTGTGCGATGGGCGCCCGACTTTCAGCACCTGGACAGGTCCGAGGAGGGCGTGGCATATCAACCGCCTAGAACTGTCGGCTGTAATTAAAGCCTTGAAGGCTTTTCAGTCAGAAATAGCGAACTTTCATTTCCTGGTTCGCTCAGACAACATGTCAGTTGTGGCATATATAAAGCGCCAAGGTGGAGTTCATTCACCTCCACTGCTGAGACTGACACGGCACCTCCTCCTATGGAGCGAGCGTCATCCCCTCTCCCTGCGAGCAACATATGTCCCAGGCTGCCTGAATTACAGCACGGACCTGCTGTCACGCCAAGGGGTGATACCAGGCGATTGGAGACTTCATCCTCAGACGGTGTTGAGGATTTGGGAAATATTCGGTAAAGCAGAAATCGACCTATTTGCCTCAGTGGAGAATGCCCACTGTCCCCTTTGGTATTCGAAGTCCCAAGCCCCATTGGGAAACGGATGCAATGGCACACAAATGGCCGGCGAAACGCAAATACGCGTTTCCTCCGCTATGCCTAATCCACTCTCATATACAAAGTCCGGGAGGACAAGGAAATGGTTCTATTAGTTGCGCCGAGATGGCCCAACCAGCCATGGTTTCCGGAAATGATAGAGATGCTGTACAGCCCACCATGGGAAATACCGCTGAGGGGGGATCTCCTCTCTCAGGCGCACGGCACAATCTGGATCCCCAGCCCCAGCTGTAGAACCTGCATGTGTGGCCACTGAACGGGGTGCACTACATGCGCCAGAACTGACGCGTTGCGTCATAAACCCCATTTTACAAGCCAGAGCACCATCCACAAGACGCCTTTATGCAATAAAATGGAAGGTTTTCTCTGACTGGTGTCTCACCACAGTCAATTGCCCCATACATGAAATTCTAATATTTCTTCAAGAGCGATTAGACGCAGGACTCACCCCGTCAATGCTCAAAGTGTATTTGGCAACTATAGCTGTGTATCACGCACATGAAGCCGGCGCCTCTGTAGGCAAGCATGATTTAATCATAAAGTTCCTAAAAGGAGCAAGAAGATTAAACCCGCCTTGGCCAGCTACAATCCCGACTTGGGACCTAACTTTAGTCCTAAAAGCTCTCGCAGGGCCCCCTTTCGAGCCTTTGGACTCTGTTGAATTGCGCATGCTTTCCATTAAGACCACACTACTGCTGGCTCTGGCCTCAGTAAAACGGGTCGGTGACCTACTTGCGTTATCAGTCGACAATTCTTGTCTGGAGTTTGGCCCCGGCCTTTCAAGAGCCACTGTCAAACCCAGGAAAGGCTATGTACCCAAGGTTCTGACCACACCCTTCAAAGCGCAAGTGGTTCACCTCCAGGCATTCTTCCCTCCCCCATTTAATTCGGATGAGGAACAATCATTGCATTTGTTATGCCCTGTGCGGGCGCTACATACATACGTTGAGCATACTTGCCAGTTCAGACTGTCTGATCAGCTCTTTATATGCTATGGAGGACGCACAAAAGGAATGTCCATCTCCAAGCAAAGATTTTCTCACTGGATTGTCGATGCAATTACACTGGCTTACGAATCGCAGGGTCAGACTTGCCCAATTGGTGTTGAAGCACACTCAAATAGAGGCATGGCCTCATGGGCATGGACGAATGGTGTGTCCTTACAAGACATATGTTTTGCAGCAGGATGGTCCTCACAAAACACGTTCGCAAGGTTTTACAACCTAGACATAATGTCTCTTTCTTCAAGTCCTCTCGGTTTAGAGCACTTGCTATTCATTGGCCGTATGTGTGTATATATATATATATATATATATATATATATATATATATATAAGAGAGCCAGAGAGAGATCTATTTACTTATGCCCCCTTTTAAGTACGGGCTCAGCATCATTTACACAACCGCCTGCATTCAGGCTGTTATAATTCCATAAGTCACAAGCACTTGATTATAAATAAACTCCCTTCCTGGACGGGTTCATAAGGAGTAATTCATACTATATGCTGTAGCTCATATATTCATTAGGAGTGCTCTCCTCCTGGCCATCATGAGGATCACTCACTGCGGCATACTCATGTCGGTCGTCGTCCCATAAGACTGCACCGCCATGTTTCCTCTTTAGGAAATTGTCATGTAGTGCAGCGTTATGGGATTCTGTTCCCCATAAACGCAATGTCAAGTGGACTGAAGTCATAAGGGAACGTCTCTGTTACATACGTAACCTCGGTTCCCTGAGACGAAGGGAATGAGACATTGCAAACGCTAGCCGCACCACAAAACTCGAGTTCTTGAGGCACGAGCAATGTGCTCCTTGTTCTCAGTCAGAAATTCTGAGGAAATGGTGTGTGCACCTGTTTTACAGTGGTCCGTTTGCGCCGAAACGAGTGGTCAGTTTCGCGCCAAAAACAATTGGGGCTCCAACACCATAGCCAATATTACAATATTGGCGTTATTGTAGAGAGGTTTCAAATAGGTTGTGTATGAAGGCACTCCCCATATGAATTAGTAACGCAATGTCTCGTTCCCTGCGTCTCAGGGAACTGAGGTTACGTACGTAACCGAGACGTTACATGTAAGCTTTTGAAATGTTTTGACTACTCAATGTATTCCATCAACAGATGTATTGAAATTGCATGTATATTTTTGTTACATCTTTGTTTACATAGTTTCTACTAATCGTTAGTATTTGTATTAATATGTAACACGTGCTGATTAGGTACTGTCTCTTTAAGACTACCAGCATGAGCCAGTGGGCTCATATTAATGGGTGAGGATGTGTTTCTTTAGTGCATCCGGGTATGTTAGCTAAGAATTAAATGTTTCTTTTTTTTTATCAACAACTGACTAATTAACAGAAGGGAACATTTATGTTCAATATGGAATGAACATAAATGCACATAAATCAATACAAATATCGATAAAACAATGTATTGTACAATAAATTATAGTGGTATCAATATATGATTGTATTGGCCCAGCCCTATGAATGTCTTTGACCAAAACAGATTTGCAAGCTTCAACAGTGTGACCTATTCTTTCCATTCTAATAAATCTTAATCTAAAATGCTAAGCCTTAACATGTTGACTATTTTCATCTTGCAGGCATCACCTCAATGACTCCGAGCATACAGCCTAACATCGCCAACATGAGCGCTGGCTCGCCTGTCATTCCTGCCCCAAACACAATGGCCACACAAGTGCCCACTGCCGCTGGAGCCCAGCCCTGAGCACCAACTGCCCCTACCTTCCCCCTTCTCTTTCTCACGACCCTTTATCTCTATCTTTCATCCCTCTATCTGTCTTTCTCTTAAGTGGGGCTACTTGTGAATTGTTGGGGGAGGGGTGGGGCGATTGATTTAATTTGTCGTTATTTTTATGTGTTAAATAACAAAGAACTAATGTTAAGTTACCGTTTTATTTTTTTTCTTCTCAGTTGTGTTTAGGGATTTATGGACTCAAGAAACCCATGTTTTTCACCTGTCTCTGTGAGTTAGAAAAGCATATGGGTGTGAGCTTCTCACCGTAACTGTTTAGAAACCCACAAATGTCCACCTGAAAAAGGATAATAAAACAAATTTTATATGTCCCTCTAGCATTCTTGTGCTTGAAACAATCTCATTGACTGACTTATTTTTAATTGTGTGTGATTTTGGAAGGCAGGGATTTTTAGAAAGGGTTTTGGTTTAGTTATACCCATTATTTTAGTCCCTGCTTTAAGTATTTTTACAATTTGAGTCTTGTTCACAAAACCTGGTGTTGTATATATTGAACTTTTCAGAGTAAATATGCTGATAGAGTCTGTTGTCCTTGTATTTTGATGAATATAAATAGGACAAGAGAAGGCTCATTCTATGTCTGTAGTTTCTCTAGGAGGCTTGCTGGGTCTGAGAGCTGATGGGCATAGCATTTGTGTAGTGTCATAATTTTCCCCATCATGCTGTGTTTCAGATCTGCATTTGGACTGGAGGACAGATTCAATCAAAACTACAGTTACATTTCTGAAGATTCGTGTTCAGTCATTGTGTAATACTTAACAATAATGAAATCTTTTGTTTCAGTTCAGCTGTGCTGGTTTTTTGTGTAGGGCAGGTTAATTGGATTTGGTCCCAAATCTTGTTAAACTCTCACTAGTTGCTGTTTGAGAATTTGTACCAATTGCTGAGTAACAATCAATAACATGCCAATTTTTGTTACTTTCGTGTGTGTGTGTGTGTGTGTGTGTGTGCGTGCGCGCGCGTGCGTGCAAGCACACGCGCATGTATGAGTGGAGTTTTAAGTTTCAGACTTACAAAGTTTTTTTTTTTTTGAGAGTAGACTGTTTATTGAAATACACTTCTCATTCTACCGCACAATTAAATCCGTTAAACCAGTGAAATATCAGTTTAGCATTGCATGTTGTGTTTTACTGTGGTTTGCCTTTGGTTGGCTTATGGAAGAATGAACAAAACATTATATGGACCGTTTCTGTGACTCCCGAAGCATCTGTCTAGGAAAAACAGAATCTTTTAGTACCTTAATTGTTTAAATGTTTCTTATTGTTCTTTTTTTTTTTGGAATTGTCTATTAGTGAAATATCAGATGTTAAAGACTAGCTCTGTAGTGGAGGCTGAACTTATGTTTGTCCTCGGCCTGTGTTAGTGTGAAAAATCTAAATATCATAGTGTTGTAAATACATTCATTCGTGGTTTGCCATATATAATTTTTGCAGTCAAAGATATATATATATATATATATATAATTTTATTTTATAAATAATTTAAGAGAAAATATGTTTAAGGAAAAAGACCATGCCACTTTCTTTATTAAGCTGTACGTTTAATGTATTAAAGTGAATGGTATGTTTGTAGTCAGGTGGAAGAAAACAGAGGCTACCTCAGTCACATTTATATGGAATTCAATAAAGGAAAACAACTGTTGCCTCTTGTTGAAAGCTAGGTTTTAGTTTGGTCTAGAGGTGAGACTCAATTAATTCAACAAAGATTTGACCTTATCCCTTATTTTTACCAAGGTAAACGTATTAGTTTAGAATGATTTTACAGTAGAAGCTGTAAATGTATATTAACTTTTGCATTTTGCCTTAAACTGGTTAAAGGGGTAGTTCATCCAAAAATTTAAAATCTCATTTACTCACCCTTATTAGATTAGATTCAATTTTATTGTCATTGTGCAGAGTACAAAGACAATGAAATGCAGTTTGCATCCAACCAGAAGTGCAAAAAAAAAAAAAAAAAGCAGAAAGATGCAATGTGATATTCAAGTGTAGACATGTGGTGCAAAGTCAGGACAAGAAATATATTGCAGTGTTATAAGAGCAGAATAAATATGTCTATGTAATATGAACAACATGTACAGATATGTGAAATGTAGTAGCAGAGGCATTAATAGTAAGAATAATATAGATATATGCAGTGTATTTAATTATGCCATCCAATATGTGCAAGCCTTTCCTCTGCAGAACACAAAGAATTTTTAGAAGAAAATCTCAGCTCTGTAGGTCCATACAAATCAATTGAATGTTGCCCAGAACTTTAAAGATCCAAAAAGCACATAAAGGCATAAAAGTAATCCACATGACTTCAGTTAAATCCATGTCTTCGAAAGTGAAATGACAGGTGGGTGAGAAACAGATCAATATTTAAGTCCTTAAATGAAATCTACACTCACGTTCTTCTTTTGTTTTTGCCTATATGCATTTTTCATGTATATTGCCACCTACTGGGCAGAGGGTAGGTTTTATAGTTGAAATAAATATTGATTGTTTCTAACACCTTTCATATCACTTATGAAGATATTGATTTAACCACTGAAGTCATATGGATTACTTTTTGTTTCCTATATGTGATTTTTGGACCGTCAAAGTTCCGGCCACCCTTCACTTGTATTGTATGGTCCTTCACAGCAGAAATATTCTTCTAAAAAACTTTGTTCAGCAGAAGAAAAAGTCATACACATCTGGGATGGCATGAGGGTGAATAAATTATGAGAGAATTGTCAGTTTTGGGTTAACGTAAACGTAGTAAATCTTTGTTTTTTTTGTTCTGATTATTTAAAATTGGTTTATTTCAAATTTGTGCAACATAAATAGCTAGAACGTTTAGGTCTGTTACATTTTATATTCCATTTCAGACGTTTTTCTTTAAAAAAAAAAAAAAAAATTGTGCCGAATTTCCTTCTGTCTTGTTAGAAGCACAGGATTAATTGTTTTGTTGATGCACGGTTTGCTCGTTTGTGGCGTAGCAGATTTTAGACCTTCTTTAAAGCCTTTTCTGCCATCTAGTGGTCAAATGAGAGAATACCCATGCTTAAGTTATTTTTTTTCGGTTTATTTCATTCTAAGAGATTAAAAAACAAAGTAAAGAATCATTAATCTTGGTTTGGACGCCTACCCAACAAATGAGGGTTGTAACTGAAGTTATTAAAATATTTTGTAGTGTTAAAAAACAAGAAATGCTTTATCACCCTGATCACACCATTCCAAATAGACAGCTTATTTGCCATTGATGGACATAGGAGATCAATTCTAATATAATTTTTTCCTCCAATTTTATTTTAAGTAAAAACATGTGAAGTTCAGTCTTTAATTCAAATGATTGGATGAGAAAATATCTCTAGGTTGTGCATTCAAATAGCCTTAATTTGCAAGCTTTGTAGAAGTGCTGTGAATGTCCTGTGTCTAACTAGTCTAATGGTTTCTTGGTTCTTAACAATGACACAAACAAGATCCTTCACTATATCTCTTTGAAGGGAAGGAAATGCCATGGGGTAAATGCAGCCATGCATTCCCTCATTATTATAAAACACATCTGCCAATCAAAGCGGAACAGGTCTTTGTTTGCAACAGAATCGTGTAATTTGACAATCTTTTTTCCAACTAGGTGATCAAATCAAAGATTTTAAACATTTTAAAAAAAAATGTTTTTCCTTTTCTCCCCTGCTGGAAAACAGTAACATCTAAATGTGC
The DNA here is from genome assembly GCF_025860055.1 of Xyrauchen texanus. NCBI lineage: Eukaryota > Metazoa > Chordata > Actinopteri > Cypriniformes > Catostomidae > Xyrauchen > Xyrauchen texanus. The sequence goes on from NC_068290.1 coordinate 17,051,066, forward strand.
TTGATCTTCTTCATTGTGCTAATGTTTTAATAACTTCAAAATCAGCTCATTTCCAACCAACCTCTCCTTTTTAGAAACGTTCTTGCCTGAAAACCCCCTCCATCAATCAAAACTGAATATAATAAACTGTATCTGTCATTAAAGGTTCAAGATATTTGTCTATTTTAATAAAATAGACAAATTTTATTAAAATAGAATATAGTGATCCCCCCCATATAGTGATCCCCCCATATAGTGATCCTCTACCTGGTCATCTGTGACACTATTGCCCAGTTCACTTCCCGTATACAGATCAGTGATCTGCTATAAAGCTACAAATGACACATGAGCACTCCAGAAGGACATCACCTCACAATATGAAGCCGTAAGTAGTCCACCTACTCTCTTCATTTTTATTTATTTTTCCCTGGAAATGTTTTGCCACCATTTTCCACAGTGACTTAATAATCAGTGTTAGCAATGCTCAAATATTTAGGGCTTGTTTTATGATTGATGTTAAATTAATTATATTTTACTACTATAACCTATGTTAAGCAAAATAAGATGTAATCGACTTGCAGGCCATCAGGGAAACCAAGATCATGCATGGACTGATTTAATATCGAAGAATGTGTGTTTACTTGAGATTTGATTTAAGTATTGCTGATATTCGATTAAACATCCTGTGTCTCTTTTGTTCTCTTCCTGCAGAATGTAAAGCCCCAGAAATAGTTGCAACTCAGGTGATCATTAAAGTAAAATACATCTGGAAGTGTTTATATATACTGTAAATATAATTTTTTTTATTTATTCATGTTTGTGTTTTTTCTACAGACAGCAGATTAGCTGAAAAAACAGAAGAGCCTGTTAGATGATTAAAGACTGAAATTGGGTGCTTGGGTAGCTCAGCGAGTAAAGACGCTGGCTTCCACCCCTGGAGTCATGAGTTTGAATACAGGGCATGCTCAGTGACTGAAGCCAAGTCTCCTAAGCAACCAAATTGGCCCGGTTGCTAAGGAGGGTAGTCACATGTGGTAACCTCCTCATGATCGCTATAATGTGGTTCTCGCTCTCGGTGGGGCATGTGGTAAGTTGTGCATGGATGCCACGGAGAATAGCGTGAAGCCTCCACACGCACTATGCCTCAATGGTAATGTGCTCAACAAGCCATATGCATGTGTGTGTGTGTGTGTGTATATATATATATATATATATATATATATATATATATATACATACACACTCACCTAAAGGATTATTAGGAACACCTGTTCAATTTCTCATTAATGCAATTATCTAATCAACCAATCACATGGCAGTTGCTTCAATGCATTTAGGGGTGTGGTCCTGGTCAAGACAATCTCCTGAACTCCAAACTGAATGTCAGAATGGGAAAGAAAGGTGATTTAAGCACTTTTGAGTGTGGCATGGTTGTTGGTGCCAGACGGGCCGGTCTGAGTATTTCACAATCTGCTCAGTTACTGGGATTTTCACGCACAACCATTTCTAGGGTTTACAAAGAATGGTGTGAAAAGGGAAAAACATCCAGTATGCGGCAGTCCTGTGGGCTGAAAATGCCTTGTTGATGCTAGAGGTCAGTGGAGAATGGGCCGACTGATTCAAGCTGATAGAAGAGCAACTTTGCCTGAAATAACCACTCGTTACAACCGAGGTATGCAGCAAAGCATTTGTGAAGTCACAACACGCACAACCTTGAGGCGGATGGGCTACAACAGCAGAAGACCCCACCGGGTACCACTCATCGCCACTACAAATAGGAAAAAGAGGCTACAATTTGCAAGAGCTCACCAAAATTGGACAGTTGAAGACTGGAAAAATGTTGCCTGGTCTGATGAGTCTCGATTTCTGTTGAGACATTCAGATGGTAGAGTCAGAATTTGGCGTAAACAGAATGAGAACATGGATCCATCATGCCTTGTTACCACTGTGCAGGCTGGTGGTGGTGGTGTAATGGTGTGGGGGATGTTTTCTTGGCACACTTTAGGCCCCTTAGTGCCAATTGGGCATCGTTTAAATGCCACGGCCTACCTGAGCATTGTTTCTGACCATGTCCATCCCTTTATGGCCACCATGTACCCATCCTCTGATGGCTACTTCCAGCAGGATAATGCACCATGTCACAAAGCTCGAATCATTTCAAATTGGTTTCTTGAACATGACAATGAGTTCACTGTACTAAAATGGCCCCCACAGTCACCAGATCTCAACCCAATAGAGCATCTTTGGGATGTGGTGGAACGGGAGCTTCGTGCCCTGGATGTGCATCCCACAAATCTCCATCAACTGCAAGACGCTATCCTATCAATATGGGCCAACATTTCTAAAGAATGCTTTCAGCACCTTGTTGAATCAATGCCACGTAGAATTAAGGCAGTTCAGAAGGCGAAAGGGGTCAAACACAGTATTAGTATGGTGTTCCTAATAATCCTTTAGGTGAGTGTATGTATATATATATATAGTATATATATATATATATATATATATATATATATATATATATATATATATATATATATATCTATATATGTATATGTGTGTGTATATATATATATATATATATATAATCACATATTTTTGTTTGCTGAACATATACATCATCTAATCTCTGCTGAGATCAAAATTCAGAAATTGCACCGAAACATCTGTTGAACATCCCATGGAAGAGAACAACAGACTGGATTGGTGTGTGGATGGGTGAATGGGACACAGTGTAAAGTACTTTGGTAACCTCTAAGTTAAAAAAAAGCCCCATATAAGTGCAGACCATTTACCATTTTACCATTTGGATGATCATATGGGGGCAGTGGTGGCTCAGTGGTTGAGGCTCAGGGTTACTAACCAGAAGGTCGGGGGTTCAAGCCCCAGCACCACCAAGATGCCACTGTTGTGTCCTTGAGCAAGGCACTTAACTCCAGGTTGCTCCGGGGGGATTGTCCCTGTAATAATTGCACTGTAAGTCGCTTTGGATAAAAGCGTCTGCCAAATGCATAAATGTAAATGTAAATGATCATAATGTGGAACAGGAGCTCAAAAAGGACACAATGAGCTATCAGAACCAGCTGAGGAGAGTTTGTCCCAGAAGGAGAGTGAGACTGTCCAACATTCCCAAAGGACAAATGGATTTAGATAGTCCAGAAAGAATGAACAGTGAGCTTTTGGATAAAGAAACAGCGATGAGAGGCTGGAAGGACATGTGGTAGTTACTCTGTAGAGATTTGACTTGATTTTTTTTAGCAGTCTGTCTGTTTGATTTTTGAGTTTGTCAGCATGATTTTGATATATGTGTGATTTAATATCTTGTATTTGTTTGTTATAGAGTTGCATGAATAAAATAAACCGAGTTTTGTGATTTTTTTTGGGACTTGTGATCATTATTTTCATTCTAAATAAAAGGCTGTGTAATCGTGTTGGGAATTGACCCTTAAATGCATGAGCATTTCACCAAACACACTTACATATTCACGTCTATCTATCAAAAATGTATCTACAAAATGCCCAGATAGTGTAAAATCAATCAAAAGTCAATTGGAAAATTAAATAAATTGATTTATTCAAATTAAATGTACTTTTATAAATGTTTCATTTTCAACAGCTTCCCCCAGCGGCCGAAGTTGGAATTATTGTTGCCATTTTAACAGCTTATGTTACGGGATCGGAGTGAAAACTGAGCTAAAAATCAAGTACGTTTGTGGAATATTGTTCCAGCAAGATTGTTTTGTTGATTAAATTGTGAGTGATTGGAATGCAAACTTTCTGATTTTCTTATTGATTTGTCACAAGTTCATAATCTTTAATATGCTTATACATATAATGTGCTTTATGGAAGTGCTCAAGCTCCTTGATCCCCCTGGAATATCTGATTAAATCAAGGATTAAATCAAGGATGGCGGTGTTCTGGATCAAATGGGGGTCATGTTAAGTAGTGATGTTGCCTTTTCAGCAGATTCATTTAATATGAATTGCCAAGGAGCAAAGAAAAGACGTTTGGCACATAATAAAAAATTTTGGTATCATTATTAAACCGAGTTTTTCACCAATGTCTGTTCTAATGAATTTGACACAGTTTAAGAGTGATTTTAACATGGTTTCTCAAGGTAACATGGTGGCCTATGTTAACGTGGGACATTGGTTTGAATGGGAACTGGTGATTATGCTTGTCAGAGCCGTTGCATTTTGAATTATTTTATTTGCAACACTAAAGCATCATATGATAATATGTGTCAATAACAAAGTTAATCACTCAACAGCTTTTGGGCCAGTTGCCATGTAAAATCCCGGGCCGATTTCTCTTCCCAGTCCAGCCCTGAATGGGACACTAGTCCAATGGAAAGTCTCACTGGCAGTAAACATAATGACCTGGGCTCAAATATTGATCACCAAGGACAAATTTGTAGCTTTGCTTCAGATTATGATGTATTTTATTGAAAACGATTTTGAAAATCACTTACACAGGCAATTTATTATATTGCTTTAAATAAATAAATCAAAATTGCAACTGAATCTGACAGCCAGTAATTACAGAATACTCTACTGAATTTTGGGAGAAAAAAAAAAGTGAACTACATCCTCTAAAGTTTACAGGCTTTTTAAAATTGTCAAAAAAATTTAAGATTGTAAATATTAAGTTTTCTTAACAATCAAAATTATGTTTCTGAAGAACTTTCTCGTGCGTTCTCAGAGTACCATTTATTCTTACCCATTGGTCAATTTGGCCTTCGAGCTTGCTTTCCACCAAAATATTTCCCTTTTCTTAAAGATCATCTTTTGGCAGTAAACATACGACATTGTCATGCGCAGAACCTATGAAAAGTAAAAGATGCTATTATAACAATTTAAATAAAAATCCAGATACTCACAGGGAATTGAACCCATGTCTGTATACGTAGTTAGCAAACACACTACCCCTAGACCAACAGACCTTCTATATAAATAGCAGCAATTGTTTTATGAACTTTATCAAGCTATTGATTTAGATTTTTATAAATATAAGTAATTTAAGAGTATAGGCCTGTTGTTGACACATCAGACTATGATGTTTTAGCATTGCAAATAAAAGACTTCCACATGTGATTTACTGCTCTGACAAGTGTACTTACCAGTTCCCATTCAAACCAATGTCCCACATTAACATGGCCAACCATGTTACTCTATGAAACCATGTTAAAATCGCTCTAAAACTGTGCCAAATTTATTGGAACAGACATCGATCATACAAAACGGGCTAATAATGATACCAACATTCATTTATTTACATTTGTTTCCCTTCTTGAACCTATATGGTTTTAAACACAGTCCCCCATGTGCAGTCAATACTAATGTCCCAATTATTCCACTTAAATCATTTGTGTTCCATTAAAAAAACAAAAAAACATATTTTAAAAGGTTCAAATGGCTTTAGGGCAGAGGTCAGCAATGGTTCTTTTCCTGCTAAGTCCCAAGTTGCATAGAACAGCTAGTTGTGAGTCTGTCATTGATTTAACACAGTTAAATAATGAAATCTCTCAGTACGCAGCTTTAGACAGACAAATAGAGTGCATTTATCAGTTATGACAAGACAGCTCGCAGCTCTGGAAACGCAATGGTGATGAGTGTGTCTAATATTTCGTCCAGATCCACCTTTCCTATCTGTTTATCAGACAGATCCCCCTCTCTTCCATTTATCATATATATCTCATCCCTACGGGTGCTTATTTGTCCTCCGATGTTGATTTTGGTAGTAGGATCAACTCTGCAATGGGCTCCTGGTACTGTTGGCTCGATGGTGTCCTGTTAGGGTCATATATCATGCAGTCTCTCCACTATGGCATGCTCCATCAACTCTACCAGGCCTCGGAGAGTCTTTTTCAGACTTGTAATCATGACAGAGATGTCAGCATGTCTAAGGAGATATACTGGAGATTCTCACTTAAAGTGATTGTGAAATTACAGGTCTGCACACAGTTGCATAACAAGTCTATCGATCTCTGCACAATGAAATTGGAGGTTTATGAAGATACATTCACACTGAAAGACCATCAAACCACAACAAATCCCCTGAATGAAAGAAATTGATTATTTGAAACAAAACTTCCTATAAAACCGTTATGAAAAGCATCAGATTGGTCCTTGAAACAGCCTTTCAATTCTTGCTGACCTTGAACTGATGGCATTCAACCAGTTTCAGGAGTCATACTTTATGTTGTCATCTAGTTCGGATTTATGGCGATCATTCCCACATGTGGAAGGTGACAAGGGGCAACTGTTCGGACACCGCAAAACTATGCTTCCTATCGGTTTAACATAAGCCAAAGAATGAACTTGAGAAGATTTTACAATGATGTAAATCTGTCAGTCTTTGACCTTAAGACTTTCATCTCTGGTTACAGAGATGCAAAGATAATTATTCCAACCTTCTTACAATGTGTCTGAATTTCCATACTTTTAGAGTATGTAGTACATCTTGACCTACATTGCGACCAATGATGAAGTACGTTCTTTAGGCATGCAGGTGTATATCTGACTTGTTGCCATTGTCTTTTGACCCATTTGATCTTTGACCTATGATGTAATAACAACAACTGCAAAAATAATATACACTGATGTTTGTAATCAAATAAAATGTAATAATGAGAAACAACTTTCTTGGGTATAACACTTGTTTTATCTGCCAGTTTTAGTTTGAACGAAATAGGTCATCTGGGTGTTGTTCACCTTCTGTATCGTGATAAATTGTGAGTTTTTGGAATTCCTACTCATTTGACACTACTTTTTGCTTGCTGTGTGTAGCAAGGAAGCACAAATATTCAGACGCGGAGAGAGATTCCACCTTGTGCAGACACATTTCCTAAAAGCATCACCTTCCAATACCATTAAACTGTTCAGGACAAGGATGTTGAATCATTACTCATCTTGTGTGCATTAAACATCGAGACATTTAACATCTCTAGAAAGATCTATCACTAGAATAATGCCTCGGGGGAAACCCAGTGCAGTTCCAATGTCTTATATGTGTCTGTATGCATGGATATTTTATATTTTAAGCTGTATATGTAGAACAGCAGAAGATTCACAACTAGTCAATCACTTTATCTCCCAAAAATAGCTTTAAAAATGACATATGCAGATTTCTATTTATAGCATAGTTCTTTTTGTCATGGTGTCCTAGAACACCAACCATGTTGCTCAAAATTCTTTAGATTCCTCATTTATGGAGGTTCTGTCATGGGACTTGAGCCATATAAAACCAAATGCACCATCAGCATATAACTTCTCACTAACTAGTTTCTGGCCATGTCGGAATATACAAAGTAGACTGAACGCTGTCTTTGTGTGTGTGTTTTGGTGGTTTAATGTTGAATATTTCAACCTCAAAACCAGTTAGAGAGTTTTTGGTTCATATTTCAGTTTAACTGACAAAATTGGAAAATTGTGGAGACCTGTTTAAATTCTTCTCAGCCACAGCTCACCATTTTTTCCATTTAACCAAAATCAGTCAAATCAGTTGTTTTATCGTGGTTGCTGTTGTCTGCTCTGTTCGCTCTCTCTTTTTCTCTGTCTTTTTGTACTTTTTTCATGACCATAGCAAAATCATTTATGTTTTAGATTTTTAAGATTGCCTGTTTCCTCATTTATAATGAACTTTGGCATTTTGGTTAGTCACATGACATGTTGTCCCATGGACAATTTTGCATACTTCCAGAAGTCCTGCTCCTGCTATTTCTGTAACTGCTGATCTCCTGGGATTTTCCCATGCAACAGTCTCTAGAGTGTATAGAGAATGGTGCAAAAAAACAAAAACAACCAGTGAGCAGCAGTTGTGTGGACAAAAACGCCTTGTTAATGAGAGAGGTCAATGAGAGAGGAGAATGGCCATACTGGTTCGAGCTGACAGAAAGGCTATGGTAACTCAAATATTCCCTCTGTACTATTGTAGTGTGCAGAACAGCATCTCAGAATGCCCAACACGTCGAACCTTGAGGCGGATGGGCTACAACAGCAGAAAACCACACTGGGTTCCACTTCTGTCAGCCAAGAACATAAAAACTGAGTCTGCGGTGGGCCTACCATTTGTGTATCCAGATTTGTCAGACCAGATAATGTTTTCCAAATCGTCTACTGTCCAGTTTTGGTGAGCATGTGCCCATTGCAGCCTCAGTTTCCTGCTCTGAGCTGACAGTAGTGGTACCTGTTGGGACCCGGAGGAGTCTTCTGCTGCTGTAGCCCATCCACATCAATGTTTGATGTGTTGTGTGTTCTGAAATGCTTTTCTGCATAGCACTGCTGCAACGCATGTTAATTTGGGTTACTGTCACCTTCCTGTCAGTTTGGACTAGTCTGGCCTCTGACCTCTGTCATTAACAAGCCATTTTTGCCCACAGAATTGGTGCTCACTGGATGTTTTTTGTTTTTTGCACCATTCTCTTTACACTCTAGAGACAGCTGCTTGTGAAAATCCCAGGAGATCAGCAGTTACAGAAATACTCAAACCAGCTCATCTGGCACCAACAATCATGCCATGGTCTAAATCACTGAGATCACATTTTTTCACCATTCTGGTGGTTTATGTGAACATTAGCTGAAGCTCCAGACCCATATCTGCTTGATTTTATAGATTACTCTGCTGCCACACAATTGGCCGGTTAGATAATCGCAGGAATATGTAGACGCACAGGTATACCTAATAAAGATGCCGGTGAGTGTATATATTCATAATGTATCAAAAAGAGCTTAATGATAGAAGTAATAGTCAGGGTTCAATACAAGTTAATCTCAGTTGACAGCATTTGTGGCATAATGTTGATTACAATAACAAATTATTGTGACTCGTCCCTCAATTTCTTTAAAAAAACATTAAAATGGAGGTTACAGTGAGACAATTGAATTGAATGGGGTCAAATGTTTTTAGGGTTTAAAGGCAGAAATGTGAAGAACTAAAATCATGTTAACTTGTTTTGTTTATGTCTTGTGGCTTTTGGAACAGTGAGTATTTTAAAATGTGCAGAATTTGTACTTTTTGTATGCCACAAATGCTTTTGATTGAGCTTAACTTGTATTGAACTCAGAATATCACTTTAAGCTACAATCACATTTTCTTATATTTCATGTAAATAGTAAATGTGTGTACATTACCTCAGGATCTATTGGATGATCCCAGAGTCTGCTTGATACACTTTAGCTTTTCATTGGAAAGCTGGTTACTGCACATATTGAGGAAAGTTTCATGTTCTGAATTTATATACATGAAGATATCAGCCAGTTGGCTCTGCTTACAAAACCAATGGGTGACTGACCACATTTGACAGATATATTAAGCACTATAGATACTACATCAAAAGCTATTTTTCTCAGCTGAATTTTCAAAAAACCCAGTAAGAATAATGAGACTCTGATGAAACATGAAACACTATAAAGAAAGACTTGATGGTGACAGAGCTGATGGCTTTATTGGTAATCCAATATAGTCACAAGTACATTGTTGCAACCATATCTTGAGTTTGTATGAATAACCGAAGCTTTGTTTGAGGTCTTGTCCCATGACTGCTGATAGCTGACCATCTGCCAATGAGTCTGTTTTTTCTCAAATGGCTGAAATCTTCCAGCTCTGTGTCCAAAACCCCTGTGGCCCCCAATGCAATTTGTCCTCAGACCCAATGCCGAACTGCACACCAGATCAGCCGTGTGAGTGAACCTGTGTGTATGCTCACCATGGAGAGCAGTTTCCGTCTAAGTGGAGTGAGAGGCAACATGTGTGACCGCTCCATGTCTGGCTGCAGCCTCTGCGGAAGGAAGTGGGGATTTATTCTGCAATGGCTTTTCCAGAACAGTGAATGGGCAGGAGATGCAGAGGAAGAAAGTGGAGAGGGAAGATGGGAAAGAGGAAAACTGTAACAGTGGAGAGGAACGAGTCTGGTTTTTGTTGGAGACTAATTTTATCCCACACTCAGTTTCAGCCTCCACACAAGAGCACATCATTTGGGGACTGTCACAACAAAAACTGTGATTTCCAGATATTTCATTATGGTATAATGTGTGTTTGTGTCTGTGGTGGCAGTGTGGCGTGTAGTGGGTCTGTATGCTTTTGAATGTATGGCAAGAAATAACTCCCAGAATCCCTCTCCAGTAAAATAGCGGCAGTAGTTGTTCTAATGGGGAAGCTATTGTGAAGTGTAGCATGTACAAATAAAGAAGACGTAAAATGCCACGCAGGAATCTGTGCAAGGACTCAACTGAATCAGTGAATTGTTTATTTCATCTGTTTTAAATAAATGAACTCACTAAACTGATTCACTAAAATTAATCTGGCTCCTAGGTGCTTCATAGGAATCAGTAGATATTTTAGGTGATATTATTATATTATTTCTTCAGTTCGCTCAGATGTAAAGCTGCACATGCTTTTTGCATTGCGAAAAAACAGTGTTGTTGTGTTTTGTTGCGGAATACTACTGTATGCTACTTTTTGGGAAAAGTCACTTTGTTTTGTAAATGGAATTGTATTTAAGGTATATTTATAAGGCAGATAAATATTTGGATGTCTACTTGATTTTCATACCCTACATCTGGACTCTGCACATTTGATGTATGGTAACACAGGGATTGTGCTCCACTGAACACTGTTGAGTTCAATTCTGCTTTATTGGAATTATTATTTCCAAATGAAATGGCCAAACCACTGAAATCAAGTCAATGTGGCAGTAATACGAAAACTTTGTTAGATAAATGTAGAAAAATGATGGAGAATCAGGCTCATAGCTATGCTCTTTTGCTGCATGAGTACAACATTTTGACACATTTGGAGAAAGAGCTTTCTTATAAATTGTTTTTCAAAGAAGGCTTTCACTTAGTTATGACCTCACTTATTCTCTTAATGGTGTATCTGTGCTGAGAATGCATCTAAAGCAAAGGACTAAATAGATGCATCTTAGCCAAGAACTAAAAGTTATGTCCATGAAACCAGCCCTTAGGTGGTGTGTGTGATTTTTTATGTTCCCAGCTGAATATGCAGAGACAACTATAAGTAAGAATTTATTTTTTTTTCACTGACAAATTGTTTACTGACGAGCCACAACAGTGTGGCTCTGTGGTGCTTCTAAATCATTACTTTGTTTATTTAGCATCCCGTCCAGGCCAGCGAAGCTACATTGCCTCAACTAAAGCCCAAATTATACTTCAGTCAGATGAGAATGCTAGGCGTCTGTGCACAGGACACGTGATGCCAATTTCTTCATAAGCGGAGTGCTCTAGCACTGATGTTTTAGACTTTGAAAAATACTCCAGTGAGCGACAGTTCTTTGGATGGATATACCTTGATGATGAGAATGGCCAGACTGGTTCGAGCTACAGAAAGGCTACAGTAACTCAGATAACCACTCTGTACAATTGTAGTGAGCAGAATAGCATCTCAGAATGCACAACACGTCGAACCTTGAGGCAGATGGTCTACAACAGCAGAAGACCATGTCTGGCACTTTATTAGAACCGTAGTGTTCTTGCGCCAAACATGCGGCAACTGCCTGTGAATGTCCACACAGTCAAATGAACCATACTTTGAAAGGCTAGCATTCAACTGTTTTTACAGCCATTATTTTTGCAATTCCATTTGGTGATGTCAGTGACACAGAAATCACACACATTATCTTAAAAGACCTCTCTACCGATATAAGCATTATTGAGTAAGTGAACATCTACAATTTACACTAAACATTCTTTCTCTTTAAGTTTACTCGTTCTGAAGAATAGTTAGACTAAAATGCATACACTGCCCTTTATTTATTTTGAAACCAGGAAAAACAGGAGTGGTTGTACAGGTAGGGTGGTGGGTGACACCCTGCAAATGATGCTGTTGCTCTTTGTAGGACATTTGATTAAATACGGCAAAGACTTGGTGACCCACATATCTGAAATAAGAGATTTTCATTTTTCTTTAATACTCGTGTTTAATTTCATGATTGGTTAAAGCTGCTTAATGTCCAACAGATGGTCCCCTCTGCAAACCCAATATTCCATTGCAGGCTGATGGCAATAAAAGGAGGGATTTTCACAGTTCCGCAGGCACCCCTTGCATTTCCACTCTCCCAGGGGCACAGAGAGAGTGAGCAAAACCGCAATGTTATACTTTGTTTTTATTAAAGCTCTTGATTGACAGCAAAGGAAGATTTTTCCAGTTTTAAACTCTAGGCCCATTTGCATAGGACAAAATACACCAAGTCTTGACTCGGAGCTACTGGGATATGAATATACCACCTCTCTCTCTCTTTCTTTCCCTATCTCATTCTCTCTCTTTGTCTCTCTAACTTTGCTACACCCATGGTGTGAGCCACAGAGAGCTGACAGATTGGCCTCTAGGATCTCAAGGCTTCTTTTACAATCTAAACTTGTTAACTCACATTAACAGTTTAGGATTTGGATAGGATATATGGAGAGAGGGAGGCAGTAACTCTCTTGGGTTAAGAAGAGAGGAAGGTAAAGAAAGAGTGAGAGGCCTTGAGATACATCAAAGCTGGGGTCTTGAGAACACATGTATGGGGATAAAAGTGTGTGTATGCATTAGGAATGCTGTTAAACAGATGAGAACTTATTCTCCTAAGGCCAGACAAATGAGAGAGGAGCAGCTGCAAACTGTAACTCCTTATTCCTCATTGGCCTTCATCTTCCCTGTCATCTTCCTCACTCTGATATCAGTGGTCTTCAGATCAAGACTATGATTCAAATTAAAACCTGAAAGATAGTTACTTAAAGTATCCCAGATGCTTGATGTACTGGATTATCTTTACTCATTTTACCTGAGATTTCACCAACTTAATTCAACAAAACAGGACCAATTTAGGAGCTCAGATGAGTATGAAAGATTATGGAAAGGCTTGTAAAGCAGACTGAAAGTTGAAATCATCATCAATGTAATTGTCAAGATGATAATCGTCATAAATGTACAACAATTAAAATTTCTGATAAAAACATAGAAAACTTCACTCAAACTCTGATTATACATCACAATCAGTTTGACAAAATCAGTTTGATTACCCATTAAATGGTTTCCATTCTGATAAATCAGCTGTGTTGCTTTGAGCTCTGTATTCTGGTTACTTGTTATTTTATTCTTCGCTTTTGAGACTAAATTTGAAAACTGGATAAAGTATTTCTTAATTTAACTGATTTAAAAGATACTGATTTAAAAGCTTTTTATTTTTCTCAAATGGGTGAAAAATAATATTTAAAAATCTGATTATGGATTTTTGTTAACATTTTTAATCCATGAAAAGGCATTTCAACATTGGTCTCTATGGAGGTATGCAATGCCAGCATGCTAAAGGCAGTAATTTTGAGAGAACCTGACTATTGTTTGCTCCTGATTAATAGCCCCCACACAGTAGTTGTACATTTCTTCAACACCACAGCCGAGTATAAAAGCTTAGTATAAAAAACAACCACAGCCGCATAAACATTAGAGCAGATTCTGCTGAATTCTTCTGTGGTTTCGCTATAAACGTCTATCAGTTTACAGCAGATTTTAAAGGTTGCATAAGATATTAAACATTTTCTAGAGGTAAATGAAAGAAGCAATAATAATAATAATAATATATATATATATATATATATATATATATATATATATATATATATATATATATATATATATAGTTCTATATAAAGAAAATTATTAAACAACTTTTGGCTCATCAGGAAGGAGTTAAAAATGTATATTGCAGTTGATAACAGGTCATTTACAATTTTTTTAAATCAAGATTTTAGGTTAAAATGTACATGAATGTTTAAGGGACATTTTGAACTGATCACAGAGTTTTTAATAAACTTAATTTAATTTAAGTTTTTTAACCAATTTGAAATTGTCATGCAGTGTCACAAATTATTTTTTAATAAGTACAAATATTCCATGTAATCTCAGTTAATATGGTCATAAAATCAGGATGTGTAATTATTAGAAAAATGCTGTTACACAATACCTTTAGATGATGTTCAACATGTCATACTGTAGGACTCACATTCTTCCCAAATGGGAGTTTAACATTAAAGGGATAGTTCACCCCAAAATGAAAACGTTCTCATCATTTATTCACCCTCATGCCATCACAGATGTGTATGACTTTCTTTCTTCTGCTGAACACAAATTAAGATGTTTAGATGAATACTGCAGGGATGTACACGGTGCGAGTTCTGACACTGCGGCGGTCGTGAGCCCCTGCACATGTTACGAGTCAGTTTATCTGAAAATTGTACAAGTACAATCGTACTCGACACGACTTTACGACATGGCAAATTCCAGAGCAATCGCATACATTTTCAGACTATTTATCATTATAAGACATAAAGCCAAAGGAGGGGATTCCTTGTAGCTTGCAATTTAGAAATAAAAAGAAGACTGGCATGACCGGGGCTGCATTAACTGAAAACTCATCTGCGGATTAAACATAAACATTTAAACAAATGATAATTATGACAAATGCTGTACAACATTTGACAGATTCAGATTTCGAAGGGAGGCTTTGTGATTTCATGATTGCATGCATCAATCATAGTGTCAGTGTGACTCTATGTCAAAATATACATGATTGATAAGAAAGTGCAGAAAATTTGTGCACCGATTCTGTCAGTTATACTTGGATTTAATTGAAGCGTAAATATGACGTTTAGTGCAGAATTTATGATGCAGTTATTTTAGTGGAGTAGGCTACCTGCATTATTCAGCTTTAGATGCAGGCTACATCCTTCTCATCTGTGTCACTGCTTGCATGTTGATAGCAGACATTCTGAAGAAGATCCATGAGGTCTTCTTGTCCATGTGAACGCGATTTAAAGCCATACACAGCATACTTTAACAATCTTGTTTTAGCACAGCGGCTGATTGACAGATAGAAAATCCAACCTAGAAGTCCTTGGTTTCACTAGACACGCTTCAGGTAGATCGCCAGATTGGCTCATTCAACCGCACACACCACACAAATTCAAGCTGACTGCGCTCAACTTTTTTCCGAAATGTTTTTACATTATCGTGAGCTGCTCATAAGCCGCACGGCACTGCTCATAATTCCTCTCACATGATGCAAGCCACAACCACACAAGCACAAACAATTTCCACGCGATCTCTCCCAACTGGAAAGAATTGGTTGGAAGCTCACACGAAAGCTGAAACATCAATATCTTCAGAAGTGATGAGATAGGTGTGGACGAAAATCAGATCAATATTTAAGTCCATTTTTACTATTTAAGTCCTCCCTGCTCAGTAGGTGGCGATATGAATGAAGAATGCAAATCGCCAAAAACAAAAGAAGAAGACTGTGAAAGTTAAAGTAGGGATTGATAGTACTGAAGGACTTAAATATTGTTCTGTTATATGGATTAATTTTATGCTGCTTTTATATGCTTTTTGGACTTTCAAATTTTGGTACCTATTCACTTGTATTGTGATGACCTATAGAGCTGAGATATTCTTAGAAAACAAATTTGTTCAGAAAAACGTTTGTGTTCAGCAGAAGAAAGAAAGTCATACACATCTGGAATGTCACGAGGGTAAATGATGAGAATTTTCATTTTTGGGTGAACTATCCATTTATCATATGTTTAACACACACACACACACACACACACACACACACACACACACACTATATATATATATATATATATATATATATATATATATATATATATATATATATATATATTTTTTTACAGCATATTAAATATTCAATTTGGCATTTGTATATATCCCCATGTCTGTAACATTATAAAAATGTGGCAGCTTAAACATACAAACAGTAATATTCAAGTACAAAATTAAGAGCTCCTTTAAAAAACAGAAAGAAATAAAGCTTGCTTGCCACATTAGTCATGCCCTATTCTTTTCTGCATTAAGAGAGGACAAATTAGCAGGCCATTTACAACAATAGCAGCTCAATTTTAGCTTCCCCAGCAGGAAAAAATTAGCTGAGAGCAGGTGTAAGTGGACAGGATCGTGTCTTCTGACCATAAGTATGGATTCTTTACCAGAAGCCTGAGATATGGACAGATTCACACTTTCACAGAACACAAGACAGACAGTAGAATTGAAACACAAAACATCTTCATGAACTTCAAATCTATTTTAAAGTGTTTTTTTTTGTTGCTCCACTAGCGTTCCTGAACACCCCAGCCCACACCAATGATGATATGTTGCTATGTCGGGCTGTTTGGAATACTCAAACAAACAGAATAATGTTTTAAAAGTGCCACAGTGTCTACACTTTTAATGGAAATCAGGTAATAAATTAATGAAAACTTGTTAATTTCAGCTTTAAATCCCAACCGGACAAAGTATCTTACACATATAAAGAAGTTGCACTGGATCATTTGAATCTCACTGGCTTTTCAGTTTTAGCCATTTAGAACCTTATAAAACTATGAACACATTACTAAGGAATGGCATGAGGATGTTCATACAATTTCCCTATTCAGCACGCAGGTGTTGCTGGTTAGCATATTTAGGGCATGTATATTTTTCCACTTAGAGTTCCAGGGAGGAGAGCATTTTTCGAGGATTTGTATTGCTGTTGCTTTGGATGAAATAAATCAGATCAGTTTTAGGTCATCCAATTTTGGTAAATTCCTGCTGCTGTAGGGCCTATCCGTCGTAGATGGAATGTTTCTCATAATTTTCTGATGTCTGAAATAATTAACATTACTAGTCCTACTTCTTTCTGTGGCAATGCATGTTTAGCACAGAGTAGGATTAAGGACATTTAATGTACAGTTTATGTTACAGTACAGGCTTATATGGCAATCTCAAACACTGCAGATTTCAAATGTAATGACACTGTCTCAAAAGTTAAAGCTAAAAAGTTTTTATTTAAAACTAAATTTTTGTCACAATCCTTTCTCCTATTCGGTCTTCACACAACCCCAGCCAAAAATAATGTAATCACCACTTCATAGCAAATAAACAAATCACAGATATGACACAAACATTTTTTTGTTTAATAGCTGGACATTCTAAAACTCCTTTAAGAAGGAAATCCAACATGGAGTGTGACAAACGAAGTTGGTTGTTCCCTGACAGCTGTGTCTCAAATTTGGTGCAAGTATAAACAAAATGGTTTATAAAGGTTTTAAAAGGAAACACTAGCATTAACACCTATAAAGAAGAAAACAATGCAGAGGGCTAAAGGGAAGCAATCATGGAGTGTGGATGATTGGATGAAATTGATATTCAGTGATGAATCACAAATCTGCACTGGCCAAGGTGATGCAGCTGGAAATTTGTCTGGTGTCGTTCTAATGAAATATATAAATATGACTGCCCGAAGAAAACAATCTAATTTCCTCAGTCATTTATGATATGGGTTGCATGCCAGGGGAGATGGCAGTCATTACCTAAAGAGTCAATGCACTGGTGTACATTTAAATTTTGGACACTTTTCTCCAGGGCTGGGCTGGGAAGCAACTAGCCCAAAATTTGTTGAGCGGGAGGGGGATATGGGGTTGAGCCAAAAGTTGTTGTTGGGGAGGGGTTGTTCGCGGTCCTTTTCTGCATATCGCTGCACCATTTTGTGGTCCGTTCTGCATAACACGGCGGGTCATTTTAGCTTATCGCAGACAACCCACCAGCCCGCTCGGTTCTCACGATAGCTAGTCCACCCCTGGAATGCCAGATTACCAGTCTAGCCCTACTTTTCTCATTCCATCAATAGAAAATAGGTTTAGTAATGATGAAGTCATTTTTCAGGATGATAAGGCATCTTGCCACAGAACAAAGAGTGTTAAAGCTTTACTTCAGGAAAGATATATCAACTCAATGACATGGCCAGGAAACAGTCCGGATCTCAATCTGATTGAAAATGTATGGTGGAAATTGAAACAATTAGTCCATGACAAGGCTCCACCCTGCAAAGCTGATCTGTCAACCAAGAAAGTTGGAACCAGCTTGATAGAGAATATTGTTTTTCATTAGTGAAGCCCATGCCTCAAAGAATTCAGGCCATCATAAAAGCCATAAAAGCAACAAAGTACTAAATGTGATTTTTTTAATTTTTATTTTTATAATTCCGTAATTTTTTCGTCAACACTGAGTGATTTCATATTTTTTTCCTCTAATTAATCTGGAACAAAATATGCCATGAATTAAAAATTATGTATTTACATTTTTTTGAAGGGTATTTCATGAAGCCGATTGTTCAGCTATTAAACAAAAATAGTTTTGTGTCATATCTGTGATTTGTTTATTTGCTACAAAGTAAAAAGCAGGGTTAACATCCTCTAAGTGTGGTGATTCAATAGTTTGTGCCAGGGGTTGTAATTAGAGACCATTTTCTTTATCAATATTATCAATTAGCGAAAAAGTCATTTGTAGGTTGATTTCCCCAAACGTGTAAACACTGCAGCTCTGTGGTGCTTTCAAAATAGTGCTCTTTTTGATTCAGAACAACCAATCAACCAATATTGTGAGTTTAGGGTGGGAATATCTGTTTTCATGACATCTAAGATGTCTCCTTTAGTTTTAAACATTGCCCACAAACATCTACTCAGTTTACTCACATAAAATATATTCATGCTATATAGCCAGAGGAGAACTGGCTGTCCAGCTGAGCTTAGTTCATTTGGCTTGCTAAATGGAGGCCTAAAGGCAATCATTTTTAAGGCACGATTTTCAGTTTCTTTATTAATTGAAACTGCGCAAAATGAGGACATTAAGAAATTTCAGTATTTTCTCTTACAGCATAATTTTCTGTGAAGCTGATTTGAAAGGATGTGTTGTGAAAAGTGCTATACAAATAAAAATGACTTGACTTTTTATGCCATTCAACTTCCAGTCCCTTAACCTTAGTTAAACTATGAATATTGGACACATTTTCAAGTAGAAAATGTTTTTAGCCCATTCTCCTGCCATGA
The DNA here is from genome assembly GCF_025860055.1 of Xyrauchen texanus. Classification (NCBI taxonomy): domain Eukaryota; kingdom Metazoa; phylum Chordata; class Actinopteri; order Cypriniformes; family Catostomidae; genus Xyrauchen; species Xyrauchen texanus. Next base: position 17,069,921 of record NC_068290.1, read on the forward strand.
TAACAAGTCCCTACAGTGTCATCTCCAGCCACAGGGGATGATAAAGTGCTGTTGATGTTGGATAAAAGAAGCAGATGGAGAGGGAAGGAGTGAGTTAAATGATCTGAGAGCACTAGATCGGTCACAGTTCACAGACTATATATTGAGCGAAATACGGCTGAGCTGAATGGTGGGATCCACTGAGTGTGGGAAACTTGAGTTTACTGAGATGAAACATAGAGAATAATGCTGAAGGATTCTGAGAAATGTAGTCGTGGCATGGTGTCAATCAGCATTGCAGACATTTACTCACAAAAATACATTTAGATAATTCAATTTATAGGATAAGATGTCATGAAGCATTCTCATATAAGCAAATATGTGAAATAGAAGAGAGAAAAAGAGTTGAGCATATGTTGCACTGGATTTTCTGTATATAAAAAGTATATAGTATACAGAGGGGAGACTGGTGCTAGTTGTCACATGAGGAAGTTGTCACAAGGGATGCAGTAACTATGTTTTGAGTCGAATGTCCAATTGCACAAATTCAAGATTTCTTATGTGGTTCTGTGTATTGGTTTCAAATGTATATTTCAAAACTGCCATAAATTTGTATTATTTTTGTGAATTCTATACTTCAGGGCCTGATTAACCATATGAGCAACTGGGAATGTGTCCAGGGGCACCAAATCCAGAAGGGCACCATGCAACAGCATTGTTTAAATTGTCTTGGGTCTGTTTTTATATTAATGGGTATTAAAGTTTTTCAATATCAATATTTAGGTATAAATTAGTGCCACCCCTGATTAAAGCTTGGCCACCCTTCTGGCCACCCCTGTTATGAAAAGCACTTTTGACAACACTGACAGAGAGGTGACTTTTTTTTTCGCCACTCTATGACACAAACAGTCTGCGCCATTCAGACTGAACTACTGCAAACCACCCACACGTCACATGACACCCCTAACCCTAACCCTCTGTGTGTAGAGGTGTGACGTCATATAACGACCGTTGCCGTGTATGGGATAAAAATCCTACCAAATGTATTGCAGTCACGGATACAAAAATAATAAGCATGAATCAAAATAATAAGCATGAATCAAAATAATAAGCGTGAATTAAAAAAATAAATAAGCGCAGATAAAAAAATAACAAGCATGAATCAAAAATGTATAAACACATTTATAATATGCTGCAAAAAAAGAGCGAAGTAAAATGTTAAGTTCCTTGAGTAAACTGATATTGTTTAGAAATGCAATGATTTGTCTCTTGCACAACGCACTTTGTCTCCACATATAGTCTTGCAAAGACTCGTGATTTTTTCTTTTTCTTGGTAAATAAAGAGCATTTTCACCTGCCAATGTCCAGAGATGTAATACTAACATTTAGATTTTTCTTTACAAGGAGACGTAATATGAATATAATATGAGTTGAGAATTAATTTAGCATTTGGACACAGAAAATGGCTATCGTTTCAATGTAGGCTACTGTAGTAGTTTTAACTCAACTTTATTAGGTTTGTCAAACTAAATTTACTCATGTTTAATTTAATTTCTTATGTTGTTCCAACTTAATTAATATTATTAGTCATTAGTCTATGCCTGTGAGCAAATGTAAGGACAATGTCAATTGGATTGCTACTGCTAATAGAGCTAAGCAGCACTCCAATTAAACATCACTTAAAAGGGAAAGTCCATCCTCAACCTAAGCAAATCCGCCAGTATTCACCACAATTGTAACCAAAGCCCAAAATTCTAGCCTAATAAGCACTCTTTTAAAACAGAAGATTAAACATTAACAAATCTCCACGTATATTCATCTGGCTCAAAACTGCATAAAATAACATTTAATTTCAACAGTCAGCTCATCCAGTTTGATGCAAAGCATGATGGGAAATGGAAATCCCATACCGTGATTCATCAAGTCTACAAAAAGTATTCATGTAGTCCAAATTCAATTGGATTAAGTCAATTTTAGTTTTACCAATTTAATCGGATCGAACGCAATGAAGTCAAGTTGTGACAAAATGTTTTTGACTTGTGTTGCTTTAGCTCATTTTAATTAAGTAAACTTAACAAACTGCAAAAATCCTTTTTTGTGTGTGTTTTTGATTAGTGGTATTTGCAGTATTTATATTTATCCTTATAAGTCTTGTCCCTAATAATATTAGAAGCATATGTGGCTGTTCGTATTGTGTGTCTGTGTATTGATGCATTGTAGGATATGTTGGCTGAGTGAAATGACATCTGTTAATTCAACAGGTGTTTATAGCCAATACAATTACAACTAAGGCTGTCAATTCAACTAATTAATTTAGTACAATTAATTAGAATTGATTATACAAATGCAAAATGAATTGCTGTGGACTGTATGCCAGAAATAAGCTTCTGTACATTTATTGACTTCTAAAGCCTTTTTTGTATTGTATATTCAATGCTTAACTCGTCTGCTATAATGATGTGTTTGAATATGCTAGTCCCAGACTGCTTAAGTGTGAATGTGTGTGAGGGATTGTGGTCAGAGGTAAAGTAGAGGACACTGTCTTCTTCCAGATTACATTTACACTGAATTTACAGAACCAGACTTGCTACTGCTCCCCCACCCCATTCATCTTCCAATCTCTCCCCTCACTCTCACTTACACATACTTCTCAGTCCATTGATTCCCTCAGACTCAAGATGTAACCTTGAATTATGCATAATTTGGTGTACTCATAAATTACTATTGTTTTATCAATGTTTAATTGACATAAATAAATATCATAATAATAACAATCCAGTTCAATTTCAGACAAATCTTTAGCATTATGATTGCTTGCAGTGTAGGAATGTGTTCTGATATCAGAAATGTATTTGTTTTTTGACATTATCAACATAAAGTGGCCCCAAAAAGTAATTTGACACACACAAAAAAAAAAAAAAAACAATACATGTAGCACCTATTTTAAAGAAAGATAAAACAAGCACACACAAAACATTTTACAAAAGTAAGCTTTTATGTTTCAAACTGTATTATATATGAAATTATATATTATAAAACAGTATATACAGTTTATATATAGTAACCACTTTCACACATGAAACATGGTAAATTGCTGTAAAATTGTTGGATTGCCTTTAGTAAATGTACCACCTCTGCTATTCACAAATGCCATTGCTTTACTTCTTTCCGTTTTGTTTCCATTCACACGTCAGTACCAAAATGTCATTAATCTCAAATGTAGTTAGTTATTTTATCAGTCGACAAATGTCTTCATCCGCTCGAATGAAGAGAAGCAATTTTAGACTGGATTACACTAAACCCAATCTAAAAATACGAGATATCGCACACTTACCGACTACGTAAATGGCTACAGTGAAAGACTGACACACTAAACGACTGACGACCACTCCAGCTGTCAAGTTGATTCAATCACAAACTCACGTGGTAACACACACCCCCATTCTAGGAGACGCATGACAGATGTAAACAAACATGGATGTACAGAAGCGCTGCGGCTGATGTTGCTTCCTCTCTGTTCTCAGTCTCAAAAGAAACGGGACTTGCGCATTTGGGTGTGGTCTTGGGTTTATAGACGGAGACTTTTGGAGTTGGAGGTGAGTGGCGTTAAATGTTTAGTTCAAATCTGAGTGCTTTTTCGCCATCTCCATTTCTTCGAGGTCCGTTGCTGTGGCCGCGTGCTGTCAATTTCCATTGGCTGCTCAATATATGACTTCAGAAGTGAGTCATGGAGCATCATACACTATGAGATTTTCTCAATAGTTGGCTCAGTAATATTACATATGTTTTATATCTTCCAACTAAATGGAATAATTGCACTATTTGTCCAATTTTAAGACATTTGTTTTATTCCAGAGTGACAGAATCATCTCCATCTTAATCCAGCACACCCTAACCTTTCAAACCATTAATCTTATGACTCATCACTTCAAAACTGAACTATTCAGGTAATGTTACAACATCTCATTCAGGGAAATAAATTCACCAGTAATTCCGAAGTTAATTTTCTGGAAAAGGCTGTACAAAAGGCTGTACATTCACTCAGCTAGAACTCCTGTGTAAATTTGAGGGGGACTGACTTCCTCCAAAAATTAGTTGACATGCAAAAGTAATGCAAAAATGGCTTAGAAATGTGAGATCTGAGAAAAGCTCTAGCATCATTTGTTTGTGAATGCTAATGCAATGACATTCAGACATTTTTATCTGTAACTTAACTGTCCAAAAATTTTCAAATACTTTTGGGGTCTACTGTATAGAAAAACTTCTATGTAGTGCATTCACAATATATACAGCATTAGGGGTGATAAAGGGTCCATGTTCTTTATGTGAAATGTAGCTGTTGCAACAAGTTCCTCTTTTCGTTCTTATTTGTCTTGTGCTATTTTTATATCTTCCTTCAATATTGTTAGTCAAGGTGTTAGGATTGCCAACTTTCAACTAGCCAAATACGGGACATTCCAGCTCTAATTATGGGAATGTTTCATGTTGGAGATGCTGCGCAACAGTTGTAGAGGTCTACCTAGAGCTTGTTTACATAGGAAAACAATGGAAAAACAGTGTGGACAGATGCAAAATGCGTTTTGTGTGAATGGCCCCCAAAAAACCCCAAAACAAAACACTTTAATATGACAAGGAAGAACCAAATTTCTATCTTTCTTCACTTTAAATGATCTAAGTTTTGCCAAAAGTACGAAGCTGCAATCAATGAAGATAAACAATATTTTTTTGTCAAGCATTTTCTTCCCCATAATTAAGCCTTTTCTGTTTTTAAAGGTCAACAAACCAGTGTTGTGCATTAATCTGACTGCCCATCAGATTCTGGGTTATCAGTTTGTAGCAGCATATGACACTGTACAAATAGTATAAAACATTTTATTGATCTGAATTTTTTTATTGATCTTTTTCCTGGCCGTTCTGCCAAGTGTGGCATCTGTGTAGCGGAGCAACAAATGATTTCTAACAAAACTCATGCGAAAGGTGTGTGTGTTTTAGGTCCATTCTCAGCAATTTGGGTGTGAGACGTTAAAATAAGGGACAAATGGCATCACGTGTGGATTTCATACGGAGCACAGTTTTGTCCCTTTAAATACAGGACAATTCTAATTGATACAGGACAGCTGGCAACTCTACAAGGTGTAGTCTTCTGTCCCTAATACTTTTATACAAAAGTCTATCAGCTCTGTATAAAGCAAAAAATTAAAGAGGTTATGATCAAATTCTTAGCTTCTAAATTTGGAAATGCAGAAAGGCAGTTCAGCTATCCATAATAATGCAATCCATCAGGAAGTTTATATTGTTGTAACTGGATTAAGCTGTTACATTCATGAGCTTATTTACAGAAATTTTACATTTAATGTGCAGTTCATTGAGACATGCTTCTTCTGACAGATGCAATGGGAATACTCCTCGCTTTTCCTCATCAACTTCTTAATGCTCTTTTTCTTTCTCTGTCTTTGTTCTGAAAGAAAAAAACAAAGTGATCAGAGAATGACTAGCTTGTAGGTTAAAGGGTCTTTATACATCATGTACATTCATTCATTTTACAGACACATAAAAACAATTATCTCATTAGATTTATAAACAAATTAAGACACTGATGAGCATTTGAACTCTGACCGTCATTATTAACAGGTCAGATTTATTCAGATGTCTGAACTGTAATTGGTTATATCTAAAAAATAGTGCTCTTTTAGGCAATCTGATCTCCTTGGACTGTAGAGGTCTTGCTATGAAGTCATCTTTGGGTGCAGATCCCCTAATTTTTTCCCACTCTCACAGAGTGCAGAGTGACCCACCTGGTACATATTAATCAGTACTCAATGCTGAATGTGTGCGGTGAGGTGCCACTATAGTGGCATTGAGTCTGGCATGCTGGTTTTTGTGTAATTGACTAGTGCTACAGAAGGTGCATACAATCTGTTCACTCAATAATCCATATCAGTATACAGTACATATAATGACTTTTAGGGATTATAATGGCTCTCTGGCAATACTATGTTAATGTGTGTTTGTGTACATCCTAAGATATACTGTAGCTATAGTATAGGGACAGAAGTGTCCATAAAATTTAGCTAAATCTGACAAAAACTGCCTTGGAGAATATTTGGGGATGTTCTTATTTGGGGGAATTAATAATAAATAAAGCAAATAATGGTTTTATTATTATATATTTTTTTGTTCTAAAAATGCTAAAACATATTTTTTGGTTAGTCTATAGTAATTTTTATTAACTATATCATACAGTTAGCTCATAACATAAAATGCTCTCAGCTGATAAAAAAAAGTATTTAAAAAGTTTGGCTTTAAACATTGAACTTTTAAGTTTAAGCTGATCAGCTCTTATTAATTGGTTGCAGCCGAAAACATTTTGATTAATAAATATATAATCCTCTATAAAACACGGCCACTAGATGAAAGGATGAACTGAGTGTGTTCATTAAACCGTGGTTTTAACGGGTCTGTACAGGATTAGTCTCTGTAATGATGATTGTGTTGAAGGAAGGCTTTGGTGGAACTCAGGACATACGTGAACTGCACAGGAAGGCGTTCAGGTTGTCATGGGAATAGAACAGATGTTTCTAGTGGACTGCACACACACAGTAGACACATAACAGCTTGTGCACAATGTGTTCATGTCATCTTGTTAATACTCTTGCACATTTCAGAATAATTCTGTTTGTAAGTGTACCTCTCTTATGTCATTCATACATCGTTATGAGAGTTTTGTCTAGACCCAAATGAATACTTTGTTTTCACCACAGAGGTTCATGTAAACACTTTCAATTAGATTGTGGTAGAGGTTAATTAATGTGGTCACAGTCAAACCAAGCTTTCAGAATTTTGCCAACTTTCAGTGCCAGAATGATCTGTATTTATGATCTGATGACATCAAGAAATGATGCTAATGTAAGCTCAAAAGGCTATGCATAAATATGCATTCAGAACTTTTCATTGTTTCAGACACTATAATATTATGGTAAATGACACTGCAACTCAAACATAAACTTTGACTAAAAGAAAGGTCAGAATTACATGAATGAATAACAACGCTCTGACCTGTCAGTTAATTACAATTTGTTATGAACTGTAATAACATTGTAATAAACAAGTAATAGCATGTTGCAACAGTAACTGTTGATTGAAGAGACAGAGAAAAACATAAATGATATAACACTGTAAATCTGTAAAAATTACAGTGAAAAGCTGGCAGCTGTGGCTGCCAAAACTTTACCATAAATAATATAGTGAAAATCTATTGCACTGTAAAAGAGAATTTGTTCATTCAACTTAACCTTTTCATGAGTAGGGTCTAAATTCATCTGCAGTGCCCCCTGAAGTGAGTTATTTTGTGCACGTGACAATGCACAGCCGGTAGAGGCGGGCAGAGTGTAGATGAGGATTTTTTTATTATTTTATTTCATTTTTGATTTCTTGTCATAAAAGAAGTACTGTTTATAATATAGTAAACATGTGAACAAATTGGTTATGTCTGCTGTACTGTTTTTATTTTATTTATTTCGTTTTTATAGCTGTAAAAAACAAATGAACAAATAATATAAGTAGTCCGGTTTGTCTATGCATTGTATGACATCTCAGACATGTGTGTGTGTGTGTGTGTGTGTGTGTGTGTGACAAGTGCTAATGTAAACAGACTTGGTTGTGTGCATGAATAATTGCGCTCAACTTAAGAGTTTTTTCGAGACAACTAAATAAACCATTGACAAAACTGTTATTTTTTTACTTATAATCTGGATTTAAAAGGTTTTGTTCAAATAACTTTAATATTGTGACAAACAAGGCTACCCAGCAGGGACATGCACAGACATTTTGGGGGGCAGGGGCTCAAGTGGAAAAAAAGGGCACTTCTAATAATTATTTAATGTAAAGAAAATCAATAAAAAAAAGTTAAATATATGAACACAACTCTGACTTCCTTACCAATTTATTTTAATTCACTCACACTCATGCAATTGTTTCATACTCAACAGATTTCTACAAAATACAGAAACCATGGTCTTCTTTAGTATTCACTAGGTTTATCACAAGAGCAGGCAACAGCAAAGGAAACTATGTCACAATGTGCATGTTTTCTATGCTACTAGTTTGAAGTATATATTTAGAATAAATGACTGCACCAAGGAGAGGGACATAGTTTCACTAAGAATTTGTTTATTTTGCAATAAAGGCAATAAATCATTTTAATTCTTTTGATGTTTGGAATACATAACACTTCAAAATCAACAAAAATCTTCACACTAAACTGAAAAGGCTGTTGCTGCTATTTTGTTAATTTTACGGGAAAAAAACACTGCAAAAATAATGAAAAAACACTGCAAAAATAATGAAAAAACACTGCAAAAATAATGAAAAAAACACTGCAAAAATAATGAAACAAATACTGCAAAAATAATGAAAAAACACTGCAAAAATAATGAAAAAACACTGCAAAAATAATGAAAAAACACTGCAAAAATAATGAAAAAAATACTGCAAAAAATGATTGACAAATAAAATACAGCAGCTTAACTGAAATTATTACAAAAAAAGGTCTTGAACTTTGAAATAATATAGTTATAATATTAATATATTAATATTAATTGGTTTATCCAATTCACCTGCAGTGCCTTGTCAAATGTATGCAAATTAGCACATTTTAATTAGTTAACACCTCATTTGCATGTGGCAATTGTGATGACGTTATTTGACACAAATTTTACTGCATTCACCTGTAGTGTCTCCATTAAGTACAGTACATTAGCCTGTATTGCCATGAAATATTGCCTTTGCTAAACTTTAGCTAACTTATTACATTAGCTAGTAGCTCATGAGTCATGCATGTTAGCAAGACACAAGTTAACTATTTTTGGGTGGCTGTGGCTCAGGTGGTAGAGCGGGTCGGCTGCCAATCGCAGGGTTGGCAGTTCGATTCCTGGCCCACACGACACCACATGCTGAAGTGTCCTTGGGCAAGACACTGAACCCCAAGTTGCTCCCAATGGCAGACTAGTGCCTTGCATGGCAGCTCTGCCGCCATTGGTGTATGAGTGTGAGTGTGAATGTGTGTGTGAATGGGTGATTGGGACACAGTGTAAAGCGTTTTGGTAATATCTAAGGTTAAAAAAAGCGCTATATAAGTGCAGACCATTTACCATTTGTCTTCTGGCTAATGAGCTGTAAAGTCGAGGCACTGGTAGCTTAGTCTTTTGTTCATCACAACTCACCTCTACACAAGCCAAGAAAAACACAAGCTGGAGCTGGGAGGGGTTACTGTCTGCCTGTCTGTGTGTCTGATGTGCCGATGTGTGCTGCAATGCTGCGTGGAGACACTGAGGGAGGGAGGGCATCGGAACTGACAAAGTCACATCTCCTATTTTGATTTCTTATTCAATAAATATATGTGTTTCACAGGGAAGCTGTGCGCAAACCTGTTCATTTATAAAAAAAAATAAGTAGAATAAGCACCCCAAAAAAAGGGCACTTTCTTTTCAGGAAGAAAGAGGGCAGGTGTTCGAAACCCCTTTGATGTCTATGTGTGCATACAATGCAGGACCTAAAGTTTTAATATGTAAATTGTAATTACAGAACTTTATTAACACCAGCAAAGGCTGTCACAACATTTTCAATACAAAGCTCAGTAATGGTGACACTCAACAAACACATTAAATAAAATATAAGCTTTTAACACCACCACACAACTATTAACAAAGAGGAATGACAAAAAACACAAAAACAGCACAAATAAAGTCAGAAAAAAGAAGCCTACATCAAGCCTAACTAATGCATGATGGGAGTAAGCAAATCTTTGCTTTTTCTGTCAACTTTGTTAAGCGAGTTGAAATCTCAAATACGATTGTTAATCCAAAGCAAGTGCAAGTTAATAGAATCAAAACGTAATTATTTAAGTTGGCATGACATTTTTGTTGTCAACTCAAAAAAAGCTAGCTGATACAAATAAACCTTAAAATTAGTTTTAACAGTGCAGGCATTACAAATTTTGGTGCCTGTATATTTTACATTTCACAACATTTTTACCATTTATTACCTTAAAATTAAATCTATTTTGTCATTAAAATTATATCAGTCTTCGTCTGTGTTAACCAGCTAACTTTTTTTTTTTTTTTTTACTGTTGCATTTTTACACATATTTTCTGTCAAAAATGCTTATATTCTTTTGAAATTTATTACAAAATACCCTGTTTTCAATAAGGGTTTGACTGGTCTATTAGTATGTCAGTCAGATATGTACCTAACTAAGTGCTCGCATGTTTTGACAACTGCATTTAAGTGAGTACTCACCAGGCGTCTCTGGTTACTGAGGCAGAAGGTGCAGATTTGTCTGGGCTGGGAGTTCTCTGAATCTGGGCTGGGCGTTGTGCTGTTCTGGAGGTTGTGATGGTGATGATACAAGGCTCCAGAGCTCCTGAGACAGGGCTGGCTGTCTCCACACTCCTCTCCAACCAGCAGGACATTCCCCAGGTGTGAAATATAGCTGGAGGCCAGCCGTAACGTTTCAATCTTGGAGAGTTTCCGGTCAGCTGGCTCGGTGGGTATCAGTGTCCTTAAAGCGGTGAAAGCTTTATTCACGCTATTTGTTCGATCCCGCTCTCTAGCATTTGCCACGTTCCGCTGTCGCACTTCAGTAAACTGAGCATGGAAATCTGTGGGAACTGCTACTGATCGGCAGCCGTACTTCTTTTTGTAAGTGCCCAACTTCAATGTTTTGTAGCCGTTGCCAGCCATACGAAAGGATTTGTCATCGGATCCAGAGCCCTCGCTGCCATTGTCATCGTCCTCAGAGCACAGGAAGTGAGCTGGAGTTGGTCGCAGCATAGCAGAAGACATGCTTACCTTCTTTAGCACCTCACAGGTCCTCGGACCCTGCTCTTCGTCCTCACACTAGAGCACAGGAACCCAAAACTTTCTAGTTCTAGTCTATGAAAGCACAGGGATTAAATTGGTCCCTTTTTCTAATCATATACCCCAGCACGTGGACACACTGTTGCGTCTTACTTGAGTGTACATACAAATGACAAGCTTCTCCTGTACACACTCAGCCAGTACAATCCTGCTTTAGGAATCCAGCCACGCTCTCAACCAATCCAGCATTGCTTGACTGAGTTCTGACTCACTCATTCATAAAAAAATACTCTTCTCTCCACTGTCATCTGTTATTTGGGGTAACAGCATGCCAAGCAACCTCCCAGAATATGTGTGCTTGCATATGTGTGTGTGGGAGTGAGTTTGTGAGCTGAAGGTCCTTCACAGTTCCACGTGTGATTTTGGTTGAGCGTTTCCTTATGCCTTGGATTTATAGTCAGGGGGTGTGGCTGGGGTCTGCTCGCCCTACAACCACTGCAGATGTGAAATCTAGTGAGTAAGTGGGAGAAATGAGAGAGGAAAGGGGAATTTTCTCCCCCACCCCCCACCCCACCACCCAATTATTTTTGAATGTCTTGACCCTGAAGTTCTTCCACTGAAGATTAATCAATGTGATAGATTGGTTCTTTGTTTTCAATGTAGTAACCATTTGGATCTTTTTCTTTAACACTACACTTTCAATTTCAATCCATTAATCCTCCAGGTTTCGAAAATTCTACACCCTCTTACTCTTTCTGTCAAAATCTCTGCTCGTCAGAGCCAGACAATCATGAATCAATCAAAATCTCTACCCGAATACAACATTCAGTCTGTGGAAGTTAGCCCAGATCATTTTGCCTTCGCCACCACATTTCAAGGGAGGCCTGAAAAATTATTGTGCAGTTGCTGAGGGGTAATGTCACAGGATATTATGCAACATTCATAATATAAATTCTTCATCATTATTATTCATTCATAATATTAATTCTTGTGCATGGAGACTAGCCACAAGCAGCTCTGGTGCTGATTAAACAGGAAGTACACTGGGCTGAGGAGGGTTCTCACAATAAAGCTCCTAATTGTTGTGTGGAGGTGAAACAATATGATATATGTACAGTGGAGCATGTTTAAAAATGTTTATGATAGTCACAGACACACAGATATTTTCAAATGCCATTCTTGTCAAGCTTTGCCAAAAATTGCCTTTTTCTTATCTTAAAGGAATAGTTTACCCATAAAATAAAATGTCTGTCATAATTTACACTCTCTCATATTGTTCCAAACATAAACAAACATAAAGGGGATGTTAGCCAAACTATTTTGTATGTTTTCTAGAAAAGGGAATAAAAGTAATTGTTGTTGCAGAACTTCTAGTGTTTATATCACCAGGAAACTGTCGCGATAGGTACAATGAGGCACGTATATAGTATCATTTCTATGAGACAAGGTTCATTGTATGTGTTTAGATCAACATGAGGGTAAATAACGATGCAAAAATTTTTCTCACTACCAGTTTTTTAAACATTATACAGTCATACTGCACACTTACATTTTGCATTCAGATTCAACAGTGTAATTACATGAAAAGGTATTCTGCCATCTGCCATCACTAAAAACATTTGTGAACTCACATAAGTCCGATGTATGCATCACGGAAATAGCCCCTACTGTGCATGCTGACACTGGATGTCTATAAATCCGAGCAGATCAGTAGTTCTTCCCTACATCTGATTATCATTACTTTCTCTGAAACATCTGTGGTGAAACGCCATAAGTGCTAAGTGCCCTTCTCATTGTGCCCTGCATAGTTGAACTCTTCTGGCATGGGTCAGGAAACTGCCATAATTCATCACTAATCCTTTGCTCAAAACAGCAGATTGTTGTTATGGATGTCTGCCGGACGCATGTCCAGTCAAATGCCAAGGGACTTCACTGTCTAGCCACAATTGGGGACAGGCCAGCAGGCAACAACCACGCCTGACAGACCAGGGCCTCCACAGCTGGCTCATTTATTGTAAAAGGAGAAGGATTTGGAGGGTGGAGAATGAGGGAGAGGGAAAGGGAGACTCTATCAGTTGTCTCTTTTTATGTGCATATCAATTTACTTGTCACAAAAGAGGTCTAATTAGTAAAGTATTGTGACCTCATCAGTTACATGTATGGAATGGGCACTTTTTTTCTGAATTGGGCAATGCTGCTTCAAAAAAGACACATAAGCTCAGTCCTTCTGTAGAAACGGGTAGAGTAAGTTGGCATCTAGAAGTAATCTCTCCACTGCTGACTGGAAATTGCCTTTCTGTGGCCTATGCCTCTGACTTCCAACCCCTCTATTTCGGGAGCAGAAATGAAGTCAGCCTTCGCTGAAATTCCATGCTGTAATCGTCCCATTCCTCGGAAGTCAAAGAATTCAGACAGCAAGCTGGTCAGTGGAGTTGAGAGATGGAAAATTAACTGTTTAGAAACTTGTGGAATTCTGTGCCCTTCAGAGCCAATCTGACAGATCTTACCCTTATAACCCAGATTGCATTAAAAAGATGTGATTAATTTATAGCTTTTAATATTTAAATAAATTATTTGGATAGACAGACAGACAGACAGAGACATACAGACAGACAGATCTAAAATCGTATACTGAACTTCAGTAGAAATAGGGTCTTTCTGAGTGGGCATGTGAACTCCTGCCATCAGGTTTCCCTAAAGCCATTAGTCAAGGGGTATTTTCTCACTCTCTGGAGTGTTTCACACAAAATAAGTCATTACAGCTGAACAGTGAGCCATGTTGCTTTACTCACACTGAGATCCCAAGCAAGTTGTAGTTGGTGCTGTGGCAGTGAATGGAGGGAGTTAAGTCAAGGCCATATCTTTGAAGTTTACTTGTAAAGCAGGCAGCTGGTGAGGGCAATCCCACTGCGGCTCTTTGGCCTGAGCTTGTAAAATCCACCTTTGCCCCTCCTTACTGGAGCCCTGGGATTAACTTGTGGCCCTACTAACAATAGTTCAATAAAACAGGTTTGTTGAGGGTTTTAGGAGGAAGCAGGAGATGGCAAAATCCAATTAAAAATATATATTTAATATTTTATAACAAAAATTCACTTTTCAGAGGAATCTCGGTCATCGACAGCACAGTCTTGGGGTGTGAGTGGTAGCCCTCTCTCTCTCACTGGTGTCTGGCTTACTCAAAACCATCTCCAACTCTCACTGCAATGATAAACATCTGTTAGAGACAATCATTGACAGGTGATGGTCCTTACCGTTCTTATCTCCCGATCTCGCTCTCCATTCACAATCCGGCACTCGACCACACCCCCACCATCACACACCCCCCACTGCACGACTCAGGCCAGGGAGCCATCCTTGGGCTGCACACTTCCGTGGGTCCTGCCCTCCGCAGCGACCTTATAACTGCCCTCAGATGCTGCATGTGCCGCTGAAATGTAGCCGGGCCCCAAACAAACTGAATGGAAGGGTCACAAATTGGTGCAAGCCAAATGGTGTGGAGAAGGCCATTTTCTCTTGGGACATTGGTGTTATGGGGATCTTCAAATATACCTTTGTCAAATCCAGTGTCAAATAAAAGCAAGCCATGCCCAACTGATCTAGCAGTTCGTCAAAACAAGGCATTGGATACGCATCAAATTTAGACACCGTGTTGACCTTTCTATAATCCACACAGAAACGGAAAAAGCCGCCGCTCTTCTATCGCCCCCATATCGAGCATAGCCTTTAATTCTTTAATTCAAAAATTAGCCATGCTCCACCCCTATCTGTTCGTTTAACCTCATAATTTACGTTCCCGACTTGCCATGTGACATCAAAGGGCCCTTGCCACTTTGCAAGAAATTTAGAGCTTGATGTGGGTAGTAATACAAGGACCTTATCTCCCTGTGCAAATTCTTATAGATTAGCTCCCCTGTTATACAGCTGGAACTGACATTTTTAAGCCTGTAACAAATTCAACTGTGATAGCTGCCCCAATGTGTGGAGTCTTGCTCTCAGGTCGAGAACGTTCTGAATTTCGTTTTTGCTGTTTGAAGGTCCCTCCTCCCAATTTTCACTCACGACATCTAAGTCACCGTGAGGCTTAAGCCCATACAATAATTCAAACAGGGAGAACACAGAGGAGGCTTGCGGGACCTCTCAAACATCGAATAACATGGGTTCAAGCCACTTATCCCAATTCTGAGCATCTTCGTGCACAAACTTATGAATAATTTGTCCGTTTGTGGGTGGTATATGCTTTTCCGAATTAATTTAATACCCAATAATTAATTTAGCTTGCATAGTGTAGGTGACATGAAAGTTGTGCCTTGATCAGTGAGGATTTCTTTCAGAATCCCCACTCAGGAGATGATTCTGAAGAGTGGCTCCGCAACACTACATGCTGAAATGATGCGTTGAGGCACTGCTTCCAGATATCGCATTGCGTAGTCCACCAAAAAACAAAGCCTGCCATTTCCACGTGCCATCTGCTCTAATGGCCCGACGAGGTCCATGCCAGTTCTCTCGAAGGAGACCTCGATCATAGGAAGTGGACACAACGGCACTCTTGGGGTGGTCGTCGGATTCACCAGCTGACATTCGCAGCATGCCGCACACCATCTTCTAATGGGCCATTAGACGGTTTAGTGTTTTTTCTCGCCCTAAGTGACCCACCATTGGATGATGATGAGCCGTCTGGAACAGCTCTTCTGTATCAACAACTGGGTTGCATCTACTCCGCCTCCCCAGCCAGCCAGTGCATTGCAAACCACACACCGAAACACTTTGTTACAGGACCCATCCACACAAAAGTCGGTCAATTAATACCAAATATTAGCGGATGGGTGGGGCGAGGACTAACCACCACCTTGACACTATGTTTTTGTCCCCAGAATTGAATTGTCAGAGTCACTACAGGATAACCGTGGATATCACCATGCACACACCTCACCTTCACTCTGTGACTAGCACAAAAAACCTTGTTTTGAACCAGGAATTTATGAATGTAGGTTTGGTTGCAACCTGAATCCTCCAAGGCCTGGTATGTACCCCCTTTAATACTCACAGGTATGTCCCTGCTCGATCGGGGGTGGCCTGTGGAGCGTCAGGGACCCGAACCATAATTAGATAAGGAGGAACAGGATGGAAGGGGGTTGACAGGAGAGAGAGAGTGAGAGGGGCTTGCCAGTTTCTGAGTATCCCGGCATGTGGTCCTCTGCCAGCTGGATGGCCGTGTGGAGCGGTGGCAGTGGACCCACTCCACCATCCCTGCCGGAAGCCAGGCGAAAAACTGCTCCAGTACCACCAGGCCGTTCACAGTACTGACGTCGCACTGCTCTGCTACCAACCACATCTGGCAGGCATCCCGGAGCTGCTGGCCGAAGGCAAACGGGTGGCCGTGCTTGCCAAGGGTCAGCGAGCAGAAATGTTGGCGCTGTTGATCAGTAGTCTGGCCAACCCGTTGCAAGATGGCTTTCCTCAAATCTGCATACTCCAGGAGGTTCTGCAATGGTAGCTGCTGCGCCTCGAGCTGGGCCTCCCCGGACAACAGAGGGATCTAGTGGACCACCCACTGGGTGCTTGGCCAAGCGCATGCTCCAGCCGACTTTATTCGCTCTTCATTGTGGGAAAACCTCACAATTTTTCTCCAGGTGCCAGCACCAGAACAAATCTTAAAACATCTGCTCATCAAACTAGGATGTAATCACCTCACTGAGGTGCAACTCCATGTTAGTACATGTTTAAAGTTAATGCATTAATTAACATTAGGAAATAAACCAAACCAAACATGCTTTATAAGAAAGAATGTGAAGTACTTCAACCTTGAATTAAATGTGCATTATTCAATATGGTCATAATGAATAAAACATTTTTTATAACTTTTTGGTTGGCAAAAAACATCACTGGATGACGCAGGATTATTCTGCATAATTTACATGGATTATCCTAATTAAATGTAAAAAATTTTAAAGGAATAGTTCTCCCATCTTTTACTCACTCTCATGCCATTACAGATGTGTATGACTGTATGAAGATTTTTAGAAGAATATTTCAGCTTTGTAGGCCCATACAATGCATGATGCAAGTGAATGGGGACCAAAGTTCCAAAATCACATAAAACAGAGTAAATGTAATCTGTATGACTCCAGTGGTTTAATACATGTGTAAACATTTAATACTGAGTGATGCTATCAGTTTTGGGTGAGAATAAACCCAAATGTAAATCAATCACTGTACATCTTGCCATTGCAGTCTCTAGGCACAATCATGATTTCAAGCTCAATTACATTTCATAGTGCTCGACACATGAACAGAGTGCTAGATGGTGCAAGGAAGTGCAATTGAGATTGAATTATGATGGCCGAAGAAATTTATTGTGAAAAAGGAGCTATATTTAGGTCTGATCTCACAGAAAACTGACTGGACAATTAAGTGCTTATTTGAGTTTAACAATTTGGGTCACCATTTTATGGACCTACAGAACTGAGATTTTGTTCAAAAACATTTGTTTGTGTTCTACAGAAGAAAAGAGTCACACACATCTGGAATGGCATGAGGGTGAGTACATAAGGTACACAAACTTTTCCTTTAATGATTAGACACCAATAATTATTCTTAATAATAATAATTTATATCAACCCGTACTGTGAGATTCTCCATTCCTTTGCCGTCATACTCACCCTACCACTGTCGGTCCTACCACTCAGTTCACTCATCATCCATATTCAGGCCATGTCGGAATCTCAGCTTTTACCTCATGAGACACCAAATGATGCTAAACAATATGTGATTCAACTGGGATGAATGCTTGTGTAATACATGCCTTAAAATGAATTAATTATGATGTGCCCCACGAAGTCATGCCACCAAGTCATGGCGTGATCCATTAACAAGTCATGGACACATGCACTAAGTTAATCCTTAATGACCATGATTTTTTTAAGATCTATTTGAAATTACAATTCAACCAGCATATATAACATTAAAAAACACAATATTTAGAGGGGAAAACACCTTTAATGTGAAGAAAAAACAATACCGAAAGTAAATTGTCAATCTTCCACCAACATGCTTTAAATGAACGAAATCTCTTTTAAAACATATTCAGGCTCAAAAGAAAACCCAAACATACCTGTTAAGACATTTAAGACCATTTTAAATGATTTATAATGTGTTTTATCTCTCTCTAGGGAGTTTTCCAAACTGCATTTTTGCATCCTTGAAGGCCACTTCATGATGGGGATGCCACTCGAAAGGTCGTTCCAAACAAAAGTAAGAAAGTAAATGTTTTTTACAAAGGGCCCTTTCAAAAGACTTTTAGTGAAGGTTGCATTTAAACTGTAATGCCATTTTCCCTTCAGAGTACCCACATCAAGAGCTCTGTCTTTTGTAGTGTGTAGGGCATAGGGGTGATCCCTTTTGATTGGAATTCACCCAAATATCACCTGATGTCAAATCGGAAATAAAAAAAAATGCTAAAGTTAGCGCTTAGCCTAAAGGGTTCAATTAAAATAACAAAATTAATTCAAATACTCCAAATGACGTCGTAAAAATGTATATTATTGTTATGTGTGTGGGAAGTCAAGAGACGGCAAACAGGAGGTGCGGATCCAAATGTGGCTTTATTTGGCAAGCACAGACAGATAAAAATAAACAAACTCAGGAGGGAGTAACAAAACCACGAACAGGTGCGGACAATAACGCTGTGACAGCGGTGATGAGGGCCGGGAAAGACGGGAAGTGTAGTTCATACGAGGACAGTGAAACACGGGGCGGACAACAAGGAAAACGTGACGTGGAACGTGATCAGTGGAGAGTGAAACAGAAAACACGGGGCAGACAACACGGGATCGTAACATAGCCCCCCTCAAAAGGACCGGATTCCAGACGGTCTAAGGAAACACAAAAATAACAAAAACAAAATGTTCCAGGAGAGGGGGGCTAGAAGAGGGGGAGAACAGACAGACCAAAGGGGGCACAAGGGACACAGAGACAGACCAAGGAGGCACAAGGGGCAATTAGGCAGTCCACGGAGGCACGAGGGACGGACAGGCAGACCAGGGAGGCCGAGAGGGCCGACAGGCAGTCCATGGGTGTATGAGACGGGGAACGGGTCAGGTGGCCTGGGGGGCGTCCACCGGGTAGGGACAGGTTTAGGAGGCCAGGGAGGTGTTGACCGGGCAGGGACAAGTTTAGGTGGTCTGGGAGGCGTCGACCAGGCAGGGACAGGTTTAGGTGGTCTAGGAGGCGGCCATAATATGGGGACAGGTTTGGGTGGCCCGGGAGCTGGCCACAAGGCAAGGGCCGGTTCCGGGGGCCTGGGAGGTAGCCACCAGACAGAGGCCGGTTTAGGTGGTCTAGGAGGTGGCTGTAGGGCAAGGGCCGGTTCAGGGGGCCCGGAATGAGGAGTGGCCACTGGGGGAGCTAGCGGTGCCACGTGAGGCGGAGCCAAGGAGGACTTCTGAGGCGGAGCAGTCGAAGACTTGGGTGGCGGCGCCGAAGGAGGCGCAGATAGAGCCGCAGGAGACCCTGGGGGCAGAGCAGAGGCAGGCAGAGCCGTGGGGTACAGTGTGGGCGGAGCCGTAGAAGGCTTGGGAGGCGGCGCCGTGGAAGGCGTTGGCGGAGCTGAGGGAGGCGATGGCGTAGAAGGCTCAGAAGGCGGAGCTGAGGGAGCCACTGGAGGCGGAGCCGAGGGAGGCTCAGGAGGTGGAGCTGAAGGAGGCTCTGGAGGTGGAGCCGAGGGAGATTCGAGAGACTTGAGAGGCGGAGCCCTGGGAGGCTCGGGAGGAGGAGCCCTGGAAGACTCGAGAGACTTGAGAGGTGGAGCCCTGGGAGGCTCTGGAGGCTCGAGAGGCGGAGCCTTGGACGGCTCGAGGGGTGCTGGCTCTTGGACGGTCATGGCTACTGGCGCTGGCTCAGGGACGGTCGAGGCTACAGGCGCTGGCTCTGGGATGGTCGAGGCTACAGGCGCTGGCTCAGGGACGGTTGAGGCTACAGGCGCTGGCTCACTGACGGTCGAGGCTACAGGCGCTAGCTCAGGGACGGTTGAGGCTACTGGCGCTGGCTGGTTAGCCGTGGTATGTATGAGCTTGGGTCCGCTGGACACTGGGGGCAGAGCCACGGAAGGTTCCGGGGACGGAGCTGCGGGAGGCGGAGGTTGGAGAGCAGAGGATTTTCCCTCTTCCTCCGGGCGGGTGAGACTGGCGACGCTGGAACGCTGTGCGTGGTTGGCGTGGCGTCAGGCTCGCTGACCGTGGCTGACGTGGGCTCAGGCTCGCTGACCGTGGCTGACGTGGGCTCAGGCTCACAGACCGGGACAGGCGTGGGCTCAGGCTCGCAGACCGGGACAGGCGTGGGCTCAGGCTCGCAGACCGTGGCTGACGTGGGCTCTGGCTCGCAGACCGGGGCAGGCGTGGGCTCTGGCTCGCAGACCGGGGCAGGCGTGGGCTCTGGCTCGCAGACCGGGGCAGGCGTGAGCCGGGAGGCGGAAGCCCATCTTCTCTTCCTCCTCCGGGCAGACGAAGTGGACTGTGCTGGCTCGTGGAAAGCGACTAGCGTGGGGGTGAGCTCGCTGACAGATGGGGCTGGTGTGACAGGAAGCGCCATGGGCGACTGGAGAGTCACCACTGAGGGAGGAGAGGTAGGGTCCTCCTCAGCAATGCCCACGGTTAACGGTGAGCCGCAGACCCGCAAAGTCACCTCCGTGAAGCCAAAAAGTCCATTCGCGCGTTGCCGGTGGCAACCGCTCCCTCAGTGAGGTGTTAAGATTTCCCCGGAAGAAGGATACCAGGGCTGAGTCCGGGAAATCAGAGACGTTCGCCAGCTCGAGGAAGTCGCTGATATGATCCTCCACCGTTCGGTCCTCTTGTCGCAGGCAGAGCAGGCGATAGTTGGCCTAAGCATAGACAGATAAAAATAAACAAACTCAGGGACAAATGAAAAGTCCACGATGGGAAAAATGAACTAAATACGGGAAACCATAAAGGGGCTACACAGGTTGGGGAAACATCCATGAAGGGCAGGGAAACCTCGAACGAACACAGAAAACTAGAGGAACATGAAAAGCGAACATGCAACGATAATGAACGACAAAGGAAAGGGAAAACAACAGGGTTTAAATAGACAGACACGGAAATAACAAAACCACGAACAGGTGCGGACAATAACGCTGTGACAGCGGTGATGAGGGCCGGGAAAGACGGGAAGTGTAGTTCATACGAGGACAGTGAAACACGGGGCGGACAACAAGGAAAACGTGACATGGAACGTGATCAGTGGAGAGTGAAACAGAAAACACGGGGCAGACAACACGGGATCGTAACAATTATGAAAATTCATTAATTCAGTCCAACCAAAACAACCAATCATTTT
Source organism: Xyrauchen texanus (assembly GCF_025860055.1). Classification (NCBI taxonomy): domain Eukaryota; kingdom Metazoa; phylum Chordata; class Actinopteri; order Cypriniformes; family Catostomidae; genus Xyrauchen; species Xyrauchen texanus. The sequence continues at coordinate 17,091,107 of NC_068290.1, forward strand.
TGATTAAAAATGTCAGCATTACCATAGGAAATAGTGGAAAGCAGCAAGCCAACACACTAGAGAGCGCTGCTTATAAGTGCCCCACCAAAAAACAAACTTTCCCATTGTTCTGGGCCGAAATGTAGCGAACTATCTGCACTTGAAATGGATGAAGTTCACACAATAAATTATTGAATGTTTACATGCAAAAATGTCCACAGAAAAATGAACAAAACAAATTACTATTATTAACAATGATGATGATCCAATCATTATCATAATTTTTCCTATTGATTTTGAGTACTGATGAAACTCACAAAGTAACCAAGAAAAATATTCGGAAATACATATACAAAACAAATATTGATCCTGCAACATAAAGACTACCTTTCCTATTTCTATGGTCCGGATAACGAGTGAATGGAGTGGTAGGGTGAGTATGAGGATGGAGTATAAAAAATGTGTTGAGATCAAATTATTGTTAATCATTTATAATTATCATAAAGTGTGTAGCAAAACTGCAGACAGCTAAATTTATAAAATATTTTAATTATGACAATATTAAATGTGAATGCTAAATTCAAGGTTGAAGCACGTCACATTCTTTCTTATAAAGACTGTTTGATTTTGTTTATTCCCTAATATTAAGAACCACTGCATTATGGTGAGGACAGGTAGATGGCCCATGAAATTGATTGCTCGCTTCATTAAGCAATTGCTGTGCTAACCATAACATAGTTACTAAACTACACACTGTAATGCTACCAACCAGCATGTATTTAGCATGCTAACATTCACTTTCACTAGTTAGCATTTAGATTTATTTAAGATATTTATTTAAGTTACATTGACACATCTCATTTTGTTGGGTTTACCCAATTAAACTAGGTTCTTTCTACACAAAGTTTTTGTGTTGAGCTTACATGTTAGGCAGAATGTAAGTCTCATTCACCATTTAATTCCATCGCATCTTTTTTGCATACAATGAAAGTGAATGGTGACTGAAGTGAACATACTGCCTTTTGTGTTCTACAGATTAAAGAAATTCATACATGTTTAGAATGACATGAGTTACACATGAGTGTGAAAACAGTAAAATTACAAAAGTTTCATTTTTGTGTGAAATAACACTTTAACTAATTATAATGTCATAATTAATATATAATTAACTATATATGGAGCTAAATTATTCAATCAATTGTATTTTCATGCTCAGTTGTGTACTTGATGGATACATCAACTGAAAATAACAGGTTTTATACAAACTCTCACCTAAACAATATATACAAAATACTACTGTAGTGAGTTTGTAATCAACAGCTCCTCAATCAATTTCTAGAAAAAGTGGGATTTTAAGTGGTTTAGAACTTTTCTTTAAAATTGCTCTGTTAATTAATTAAAATGTCAGATTGCACAGAGTTCAGGGGAGAAAAATTACACATTCAGAGGCACAAGTGCTTCCCAAGGGGTCGGCTCGCTTGACAGGAAATTTGCAATTTGCAGCTATTATTTTTTATTAATGGTGATTACACAGTGACATTGCCAATTCCTGTTTGACCAAGGCAGAATGTCAGAGGGCAGAAGGTCACATATGTTTTTATTACAACATTCAGCAGCGTGGCTCATGCTTTGAAATATGTTCAATACAACTGAACTGCATCTCTTGAAGCCTCCTGACAGTGACTAGTACAGAGCGATTCATTTAAACTCTCAGGAACACATGAGGATAAGTGAGTGAACGTGTAGAAACTTCAATGCATTTGCATCTTTCTCAATGTTTAATATAAAGCTATTTAAAAAAATGTATATAAAAATAAAATATATATATATATATTACTTTTTGTCCCAATTTGGAATGCCCAATTCCCAATGCGCTTTTTAAGTCCTCGTGGTCGCGTAGTGATTCGCCTCAATCCGGGTCGCTTCACATACCATCTTCTTGGTTCTCACCACAACGCACCACATTATAGTGACCACAAGGAGGTTATCCCGTGTGACTGTACCCTCCCTAGCAACTTGGCCAATTTGGTTGCTTAGGAGACCTGGCTGGAGTCACTTATCTCACCCAGGGATTCGAACTAGCAACTAGCGAACTCCAGGGGTGGTAGCCAGCGTCTTTACTACTGAGCTATCCAGGCCCCACATAAAGACTAGTATTCTTATAGCTTAAAGTTTACAGTTGCTCAACTCAGTAGCAGGCAGAAACACACACACAGATGTCCCACACATATCTGAACGGAAATGGACCTTAAATGGAAACTGGAGGTTTTCCTTTGTCGTTCACTCCATCATGGACTGACTCCAACTCCATTTCATCTCCATCAGCCTTGCGCGCCCCATTTTGCTGCTTGTGGTCATTTGTAATGTAAGCAGTAGCTAACTGGCTGCTTATATCATCTTTGAGCCCAATGAGCTCATTATTTTTGGCTGTAAGGTCCTGTTCATGTAGATTAGGTCCCAAAAACCAGTCATCCATTTTGGGTGTGGGTGAGTACATGCAGATGGATTTTTAGAACAAATATTTGCTGGCCCCTTTCATTATGTATGGAGTAAAAAACAGTATTGAGTATAATATAGAGTTGTGTCCGCTTTGTCCTGAAGCGTTGGCTCTGTTATTTCTTTTCTTTACAGTGTTTGGCAAAATAGTTCAACTGTGGTTGCCAGATCTGAAATAATATGAAAACCCTCAATGGAGGCAATAAAATGTTTGCAATGGTTTACAAAACAGCCTCAGTAAATTTGGCATTCGAGCTTACAGTCAACTGACAATAAATAGTCTGAACTTTCAAACGTGTTGATGTTATCCCAATGGAACAAAGGCATTTTTGAAGCCTAACAGGATGTTTTTACTAATTGTGCTTTAGTACTTAGTGGTATTCATAATTTGAAATGATTCCTAAAAGTATGTGAGAGTGTAAATACTTATAGTTGTGGTCCCAAATTGTCACCAAAAGAGAGCTAAATCTGACTAAACCTCCCTTTGTGGACATTCGGAGATGTCCCCGATTGGAAAATCAATTGTTAAAAAAAAAACGTATTCTTTTAGGGTTAATATTAGTATATCGTAACAAATCAAACTGGGGACACGCCTCCCCAGGGGGATGCAAGAGTATGTCAGGGGAGGTGTGGAGGAAGATGATAAATTCATCAAGTAAAATCAAAGGATAAATAAATACAATAAATATCTCATCATTTACTCACCCTCATGCCATCCCAGATGTGTATGACTTTCTCTCTAAACATAAACAAAGATTTTTTGAAGAATATCTCACCTCTGTAGGTCCAAACAATGCAAGTGAATGGTGACCAGATCTCCAAACAGGAGATAAAGTCAGCATAAAAGTAATCCATAAGACTCCGGTTTTTAAATTGATGTGTTCTGAATTGATCCAGTTGGTTTTGGGTGAGAAAAAATATTATTTTTCGCTGTACATCTTGACAGCAGTATCCTTGGCGCTTCCTATAGCACCATTTAGCACTCTGCATATGTCTTAAATGCTAGGAAGTGTAATCGAGCTTGAAGTAATGATTGTGCCAAAAGACTTCATTGACAAGGTGTAAAGAACAAATGAGTTATATTTTGGTCTGTTCTCACCCAAAACCAACTTTGCTTCAGAAGACATTGGTTAAATCATTTATGAATTATGGATTGTGTTTATGCTGACTATATCTCCATTTTTGAGGTTTTTTGAGCTGGTCAATATTCACTTGCATTGTATGGACCTACAGAGCTGAGATATTCTTCTAAAAATCTTGGTTTGTGTTCTGCAGAAGAAAGAAAGTTTTGCACACATGACATGTGGATGAGTAAATGGGTGAACTAACCCTTTAATAGTAGCTCTATGGTGTTATAATAGACCATTCATAACGGTTTAAGGAAGTGACATCTTTTTGTTCCTTGAACATCTTCTGTTAGACACGAACTCAGACTGTGTTCCAAATGGGATAAATCACCCTCTGATGGGCACTTTGCAGTGAAGATCGATCATGAGAGTCATGCTTTAAGATCTCTTCAAACTGAATTTCCAATAAAAATTAATTAAAAAGTGAGTTCTGAATGACCCTTTCAAAGCTCTCACAGTGGATGGTAAAGTCTTCGAAGTGAATAGGGCATAGGGATCATCATTTCTGAATGGAACGCACCCTCATTCAAAACAACAGTGGGAGGCACTTCATTCATAGTGAAATTAACACGATTAGCGTTATTAACGTTAACATGATTGTAATAAAATGCCATTATTAAAATGTGGACCTTGTTGTTTGGGGCTGGATGCTCCCTGGATGCATGGAACTAATGGAAATTAAAGTGTTTAGATCTTCAAAAAAGCAAAGACAAATGGACGCATGAACCGCTTCTTATCTCTTGTAGCTGGACAACATTTATGGTTTAAAATGTATTAAGTTTGAGAGGTAGAGATTTAACAGTAACTATCGCTCCTATTATAATGAATGGAGCAGCGCAAATCATTTATTTTTGCACTTTGTCATTTAGCAGATGCTTTTATCCAGAAGAATGTGACAAGAAAAGTATTTTTATCATTAAAAAATAAATCCTTACCTTGTCCGCAGGATAGACAGCTTAATTGAAAGGCTTTATTGATTATAACAGGAGTGATCCAATATTCCCGATCTCCCCTCTGAGGAAATAATTGTTAACATCTAAACTACGATACAATTTCATCGCCTCTCTCGCTTAGACACGCTCAGAATCAACAACACATCTGGATAACTCACTTCAGGTAAACCAGGGATGTCCAAACTTTTTCAGTCTGGGGCCCAATGCAGAAAAAAAAAGGTGCCGCATCACTGTAATATTTAAAGAAATGTCTAGAAGCTACTAGCTTGTCACTATACATAACCTTTATATTGTATGCTTAATATCATGCAAGTTTTAATCATAATTTGTGCTCTATGGTATGCTTATGTAGACCCTACATGTAAATAAAGGATAGGATATTTCACTCACAAAGAACTCTTATAATGGAACAGTGATGCATCTTATACAAAATATTATACTCATTTATTCACATTTTTATCTTTTTGACGTTCATTCAGTGGTACTGCAAAGAACATATAGATCTGCAACTTTATGAAGTAATGCAAGGAATGACTCTATTTCAATGAAATTGTCTTTATAGCTATACAATTATATCTTCTGTTTTGTTGTTACTTGTGTTACAAATACGATTTGAATTTGATCAATATTATTGCACTTCATTTTATTTTATAGATGTGCATGCGCAAGTGTTTTAAGCACTCTCTTCTACAGTACAGTATGTCATTGCTCAAATGGCCCTGGGAAGCCCATTAATAATTTTTCTTGTTTCAACGAAATATCAGAACGAACCAATTAATTACAGTATATTTCCCAGTGCAGTTCTGGAAGAGTATGCTCGGTTAATGCGTCTTTGTGTGTGCTCAATAAACTCTGTTCAGCTGCTCGCAGAACAGCAGCTCTACTCAATGTAAGGTATTGGGACATTTTAACAAGAACATATACACGAGTAAAATATCTAACCTGATGTCAATCCTTTAGTAAATGCATAATTTTTTCTGCGGGGTGCTTCATCCTTGGAAATAAGGAGTATTCCAAACTTCTGTTGAACTCTGCCAGTGGATGAAGCTGGTGACAACACAGAACGCACTAGTGGAGACGAGGCGCTGTGAATAGCGGGTGCATGTGATAGTAACATCCGGCACCCAGAATAGGAATTGTATATAATTTCACTATAGCAAGCCTAATTCTGTTCTATTTCTAAAGTCTCTCACAGGCAGCATCAGAGCACCACAGATGGCCCGCGGGCCGGACTTTGGACATCCATGAGGTAAACATTTGATGTTCTTTGAAAAAACGTGTTGACTCAAAGTCCTATTTTAAGGTTCCGGTAATGACACCTCATTGTTTATTTTCAGTTTTTGCAAATATCTTGTTTGTTTTGTTTTAGCTAGACTTTAAAAGGACAAGCTAGTCAATTTATTTTGACAGTTCTGGGTTGCAGTTACTGGAATTGCTTCAGAGCCAGACATGCGCAGTAGCGTTCTAATTTTTTGTTATTGTTTACATCCTTGAAATGGTCTATTCTGGTAAATGTTGAGAGCGCTTCCATGTACCGGTTGTACTTATGAAATATCCATTCTCTCACTCAGAGAGTGCATGTGCATGCTCTAAATGTGTCCTGTGCACCTGAGTTTTTATAATAATGCCAAATAGCTCTGCTTCTGTTTATTTGTGCAAATATTCTGCCTCTGTAGACGTGGTATATATCGAGGGAAAAACAAAACCAGAGTTTGAGGAATCAAACTCGACAGCTGAAGCAGGTAACTTTTTTAGGAACTACAAAATAATACAAGGTTAAATTCTTGTATTTTATTGCTCTCCGAGGCCGTTAGAGACATGAGGAAATCGAATGACATATAAACAGCCAACATCTGTTGCCACTCACGTTTACTCACGTCTTTCACCTCAGTGGAAAACTTAGAAGTTTATCTAGGATGCTTAAAGGATTTTCTTAGAACTCATGTGGCAGCACATACGTAGAAAATCCCAAAATATGTGGAACAAAATCACAACGTGTCCATTATTACTAGTTCAACATGATATCGCGTCAACGTGTCTTCATAATTTGTGCACTTTCACATATAGATGCAAGTTTATCACAAATTTAGGCTAAACAGTTAAGTAATCCCATTGCCATAAGGACAAATGTGTTTTTTAATAAAAAAAGAATGCAAAATATGGTTTCATATTCATTTAGAATGCCCAATTCCCAAGTCCTCGTGGTGGTGTAGTGACTCGCCACAATGCGGGTGGCGGAGGATGAATTTCAGTTGCCTACGCATCTGAGACCGTATCCACGCATCTTATCACATGGCTTGTTTATCGCATTACCATGACAGCACGTGTGGAGGCTTCACGTTATTCTCCATGGCGTCCGTGCACAACTCACCACGCACCCCACCGAGAGCAAACCACATTATAGCGACCAGGAGGAGTTTACCCCATGTGACTGTACCCTCCCTAGCAACAGGCCAATTTGGTTGCTTAGGAGACCTGGCTGGAGTTACTTAGCACGCCTTGGATTCGAACTCACGACTCCAGGGGTGGTAGGCAGCGTCTTTACTCGCTGAGCAACCCAGGCCCCCTGGTTTCATTAATAAATTACTGTTTAAGAGATACTGTTTACTGTTTGAAAACCCCTCATCTATAGCAATTATAATTAGCTTAAAATAAAATAATAAAAGTCTGTGGTATGTCCTCATTCAGATATATGTATGTGTGACAGAGTTTGAAGTATTGTTAGGACATATGCTTGTCATTATCCATTGAAGAAAAGGTCTGAGTGAGTGTAAGGGAAATCCACAAGGCATATATCAGTCACAGACTGGCAGAACATTTGCCCTCACACATCCTTTTTCAAACTTATTTCCCAGATAGCATCCAAATACAAATAACTGTGGTCATACCGCCATCTGAAATGAATTGTCGAATTGCCCTCTTATTGCTGCCTCATTTCAGATGAATTTGTGTTGCTGAGTTATGACTGAAACCAGCCCGAGACAGAGTGAGGGGATATCAACACTTCATCAGAGCCACAGCAAAACATTCTTAAAAAGAGTTTCATCAGTGTTGGATACGTCATCATGGGATATTAATGGATTGGCCAAAAATATGGATTTTTCACTTGCAATTTGTAATGATACAGTGTGAAACGATCCTGACAGTTTCAATGTCAAAGGCGAAGAAATTTGAAGGTGTTTTTTGTAACATTTGTACAGTGTGGGTTTTTGAGCCATTTCTAAAGAAACAGAGTTCTGAAGAGCTTGTAAAAGTTGTTTCTATTGGGAAGACACGCAGACTTGAGTGAAGTTTGAGATGCCATTTGTTAAAGGGGAGGTGATGTCTCTCTCTTTGGCGTAGGCCCAAGTCCGGCAGTCCGAGGGAGTTGTACCCGGAACCGTCATGTCCTGCCGGAGATAGGAGGCAGGGTTGAGGAGCTTACCCCCCTGCGGGACAGGGCTCAACTGGTGGTGGTGGGGAGGTGGAGGTTGCAGTGTTAGCACACCGAAACAGCAATGTGATAGATTGTGAGCAGACTTATAAAGCACTGGCTTACGTGCGATTGGCTAGGAGTTACCCAGCTAATGATGTGATGATGTACACCTGCTGGTCTTCCCGCTAGGACTACGCTCCACTTCCATTTCTAGCTTCCTGCCTTGACGCTAGTGTCCAAAACTAGCACTTGCCAAAAGACAAATGTATGTAAAAATGTTCTTGGTGAGTAAATAAAGTTAATCGCTAGTTGGCCAGAACTTTTTTAGGAACTGCAATATATTTATATACTGTATCTGTCATGACTACAGAACATCTATTACCTCAAAATGAGATGAAATAATGCCTTGTTGATTTAACCTTTGCCCTAGAACTGTCTTCCAAGAGCATCATGAATAAGTTGAGCTTAAATGTCCTCACAGCAGCCTGCAGAGATTACAAATCATACAAATGTGTTTGTAATGGCTGTAAAATAGAAAATAAATGCAGGGAAAGTGCAGTTTACAGCTCAAATCCTCTGCACGCTTGATGAAATACAATAAATTACCCCCCAAAATCCCTGCTGCTCTCTGCACTGCAACTTGAAAAACATTATTGTTCTTTCCAGAAGTTAAGTTCTTATTTTATATTTAAGCGCTGCTTGGCTTACCTTAAATGAAGAGGGGGAAGCTTTAGGAATGAACTGAGAGAGTTTCATAGCAACTACATGGACTCTTAAAGGAATAGTTCACCCAAAAATTACAATTCTCTCATCATTTTCTCCCTCATGCCATCTCGGACTCATTCGACTTTCTTTCTTCTGCGAATCACAAATACAGATATTATGAAGCAGATACGATGTTTATACCCGTACAATGCAAGTCAATGAGGTTAAAATCTTTCAAGCTCCAAAATGGACATAAAGGCAGCATAAAGGTAATCCATAAAATGTTAGTGTTTTAATCCATGTGTTCTGGAGCGTTTATTGCGCTCTGCATATGCATCAAGCACAAGGAAGTATAATCAAACTTCTCTCAAGATTGCACCAAGGAGACTACAAATGTCAGGATTTATATAGAAACAGGTGTTACATTTTGGGCTTTTTCTTATCCAAAACAGATCATTTCAGAAGACATGGATTAAACCACTCGAGTCAATGGATGTTGACTTTATTCTCCTTTTTGCAGCTTAAACGTTTTGGACCCCATTGACTTGTATTGTATGGATAATAGTAGGGTTACCAAGATAAAATAAATAGTAGTTTGCCAATCATGCGATGTCATCATGGCAGCCCCCATGAGGTAGCCCATCTCCATCTAGTGTATAAAAGTATTTTTTTTTTTTTTAACTACTATTAATTATGAGGAAAAAGATTACTGAGCTAATAAGAATACAGATCCAAACCTCTTAATGATACTCTTAGGTGTGATTTCTATGCTTAATATATGCATCATAGGGTAAAATGTTTTACTTACAGCAACACTGCATTTTTATTAGAGTGCCAGGCACCATTGTGAAAGTTTGAAAGTATTTTTTTCTTCTTCATTCTCCCGGAATAGCAGCGATACTAATGTATCACATTTGGACTAAAGGGATGGATAGGTCCTCGACTTTGTAAGGGGATGCTTGCACAGATTAAAAAAGAAACATATGAAGGAGCTCTGGGAACATAATTTTATCTGGCTGATTTGACCCTGCAAGACATCAACTGCATCCTTGACTTGAGCCATTGTAACAAAGCAGAAGATGAAATTGACCCCTTATCTAGGTGAGCAGAGAGAATGGAGGTTGGACTATATTTCCAACCGTCAGGTTTACTTAGAAGTCATGAGCTAAGTGGTTCTATGACTGCGGACATGCTTAGTTTCATACACTGTGCCAAAGCTTGAGCTGACAGAGGATGGAGGGTCTTCCAGCCGATGAAATGTGCTTCTGCCACTTTTGTCTAGTGTGTTCATAAAGTACAACCACATATGCGTGGACAGAGGCTCCTTGTGAAAAACAAGATGGCCATATAAAGCTTTGCCAAGAGAAACATAAGTAGACAGAAAAGCATGCGCAAGCCTGAGGAACATTCTTCACTTCGTGGCAGATCCATCATTTTTGAGTTCCACATGGTTTGTGTCTGAAATGTTATGCAGTGTATAATAATGTGTTGGGTTTGTGGAGTTTGTTTAACCTCTCTTCCCCCTCTGAATCTGATATGGACCTGCATTGCTGATTGACTTGTCTGATATGATCTTTTTCCTAATGTGTGAGTTGGTGGTGTAGTGCCAATGCTGTACATAATACATTATTAAGAGATACCTTGTGCTTTGGATAATATTTGAATAGCATTACATTGAAAATATACTGTTAACTGTCGGTTCAAGTGTCCTAGTCGGAATTCTCCATTTATAACAGGGTGTCATTATCTATTATAGGGAAACATTTGATTTTTTGTGCCTTTTTTGTATTCGCATAGAGGCAGAGAAACTGGATGTACTGTACAAGCCCACATATGTTTATGTGTGGTTTTCATGTCAGCAAGGTTTAATATCACTCAAAATGTATTATGCTGAATATTTTAGATACATGGAAAACTGCCCTTCCTCAGAGTTCACATTTCCATCTCATCTTTCCCTCTAGTATGGTGTAGATAGTAATATCTGACTTGGCTTCAGACTATGGAAAAGCTTGATTTAACACCTTCGGTTTCAGAGAAGTCCATGTTTAATCAGTGTTACACAATTCAGAAGTGAGATATAAAAGTGACAGGATGCATTTTACTTTCTTTTTTTTTTTTTTTTTGCATGTTCAATAATTACAACAATTGTTGGGAGGTATACATAGATGTGGTAATGAAACAGTTAAAAAAGGCTCAAATCTGGTCCACTTACATTTTCACTGAGAAAAAAAAAGAAAGTTATCATTAGTTTGTTTTCATTAGTGTATTTATTTGTAATGTATTATTGTATAGTATTTATTATTTTATTATCAAAAACGTTCTAGTTCAGTGTTGCTCATGGTTTTGCTTAACGACCCAGATTTGGATGTGTATTTAATGTAGTATGGGTTGTATTTCCTTTTAACTTGCAGTTTTGTTCATACTTTCCGAGGATGAGGGCATATCATTTGGGTGTTGAATTTGATTGAATTTGCATTAAAATGCTGTGGAGTGTGATTGGATGTATGGCCTTTGACATCAACAACAAAAGAAACAGGAAGAGTTTTCGTTCCCCTTTTAAAAGTTATTCATTCTATTTATTATACTATACTAGCTATGCATGATAATATGGTTAGTTGCATTTTATTATTTGCATTTAACATTGTGTTCAATGCTTTCTGCGACCCCATAAGAATAGACCTTGCAACCCATTTTTAGGTCATGAATCGCTTTTTTTTTTTTTTTTGCTATTTCCTTCCCCTTTGATGAGTGATCTTTTCAAATATACTCAGAGGAGCTCTTGAAGAAATATTTTAAATATGTTCTTTTGCACTATTGACCAAATTTGCTTGATGAACACCCCTTGTTATCTTTGGAGGTTTTCTGGTCTGAAGTCCAAAGCAGTTTTACGGTATAAGGTTCCCTAATGACCTTCCATGATGAAGGCATAAGATGACAACCAGTTAAATGCTGGGCAAGGCACCTGTGATTACTCACATGCACTTCATTTGCAGAAATCAGAGGAGAAATTTGTTACAAAGTCATAATGTGAAAGCACTACTGTAAGGGGAGGTGCTGTAATGTTTCCTGTGTAATTCATTTTCTTATAAGGATACCCACGCAAGCCACTTTAGCTGTCAAATACTAATTATGGTAACCGTAGTACAACAACTCTTCCTGCTTCCACTTCTTGATTATCCATTTTTTTTGTCCTTTTCTCTCTCTCTCTTCACCTCTTTCATAAATGTACATTGATTTATCCCTCCTCCATTCTCAAGCGTCAGCTGTGTATTGACCTTCAACACAATGGGAAACCCCCAGAGCACCATAAACCAGAAATCCTGAGTCCTCCACTGGAAAGTACTTAGAAATGCTCTGCATGTCTTTCTCTCTTTTCCGTTTTTCTGGCTCAATCTCTTTGTTTATTTGTCACTTTACCTATCTGCCAGTCTCTCTTTCTCAGAGATGGTTTATAATTTTGTGATCTCCAGAAATTCATTGTGATGTGCTCTTATTTTGCTCTTCAAGGTTGAAAAGTATGGAGTATGCACATGATGTTTATTATTGCATTATGGGCAATGGTGTGATGGCCTGCACCATAGTAAATCTCATTTTAGGTTCTCTTGGGATATTCAGAATCAACATGAAATTAATCTCTGGTCTTCCTAGTGTGAAACAGATGTCATTAGGATAGTCTTCATCCCAGACATCAAGAATTCTTACTGTAGTGGCAAAGCCATCTCTGAATGGAATAGAATCGAAAGGAATAATAAACACATGATGTTTGTAATATGACTTCTATATAGCTGAACTACCATATTATGTAATTGTTAAAGTGTAAAGTGTTTAATTCTATTAAGACCTAGAAAAAGTTTGTAAAGACAAACTTTGATGTTGGCTTGACAAACACTTGTTTAAAATATTTTTTAAAGTTTAAAGGATATACAGGCCTTAAAATCAGACAGACAAACAGACAGAAAGACAGACAGACATACGTGACATTACTAAGTCATTAATATGGTGTCCTGGCTGGTTGTTATGCACACCAAGATCGAGGATGTATTGGAAGCACTACGGTGGCAGATGAAGAACATTTATCATTGTGTTTTCCCTCAAGAGTTTCTCGCTGTAAGCTCACGAAAGTCAGATGGCATAATTTTAATATAGTAATAAACACACGGAGGAAATGAGTGTTAGCACACTTTATTCTTATGATGACTGGTCTTCATAAGAATGTAAGACCATTCTTTGCGTACTCTGCATTGAGAAACAGCCTGCGTCTACCTTTTCTTCTTTGTCAAGCGACCAAAATAACCACTGTTTTACAAACATTCCCCCCTCTCCATCATGCACTTTTTGGGCAAATCAACCTACTTATGGATTAATTTCATACTGTAGTTGTCTCGGCATATTAAGCTGAGATAGGAGAGTCTTTTGACATTAAAAAAAAGCTGATAATGGCTTGAAAATCTGAAATGTTACATGTGAAAATGTCCTCACAGAAACAAGGATATCTGAACATTTTACATCATAGGGTAGAGAGATTTAGGACCTGGGTGATTCTCCCAGGTATAATATGCAGTCTGAACATGTCCTTAGTGGATCTTTAACTGTTCAGGATTTCTGTCCTAAATGCTTGCCAAGCATGCATGAAGCATTAATTCATACTTCTGTTTTGTAATAAAGTATCTGATAGTGCCAAAATGTATACAAAGGACAGAAAGTTTTCTCTTTCTCACATTCCTGTTCAGTATAAGCCACACTCAGTTGATTTAATTAATTAAAAACTAAGAATATACTGTACATGGTGTTAAAGGGAAATATTTATGTGTGTGTGGGGGCATATTTATGACGTTTCATGGTACTGTATAGTGTGTTAAATTCCTCTCATGCTTTCTGACTTTCATACTAATGAAAACTGTTACGCTTGTAAGCAATCAATATGTGTGCCATAACACTTTACCTTTCTTAAAGCTGTACAGCTAAGATGAAAAACTTTTCACAGTTGATACTTTTCACTGTTTTGAGGACCTCACAAAAAAACAGTGTACCTCTCTTGTTAATATGTTTTAGTTTAAGTGATATGTGAACAGTTTGACACCTACACATCATTTATTTTAAGAGTTAATTTCCTTATTCCCTTATCTAAAGACTGCCAGATACAAATGTTTTCATAATCATGCATTACTGTTGGAAAAGATGTCCTTTTTCTACAAATAATATTTAAAGAGAAGGCAGTTTGGACCAAATTATAATAATTTCCCCAATAAAATGCAAAGAAAAGACAAATTAACAATAAAAGCAATGTGCAAAAATCTTGGAAAATATTAAAATGATCCTCTAACCTCTGAGTGCTTACAGTCTTAACTGACTTCCATTGAGGTTGTAGGCCTCTGACAGCTCTACAAACAGTTAATGTATATATTCTCATTTCAAAAGAAATGGAATGGATTTAAAAGACAATTTTTTTTAACAATGTAGCAAATTATATCCATGTCCTATAGCATCAAAGATGCAATTTCTTTCTAAATAAAACCCCAGAGATTTGAATGTATTGGGTAAAAATAGCAGGTTCAAATTCATAATTCACTCATTACAAGCTTCATAACGGATACGTTTTCAATCTTTGAAGATTTCTGAGAGTGCCACAGTATAACAAGGCACCCCTCAAAATTGTATTTTAAATCAACTGCCATGATTATGATGGTTTGAGTCATTGAGATGTTCTTTTTTTGTCAAGGAGAATTGAGCAAAATGCACGCACGGCTATCCTTATGAGGACTCTCCAAAGACATAATTATTTTTATACTTTACGAACTATAGATTCCATCCCTTAACTCTACCGCTAAACCTAAACCTCACAAAAAACGTTCTGCATTTTTAGATTTTCAAAAAAACATAATATAATATAATATTTATAGCATAACACCCTTGTAATTACCAGTTTGTAACCTAAAGAATTGTGCTCATAAACCACTCAAACCTGTACACACACACACACACACACTCACACACTCATGTTTTGTTTTATATCATCATGGGGACTTTCCATTGACTTCTATGGATTGTATACAGATTTAACGGTAAATTCTATCGCCTACCTCTAAACCTTTTTGCATTTTTACATAAAAAAAAAAAAAAATGGTTTAGTATGCTTATCCATTTTCTTTGTGGGACCGCTGGCTTCATTTGGTCCCAACAATGGAGGTTAAACCAGTACACACACACACACACACACACACACACACACACACACACACACACACACACACACACACACACACACACACACACACAGCACTAGTATGCAAAAAAAATAAAAAATCACTTGAAGCTCAGAATAGAACTTTATTCACAGATATTTACCAATTTACAAGCTGGTGTAAGTGTCCAGGACGAAAGACAGGAGAGGGGTGAACTCATATTTTTGCAAGTGTTGAGTATCCTCATGAGAAGTGAAATTGTAGTTCACAGCTGTTCAAACACAAAGCTACTTCAGCATGCTTAATAAGAAAACGCCACAAGGGCTGTAAAATATCATGTAATAAAAAGCTTTGTATGTATGTTGAGAGTAGCAAAGATTCTCTATACTTTGTCCATTAATTTTGATAAGCTAGGTTCTTCCGCAGTCAGAAACTGACAAAAATCAACATGATTGTTTTTTTATAATTATTGAAAAATATTTATTTTATATTTTCTTCTTTACTATTTAATATTATTGCTATTTTGTTATTATATTATCACTGATGGAAACAATAAAGGATAGAATGTCATTATTTACTTACCTTCATGTTGTTTGGAAATCAAAAAGAGAAGTAAGGCAGAATGTTAGGGACTGAAAGGCTCAGTCAACTTTCACTTTCATTTTACAGGAAAAAGCAGCATGAACATTCTTAAAAATGTCTCTTGCGTTCCAAGAAAGAAAGAAAGTCATACAGGTTTGGAACGACCTGTATGAGGGAGAATAAATTATTTTTGTGTGAAATATCCCTTTAACTGGTTGATTTTCACATAAATGGTGTTCATTAAATTCAGGAGAGCAACTCTGGTCTGACAGATGGAGGAACCAACACTGAGTGCTTATTTGTCATACTAGTACATTTTAAAATGGTGTAACCGGAGGTAGTTATCACACAGGCATTTTCACAAGGAATTGACTATATTGGAGACTATATCTTTTTTTATTCAAAAGTCCAATTACATAAAATTTGTTTATTAATGGATGAACTTTACATTTCAACATTAATCTCAAGCAAACATTTGTTTTTAATTAAAAATTAGACTAGTCTATTCAAATTTTTTTGACAACCAACAACTCTTTTAACAACGCTTTTGACATCAGTGAAAGTTGTAATATACACAACAAAACAAAAACCCTCACAACTGCAGCTAAAGTACAACATTATCCAAATCACTGAATTCATCTGAACTAGAACTTGCTACATGGCTTGTTAGCACATATAGGTTGTAATTTTGAAAGATTTCTGAGAGGGCCACATTAAAGCATAACTAAAAGAAAGAGAGACCTATAAATGTTCAGAAAATGAAGGAATAAATATTAACATGAAAATAGTTTTCAAAAATTATTAAAAAAAATTTACCACTAACTACTAAGGTTATATTCAGTATTCAATGAGTTAACAAAGTCATGTTTATAACGTATCAGGTTAATACAACGAGTGCTTGCAACGATGGAATAATCACTGGATTTGCCAAAGTTTACCGGGTAAGTGACATTATATGTTTAAAGATATTCAGAGTTTTGTCTAAGGCATGTAGTAGCAAGTAATGTGCATATTCATGAGCAGAACTTTACATCCTTCTTTGTTTTCTTATAAGAGCTGATCGACATTGACAATCAATTGCAACTATTTAAAACAATATTGCGATTGCGATTTATAATTTAGATTTAGAATACAAGATATAAACCTAGAAAGTGTTTCCTTTTGATTAAAATTAAGTAATGGGCAAATATGCTCTACTGTTAATAGAAATACTGTTCAAGAAAGTGTGTTCACAATTGAGTCCTCTTTAAAGGAACCAGACTAAATAAATTAAAACACAGTGAATCATAAAGAAGAGAGAGAGAGAGAGAGAGAGAGAGAGAGAGAGAGAGAGAGAGAGAGAGAGAGAGAGAGAGGGAGAACACATTCACATCACCTTCACAATTTGTCCGTTCACTAGGCACCTGTTTTTGTCAACTTTGTGATAGGGTCTCAGCACTCTTTTCATAGCTATTTTTTGGAACCCAATAAGTTATTATTATTAAGATAAGAAATGAATATGGAAATATATTTTTGAATAATATTTACAAAAACAAATATTATTGTAAAACCCAATGTTATGAGGTAACTTAAGATTTGAATAGTAACTATTAGCGACTAAACATATTTGAAATGAATGTGCAATTAGTGAATCTAGAGCTTTGTATATTTATTGCACAAAGCTCATTAGCCTAATGTGTGTTTGAGTATGTGTAACACTACAGAGAACAGAGCTGTGCACTTACAGTAAGCGCAGTGCATACAGACAATTTATATATTTTATTAAATTGCAGTCTGATAATCGCACTACGTAATATTGCAATTTTGATTATATTTAGATTAATTGTTCAGCCCTATTTCTTTGTGATGTATGTGAAATATTCAGTTATTATTTTCTGTACTGTACTTACACTCTTTACACATTTTACACCATCGCGAAAACTGGTGTGCCATTATTTGAATACAATTTTTCCATGCTAGTCAATTATTATGGTATATATCTCAGATAAACCTGTCCCTAAAAAACATGCAAGAACAATATGAACTGTGACTGATGGCTTCACATGTCAGTTAGACAGCTCTTTTTGTCTAAGTGGTAGGTTCTTGGTAGTTTAAGCTGTAAAAGCCCTCAACCTTTTACCACAGTCAAAGGTCTGGCTAAGACAGACTAGGTGAAAACAGTCACTTATAGACACTTTTTAGTTAGAGAGACCTGTATATTAAAGTGAGATAGAGGAAGAGAGAAAGAGAACTCAATGGGGAAATGAAAAAATTGTAGACACTCATCCCTCATGTCACTTATATGACCTCATTATAGCCACATTCCACCTGAAGATTCCACATTGGGATATTATACACGCACATTGATTCACATATTTTAAATAAATTACAGTGACAACACAATTGGATCTTGGAGAGCGTGTTGTTTGGGGCAGGTTTTATGTGATAAATCTGGGCTGTGGAACCGAATATTTGAGCCAACCAGAATCTTTCAGATCTCTCTCCTATGTTGTGGACTGTATTAATGTCAAGAACACAAGAGCCAAATTTTAAAAGTTAAGACACTCTTGGACATCAATCCAAAGGCATAAACCGCAAGAAAGTATTCAGAGGTGGGTTGAAACCATTAAAATGCCCAGCAGACAAACACACATGCACATACTCTGCGAAAATTGTATTAAATCTTGTGTTTATGTCTGATTTGCATAATGTCTTGTTTGATCCAAGACTCATTTGTTACCAGACTCTTGACAGGTACAGTAGATGCCGCATCAGTTTTCATATCGACTTCAGCCACAGGGCCCTTACCATACAGATCACTTTACCAGACAACAGCACGGAGTTCATGCCACACACACTCAGCAAATAACACAATTTGATCACCATAATAAAAGGACCAATGAGAACCCTGGCTCCAAACCTTGCAGACAGATGTAATTCTGTGTCAATCATTAGGCGTCAGTGAGTGTGATAACAGCCATATGACATCATCACAGGTAATCTCCTGCTGGAGATACAGTATTTGACTTAAAAACAGTCAAATGGAAATCTATTTTTCAGACCTCTGAGCTTACATTTTCTTCACAACAGCAATAAATGTGTAAAATCTCTCTAGTAAAAAAAAGCATTATAAGGCTGGTTTTAAAGCTACTGTCAATAAATTAATCTGCTGAAATTACTTGGAACCAATTCCTGCTGTAGGTTGTTTACCTTCCGTAGCTAATTTTTCAACACAGAGTTCACATTTATCAAAATCAAATACACTGAAAACTGACCCTGAATCAACAAGGGTTGTTGTCAGAACGTGTCCTTAGACTTTTTTTTTAAATCAACATCAAGATTTTAGGTTAAAAATATATAAATTTATAAGGGAATGTTTATATCTTAAGTCCTGTAACTGGTCTCAAATACCATGTCAGAGATCTGGTCTCAGATCCGATTACACTCCTGTCCATACCACCCTGACTTTATGCTGCCGTCCCCCCACATGTGGTCTTAATTTTTCTGTCTTTAAGCCAAATGTAAATGGTAGATTTAGAGATTTGGCGTGTGCCTAACCTTTCTATTACTGCGATTCACCTCTCATTTGACTGAATATGAAAATATTAATTCTAGGGGTAATGACAGAGCCGCAGGGGCTCTGAAATTTGTCATGCCATTAAAGGGATTGAGTGCATTACAGACACTCCTTTATGCAGTGTGAGGGAATTTTGTTACCCACTGTTCTTTATGTACAATTCAAATTTTGAAATTCTTGTGCTGATTTAAAGTCAGACCTGTATATGATTCTAATGGTTTGATTAAGTGTGTAAATGTTATATTAATTATTGATCTATATTAAAGCAAATCAAGATGGTTTTGCATATTTGGATAGCAGCGAAGCCTTTCATTTCCACATGAAAACCAAAAAAAGAATCCTTTCCACTTCTAACGTTCAAGCAAGCACATATTACAAAACGTATTCAAAGCCATTCTAAATGTCACATTGTTCATGGGTGAAATATATTTAAAGTGTTTATTTGGCTGCATGGTGCACACATGTGTCTGTCACCCATCAGGTGCCTCTCAGTAAAAGCAGCAAAAGCAGCAAAAAAATAAAAAACTGTTTATTAGACTGACTTTGTAATTGTCTGTCAGACCTGGAAATTCTAACTGGGGTGAAACAGACTGGCTGCCAATCCTCTCCATGAATTAGCAGAGAAGAAAATGTCTAGTTTTGTAGTACTAATTAAAATGATGAAAGAGCCACACAGTCTTGTGGACTTTGGATTTTGTTTAATGTTTAATAAGAATGGAAATGCCTGTTGTGTCTTGTCAGTTGCAGTAAAGCTTTCAGAGATAGTTCACCCAAAAACTAAAAGTTTCTCATCATTTACTCACCCTCATGCCATCACAGATGTGTATGAATTTCTTTCATCTGAACACAAACAAAGACAAACAAACGTTTCATTCCTTGAACCATTTTTAGTCCCTGTTGAATATTGATCTGTTTATTACCCAAACCTATAATATTGCTTAAGAAGATTTAATCACTTTTTTTTGTTGGCCTGTTGGCAGATACAAAAGTCCCAAGGGTTAGAGTTGTTTACTAATTACCTGTTTACTATAACAACTTCTCTACACTATACCTAAATTAATTCTGGGAATAGGGAATAGGTAACATCATACAGATTGAATAACCATGCGTCATAACATTATAAAAGTCGTAAATTACAACAAGCACATTCGTTTCACTCACACATTCAGAAACATTCTGAACATGCATATTTTTGCCGCATTTTCGCTTAATGCCTAATGAAACAAACAAAATATGAGAAATGGCATGCCGTTATATACAACATTATTGTTATATACAATTTTCATCGCATAGCGACATGAGCTTGTCTTTCACTCACACAGAGACGTTGACATGTCTTTGACTCCCTGCCTGAAGGAAAGAAGTCACAGGCAGTCAGATATGGAAGCCCAGGTGTGCACGTTACAAAAGAATGAATGAAGGAATAAATTATCAATCTAATTTTAAAATAAATGTGAATAAATAAATGAATTTATACATGGACAAATAAATTGACACATTTAAACGTGTTTATTTAATTCATGTTTTAAAATGCACTTATATATTTAGCAATAAAACAGCACATTAATAAGTCATTTTAAATGCACTTTTTAAAATTGCATTTTAAAATGTATTTGCAATTGCTTTTCTTCATTCATTTGCCAAATGCTTTTCTTTATTGTTTGACTTTTCCTTTTCTTTTTCCAAATGATCAATCTATTAATTAGAAAATTTGAATAATTCAATTTATAAATAGACAAATTTGTCTTATATAATTATAATTAATATATAATATAATCTATATAATTAAATCATTACCAAATCTATACCAATCGTTTGTGCTACATTTGTGCTGATTTGTGCCGCAAAAATGAATGTTTGTGCTGTGTCACATTTCACCCCTTGTGGTCCAAATTCGCTCCAAACCGGTGCCGTTCGAATGTGCTCGATTTGACACTGTAACTATTTTCCTTCCTTTCATATATAGTAGCAAGACAATGTTCTGAACCGGTGCCGTGTGCTGATTTGTGCCATTAAAATGTATCTTGTATATATTTCCCTTCTTAAGAACCCCCATGTGGTCCAAAATGCTCCAAACCAGTGGTATTCATTTGTGCTCGATTTGTGACATTTTGTGCCATTAAAAGAAACATCATAACGTTTTCCTTTCTTTGTATTTAACAGGCGAATTGTCATGGGGTTTAGCTTGCACAATTTCATGGCTCCCAAATGCTATCTTGCTTAAAACAAAGAAAGGAAAACATTATGATGTTTCTTTTGACAGCACAAATGGAGCACAAATGAACGACACTGGTTCGGAGCAATTTGGAGTGACGTCACTGTTCCCGAAAAGTTTCTTGCTATATCTAATGAAGGGAGTTACAGTGTTTCTTTTAAGGGCACAAATCGAGCACAAATGAACGGCACCTGTTTGGAGCAATTTGGACCTCATGGGGTGGAAAGTGTCATCACACAGCCCAAAAAATTACATCTAATATCTTAAATTCCAAACCAGCATAAGTGTTATTTTTGAATGGTATAGTTTTGGTTAAGATTTATTTATATGGGGTGCCAACTTCACGGAGGTGCTTTAGTGGAAAATCTGGTGGTATTCTTAATCGGCTTGGTACCTCAAGCGATGAAGGCAGTTGCTGCATGCGTTTCAGTTCGGGAGGCTGGTTCTGTTGACACGATTTCCTGGACACATATTACTGCGCACGCTCAGGCAGTGCCGCGTTCAGCATTTCACAGCATCAGTGAATGAGCCACCATTAACTACTGATGTGCTTTGCACTTGTTTCTTATGCACGGCAGCACGGGATTTACAGATTCAGTAATATCCAAAATTGCTCGTACCGTCGTCCAATGACAGGCCATCTTACATCCTCTTCGAGTGGCTCATGGGAGAGAGGGTCTTATAACCTTGTTGAAAGTTCATTGGTTACTTCCAGGAGTTAACAATCCAGTGGCATTTTTTAAACTCGATTCTCAATTGCAGAAAGAAAAGGAAAAATAAAAGGTAAAGCAAAATTAAAATGGATGAGGAAAAGTAATTGGCTAATTAATTAAGAAAGGCAATTACTAAATACCTTTTTAAAATGCAATTTAATATGTGCTTTTAAAGTGCATTAAAAAGTGACTCATAAATGCACTTATTTATGGCTACATTTAATGACAATTTAAACATGAAATAAATATGATTTATTAATGCACAGTTTTATTGTTAAATAAAATCACATTTAAACATGAATTAAATAAACACATTCAAATGTGTCTTTTTATTCGTCAATTTGTAAATGTACTTATTTATTCAAGTTTTTTTTTTTTTTAATTAATAGATAGATAATTTATTCCTTCGTTCTTTTTTAAATGGCAGTGGTGGGCTTCCATAGTCAGAGATTCTCATCAGCAAGCAAATAAACCGTAACAAATTATTGGCGAATGTATCTGTGGTTGATATCGTGCATCCCTAAAATGGCTTGAAACGATTTGTATTTCATTTTTAAGAGATCTACTTATGGAAGTGATATAGGCCTAAATGTGAGGTGGTATTTATCCCTGAGCAGGTGAATGATACAAATAGCCTACACCATACTGGAAAAGTGATGCAGCAATCCTAATTTCATCAGGGAACACAAACTTGGATCACCCCAGAAGAACCAAGGGCAGGTACAACAACAAAATCTTTAATGTGAGCAATCAGTTGAGGAAAAATGTTTTATGCCTAAAAGCTTACAACTTTAGTTCGAAACAGCTCTCGTGAATACACCATTGTACTGACACCATTCATTTCATCGGGACACGCAGAGCTCACCAGCTCCCTCTAGTGCATTTCACACAATCTGAGGTCAATGCCTGTAAACCTGTGATTCCTTATACATTTGGGTCACAAACAATATTCTAGTATTCAATATTCAGTAGCTATTCTTTGATATATGGTTAATCTACTTATACAGTAAGAATTTAGAGAATGAAAAATGTTATTTTGACGCTGTTCAATTTTAGGAATAGCTTTTCAGTTTCAGATATTTTACCTTTGCCTTATTCCAGTGGGCGAAACTTAGCAGATATTTTATTGTTTTTTTAAACCAATGTGCATTTTCAAAGATGTAGATTTGTAAACGTGGCACATACAAAGTGGTAGACTACTATCTAAAAAAGTTCCCTAAAACCAGCCAAGAGGTTGATCATCTAAGACAAGGCAACCAGCTAAGGCTGGCTTTAGCTGTTTTTTTTTTTTTTTTTTTTCAGCAGGGCTGCTGTATTGGGCAGCTGGGTTGCTCAAACAAGTATTTTTTATAGTGACATAATGTTTATGGTTTTTAATAGTTATTTATAGTATATTTACAGTTGTCTGTAAATATTATGGAGTAGTTCACCCAAAACTGAAAATTCTCTCATCATGTACTCACCCTCATGCCATCCCAGATGTGTATGACTTTCTTCTCCTGAACACAAACACATATTTAAATAAGAATATCTCAGCTCTGTAGGTCTATACAATGCGAGTGAATGGTGACAAGAACTTTGAAGGTCCAAAAGCATATAGCCTAAGTAGCATAGAAGTAATCCATACTACTCCAGTGCGACTTAAATATTTATGTTTCTCACCAACACCTATCATATAGCTTCTCAAGATATGGATTAAACCACTGGAGTCGTATGTATTACTTTTAGGCTACATTTATGCTTTTGGACCTTCAGATTTCTGGTGTATGGACCTACAGAGATGATATATTGTTCTAAAAATCTTTGTTTGTGTTCAGCAGACGAAAGAAAGTCATACCCATCTGGGATGGCAGGAGGGTGAGTAAATGATTAGAGGAGTTTCATTTTTGGGTGAACTATGAGAAAGTATTTTATATGGAAAAACTCACATTTTAGTTGCATGCGTATGTCTTTTTAGTTGGTGTTTGGAGGACTACGCGACAGGCCACGCCCACTCTGATGCGTTCCACACATGCTGGTTAGCAGGTCTCTGTTAGCACCTGCTGGTAGATGCTGGTACTAAACCACCTGATGGCAAAAAGCATGTTTCTCTATAGACAGCCATTCAAATCTAGCCGTGTTTTATGACGAAATAAAACACTTTCCAAGGACCATTTCAATGTAAATAATTTAATTACATTATAGCACATCATAATCCAGTGACTGATTGTTTTTGAAGGGCTCTTAAATGCGTGAAATTTATTTTGATTTTTCACAATCTATTCCTATTGACGAGTGATCGGTCACGTGACACCCGATCCCGGAACTGAGCGCCCATGAGCGTAGATGGCAGCCTCCGTTTCGCTAGATTTCTGGGAACCTTGCGCTAGCTGAGCACAGTCATAGAGATGAATGGGGATGCTAACGGATAGCTCTCTCCAGGTATTTTATAGCTCATTGCTTCCTCCTGAGCTGAAGCACGTGATTAGGCGTGTTTACCTACGATACAATGTAGCGCCAGTGCAATCAATCCTGTGTTTGTCAGCCTCAGCCTAATAATCAATTACACTTTTACGATCATGATCAGAATCACTTATTGGATTTTCATCAGGATCTTCGTGAACTAATAACTGCTCTATGCATCTGAGAAAAGGGGATCTGAGTCTGTATCCTGTGGCGAGCGAGCCAAGCAGACGTACTTGGTAAAGGTAACATGAGATTGACGGATTGTACGTCTCTATATAATATTTATGTTGTTGTGAAGACATGTAAAATGGTAGCATTCTTACTGCAATTGCTTCTCGTATAACAGCCAATGCAAGTGTTAAATGCAAAACTGTCGTAGTTCCATATATTGTTGCGGCTTTGAGGAAGTTGACATCGATGATTAAATAGTCTACCAACGACTGTGGAAATGACCTACTATGTCAGTTGTATGATAAGACGTGACAAAACCTTTAAAAACCTACCGTTTTCCATAGATGTACCAGATATCTGCGTTTTTTGTGCCACCTTACCATAGACATGTACGTTGTCTCTGGCTGTATATCAAAACCTAGTGAGCTGTCTAAATGGACAGCATTTTGGGTTTCATATGGTGCGCCTATGATCCCAAAAATGGTGCATGCGCATTTGACGCTCAAAAAATGCTAGGTTTTAAGATGTAGCTTCCCTCTTGTTTGTTTGTATCTGCAGAGTGGGCTCTTGAGGGACTGGACTTGACTGGACCACAGATGCGTTCCTAAATCTCTGCTGCTAGCCTCGTGATGGGTGTTATAGAGGAGACCAATGTAGAGCGTGAGTAACACTAATTCACTTTGCCCTCTCTATCCCTGATGAAACAAAAACCTGCTGAAACCAGCCTAAGCTGGTTGGGTGTATTTAGCTGGTTTAAGGTGGTCACCCAGACAGGCTAAACTGGTGCTCTGATGGTCTCTTAGCCCGACCAGCTAAAAAGTGCCCAAAACCAGCTAACTGACCAGGCTAGGTAAACAGCTGGTTTCAGCTTATTCAAATTAATACACAAACACCTGTGAAGATAATCTTGAATACGAAAACCTAGAGTTTATGATATGCTGAAGGTGTTTTATGTTTAACATTGCCTTTACATTTTGATCTCAGCTGTATATGACAGGATGGGCACTTTAGGTGCAAAGTAGCAGCTGATTACACTAATTAAAATTTATCCGAATGACCTTGAACATGAACACACAGAATTCTCTCATCCCATTACTGTCTTTCAACACTGAATTCTTTTGGACTGACTTTCTTCTAATTATGTTTACGCAACTTTGTACACTGTGGATACTGTGTGTGCTGTAGGTAGATTAGAATAATCTAATTAGAAGAGACTGTATATGAAGATCCTACAACAGATTACGGTAAAAGTGGCCAGAGGTTGAGAGGTCTCAAGATATTCTGCATTGCAGAATTCTTATTCTCTCTGAATTAGCAGGAGTGAGTCATATCGATTAGTCATGTTCTCAGTGCAGTGCTTGTGACCTACACTGTTGTTTTTACCCCAAAAAATAAATTAATTCAACAGCTAGCAGCTGTGGTTGCAAGAATAATTATGTTAAAAATTCAGTAAAAATGTAAACAACTTTACTGAACGACCTGTCAATTATACAGTCTGAAACGTTATTTTTATGGTAGATTTTATGGTGCAGTACCGTCGTTTATATTATTAAATGATTAACTTAATATATTAACCTTCTGAAACTATATAACATATTGTTTTCACTTTATAACGTATTGATAATCACCGTAGTAATTACAGAAGGGCACATGATGACATGAAGTTCATCAATAGTGGCCCTTCCAGGAACAATGACCAATAAACATGTAGAGACGGTGCTCAGTGTCACTCACACAAACACTAAACACCATCAGGGTAACATATGTGAAATTAAAATTATGTAATAAACTGTAACACGGTTCAAGGATGGGAAAGGAGGCGGCAGGAACCGGATGAGCAATCAACGTAGATTTTTAATGACTCAAAGGAACTTAAACGTAACATAAAAAACACAGACATGCTCATACACGGTGGCCACGTGCATCTCTCTCTCCCTCTGGCATCCCTGGGTCCTCCTTAATCTTTCTCCTGCTAATTTGGCTACTCAACACTGGGCGTACATACTCATGGCCGGCCATGTCCTCCTCCACGTCACACTCCTCCATTGCACCATCCGGACTGGCTTACTCCTCCCCCCATCTCTGGAGGGGAGACAATGCCCTTCCGGCCATTCTGTCACCTGTGAATCTGAGATTGACAAGGGGGGAGAGAGGGAAGAGAAAACACTCTTCGGCTCCCATGGGCACACGCAGTCCTCAGCGGCTCCTCCGTCCCTTGGCAGATGGCAACGTGTCCTCTGTTCCCTGGCCTACGAAAACAGCTAGGAGGCAGGAACCAGCTGAGCAATCAACGTAAACTCAAAGGAACTTAATCATAACTTAAAACATTCAGACACGCACACACACACACACACACACACACACACACAACACAGTGGCCACGCCCTCCTCCTCGTCACATAAATATTAATTATACTACATCAAATATAACACCGAACACCCTAAAGTACATAACTGATATTAAAAATAAGAAGAAACATAACTGTTCCCATAAAATCTAATGAAATGTAAAGGGTCACGCAGGGAATTCTGGGAATGCCCGATTACAGTTTTTTTTTACCGTAATTTTACAATAATTTACCGTAAAATGTACATGAACTCTCATTAAACATAATATAATTTTTAACTGTTAGTTATACAGGAAAATCATACTTTTTACATAAAAAAATATTTTTCCAACGTTTTACCATAAAACTACATGTATTGACTTTAGAAATAAATTTGTTACTATATTAATATTTTACAGTAACTACTCAACCAATTTTTTTACTCTAGAATTTTTACAGTCTTTTACTGTTAAAATTATGGACATTTTTTTACATTGAACCAGTGATAGTCTCAGAGTCAATTACAGTAATCCCAATTATTAATTGATCAATCACTCACTTAAGCTCACAGCCCTTCAAGAGTTGTGTTGTAGTGACATTAATTTGTATTGTTGAAAGTAGGGCTTCAACTAATGATTATTTTGATAATCGATTATTAGAACGAATATTCGACTATTCAGCGTTTATTGCAACGATTAATCATTAGCTCTTAATTGATTATTCAGCTTGTTAAATTATTACTGTATTAAACGTGCTTACTAACAATAAAGAGGACAAAATAATCTTTTAAAAAAATCCTCTAAATGACATTCACTGAATTAAAGGGAAAATATACTTTTTTTAAAAGTTTAATTCAGTAAAGAAATCCTATTTTTGCCTTTTATCTTGTTTTAAGGATTTTTTAGACTATTTTAAATGGAAAACATTTACTTGAGAAGCAACATATAAGATATTTAAACTTGCTTTAAGAGAATGCTGAGTTCTGTGAGTGCAGTAAAGACAAAATATAATTCTATTCAAGATCAGTTCTCTAAAATCTAGTATGGGCCCATTAATTTTTTTATTTTTTTTTTAAAGGATTATTAGATATTATAAAATATTATATTCAACATTCTCATATAACAATTTTTTTTTAGTTATTTCTATTGGAAAACAAGCCAAAACAAGTCAAAAACATATTTTGTTGCAGTGTATAGCGAAGACTACCTCTCTCACCTTTCTGTTCACTTCAATCCATCTTTAACTCTCAAAAAAACAAACTCTCTTAAGCATGCACGCACTCTCATTAAGTGT
Organism: Xyrauchen texanus; assembly: GCF_025860055.1. Taxonomy (NCBI): domain Eukaryota; kingdom Metazoa; phylum Chordata; class Actinopteri; order Cypriniformes; family Catostomidae; genus Xyrauchen; species Xyrauchen texanus. The sequence continues at coordinate 17,119,266 of NC_068290.1, forward strand.
GCACGCTCGAGGGATGAGCATCCCCGTGACAGAGTGTGCCTCAGCCGGGTGCAGTTTCAATCTCTCACCCTTAGATCGGGACATTCGCACAACTAATAGAAGAGGTACTGACCACACAGAGACATGCCAGTTTCGGAGTTTGTTGTAATATACATGATCTGCTTCCATATTATTTAAACTTAAATAAAGCTATAACTCATTAATATAAATGCATTAAAGATGTAACGCTGTTTCCTTAAAAAATTTGCTCCAGCTCTGCTTATTCCACAACAAGATTGCTTCTGCATTTACTTTTTTGTAATTTTGTATAATCCCCTCATACTTTGTGATCTACATCACCTGAAGCTGTTTGGAGTGCATCTGGACTGTGAGCTGTGTAATTCTTCCTCTTCTCAGTCAGGCGTGAGCTGCAGTGCTGCTATCACCTGTCATCATTAGAGTTTATGTGGTTATGAAATAAATGTGATCTCATGTTATGTTAAATGAGTGGTGGTGGTGTAGTGGTCTAAAGCACATAACTGGTAATCTGGTAATCAGAAGGACGCTGGTTCGATCCCCACAGCCACCACCATTGTGTCCTTGAGCAAGGCACTTAACTCCAGGTTGCTCCAGGGGTATTGTCCCTGTAATAAGTGCACTGTAAGTCGCTTTGGATAAAAGCGTCTGCCAAATGCATAAATGTAAATGTAAATGAGATCAAACTTCTATTCAACAATGAAAATGTTTGTCGACAATTGTTTGTTGTCGATAATGTTGACTAATCGTTTCAGCCCTAGTTGAAAAAGCATTTGTTAGGAGTATCATATCTGGATTTCCTACATAGATTGAGATACTTGAAAAAAGTATTTTGAGGTCCACGCAACATGAAATCAAAATGAATGCAGTTTAAATCCTTAATGCTTTCTTCCTGGTCTTATTGTGAACGATGAAATGTAAAAAGTATTCCTGATTAGAATATCTTTATTTAACAATGTATAAAATATGTATTATGTTAGCTTTATATACTAATAGTCATACAAATTATTATGCTGATGTCACTTAGGATGTGCAGGCTACTGGATAATGTTAACTTATAGCCAAAAAGCTAACCAAACTTGCATTCTGGTCTGGTTCCACAGTAATATAAAATGCCCACATTTCATCCAATCAGTTCCCAATGGATACATTTAAATCCCTCCCTACATTTTTCTTGTTGAATATCTTGTTTCACTCTGAAATAATTCAAATTACAAATGGCTTGCAAGCTGGGTTTCATGTTGATTTTAAGATCTGTTTGCTCATTAAGACAACAAAATAAAAAATAATAATAAAATATATATATATATATACACTCACACTCTTATTTGTTATTATACTGTATATACAGGGTTAGAAGAGTTACTTAAAAAATTTATTCCACTACAGATTACAAAATACATGCTTTAAAATGTAATTTGTAACATATTCCGTTAGATTACTCCTCATCAGTACAGTAAAATAAATACTTTGGATTACTTCTTCAGCACTTGAAGATTGTTTTACTTGTTTTTGACAATAAAAAATGAATAACGTTCAAAAAATACAGTGAGCCAAAATACACTTAAAAATACATGCATTGAAACTTCAAATCCCCATAGTGTACACATCGGCATCTTTTTCTGATCGAATGGGGATTCTCTCAAATAAGCTGTCTAGGGAAAGATCTTCAATGGCGTCAGATCCATCTTTTAACAAAACAGTGTGAGAGCGCCCTCTGTCTGAACATACAAATGTAACGTCATTAGAAAGTGTTTCACCGCTGTTGAACCGCTCCTCGGATCGCATAGTTTATGTAGATAAATGTTTTCCAACTGAATAGACTAAATATTAAATTAAACAAATTACAAAAAAATGCAAAGTAATCTCTTCAGTAATCCAAATACTTCTAGAAAGTAACTGTATTCTGATTACCAACTATTTCAATTATAAATGTAACATTGTTACACGTTTTCCGTTACACCCCAACCGTGTGTGCGTATATATATATATATATATATATATATATCAGGATATACAAGTGTATATGTGTATGTGTGTGTGTGTGTGTGTATGTATGTATGTATGTATGTATGTATGTATGCATGTGTGTGTGTGTATTTGTGTATTACTACACATCTCAATCACATTATGCGCATGTATTTATGTGTATGTTTTTATCCAAATAGAGGTGACCCTGGCCCTTTTGGATGCTGCCAATGACAAGGACCCAGTTGTGCAGGAGCAGGTCAGGAAGTCCATCTTGACACTGGGGAACCAGCAGCCCGATAAGGTCCTGTCCATGTGCCAGGACTACCTGCTCAAACACCCCAAGGTCAGCCAGAGAGCACCCGTAGAACATTTGAACCAGTTTTCATGAAGTATTACAGATAGTTATTAAGATTAGTCTGCAGTAAAAATTTATTTACTGCAGAGAATCTCAAGTTCAGGTCTCCACTAAATCCATGTTTTTGGTCACTTTTAAAGACCATGTCTCCCATAAAGTTTGCATATGTGTCTTTTGTATTTGTTTTTCCTTTCCTATGTGAAGATGTGTGATTGTCATGGACTATATGCATTAATGCTTGATGCCATGCTTAATATCATGGGTTTTACTGTATATGGCCCTTAAGCCATATACTTTAATTGTGATAAGTTTCACAAGTTATCATGGAATCATTCACTGTCATCTCACTATGACTTTAGATTAGTAAGTAATAGTTTAGTAGATGCTTATCCAAAGTGACGTATTACAAGGACAAAACCAAACTGAAAACAAAAAGAAAATCCTTCCTATCCAGCAGTTTTCTCAACTCAACGTTCAATACTATATGACAGAAAACAAAGTCACATTCATCCATTTGGCCTACGTATAAAAACCTACTCTGAAAGTGGATTTAAACATTCTGGAGCAGACACATTTTTGGCGAAATCCCCCCATGGGATCTCAAAAAGCCCAAAATCCATCTGGATATCCACAATTCCTGGATATATGACCAGTGTTCTCTTACGAGAGGTTCTCTCGTATTGCGTAAGCTAGCTTACGCTACGGGAAAGATTAATCTTTTCTGAGATATTGAAGCCAAAAATGTATCCTTAATTTTGTATCATTTGTCAACGCAGTGCAGCAACTGCAGACCTTGAGCGGGCTAGCTAGCGAGCTCATTGGTTGCTCTGCGGCAACTGCTGCAGCCTATAGACGAACTTGGGCGAACTCGCGTCCAATGAGAGGCGTCCGCGCGCTTACTGCATCAAAGCCCGCCAAAATGGGCGTGGCTAGAGTGCATATAAGCGTAGTTCGTAGGCTGGAACCCTGATTTTCATCTCGAAGAAGCCGGCCGTCTCCGCCACCTTCAGCCATCCTGCGAGCTACGCCATCCGGCGACGTATCCTTTTTTAGAGCAAGCTAGTTCTTAACGAACTTCACAAAAGAGTAACGAGCGTCTTTTTTAAGATGCCTCGCACCACTTGCGCTTCATGCCGCGCCCCTCTCAGCGGCGGAGACCGCCACATCATCTGCGCTCTCTGCCTGGGACTGGGGCATGCAGAGCTCGCCCTCGCTGAAGGCGGATGCGACCTCTGCGAGGAGCTTCCGATGTCGACCCTGTGGGCTCGACTCGAAGCGCTCAGAACCGAAGCCGCCGCGCGGCCTTCCGTTCCGCCACGCAGGAAAAATCACCGTTCCCAAAGGCTGCCAGATCCGTGATAAGCACTGTCTCGCGAGCCTCTCCTCGACAGCTCTCACCCTCCCGCCCCGGGACGCGCAGTTGCCGCACTGCGGCCATCTCGGAGGACGAGGCGGAGGATAAGGGCTGTTCCATCATGGCTTCGGACAGCGAGGAGTGGTCAGGCTCCCACGCCTCCTCCTTGGCCCAGGAATCCAGCAGGACCCGCGCCGAGTCGAAGGGGAACTAACACGCCTCCTCACACAGGCCGTCGACCGCCTCGGGCTCGAGTGGTCACCGCCCCCTGAGCAGGCTCCCAACAGACTCGATGGCTGCTTTCTTCAGAGCCGTCGCCGTGCAACACCCGCGGCCCGGGCCGCTCCCTTCCTGCCGGAACTCCACACTGAGCTTGCAAAGTCGTGGAACGCGCCTTTCTCGGCCAGGATCCGTTGGCATGTCTCCACTCCTCTCGCTTCGGTGGACGGCGCCACCGAGAAGGGCTACTCCTCCATCCCCCTGGTCGAGGATTTGGTAGCATCACACCTTTGCCCGCCCTCCGCGAGATGGCGGTCTAAGCCAGTGCTCCCGTCTAAGGCCTGCAGAGCGACTTCCGCCTATGTTGGCCGCGCCTATTCCGCCGCCGGCCAAGCTGCATCTGCTCTGCACTCCATGGCCATCTTACAGATCCTCCAAGCGGACCTTCTTCGGGAGTGGGATGAGAAAGGCAGGCACCCAGAGGCTGTTGCAGATCTAAGAAGCGCGACGGACCTCGCCCTTCGCGCCACCAAAGCTGCAGTCCAAGCTCTAGGGAAGTGCATGGCCTCGCTGACTGTGACCGAGAGACACCTGTGGCTAATGCTAGCCGACATGGGAGAAGCAGAGCGCTCCACGTTCCTCAACGCACCGCTCTCTCCGACCGGTCTCTTCGGCTCCGCGGTGAGTGGCATTGTTGACCGCTTCTCAGAAGTCCAGAAAGCCACCCAAGCCATGAACCTCTTCCTGCCGCGTCGCGCTAGCTCCTCTGCAGGCCGCCCACGTGACCAGCCTCCTGCACGAGCCTCTTCACAGCGCCCAGCTCAACAAAGTCAGACTTCTCAGCGTCGACAGGGCGGTCGCCCTCGATCGCACTCAGACAGCCGCCGCAGACCGCCGCCCCCCTGCGGGCCTCGGTCTAAGGTTGCGCTGAAACCTGAGCAACCGAAGTCCTCCTAGCCTTGTTGAAAAAACGACGGCTCAGTCCCGCCGCGGCCGGACCACCGTCAAAGCTTCGCCCCCTGTCAGTCCCCCTCTCTCAGGCTACTACAGTGGTGGATTCAGCAGCCAACAAGCCGGTGATGCTTGCAATCAGGAAACTCCTCGCGCATACGCGCCAGGGGGACTGGTTTATCTCTCTCGATCTGAAAGATGCCTACTTTCAGATTCAGATAAATCCCCGTCACAGGCCATTCTTGAGATTCGCCCGACGGCCAGGTTTATCAATACACCGTCCCTTGCCTGTCTTAGCGCCTGTCTTACTAAGTGCATGGATGCTGTCGCACCCCTGCGGAGTCAGGGCTTGCGAATTCTGAACTATTTGGACGACTGGCTGATTATGCCACAGTCACATACGGAGCTTCTGTCTCACAGAACAGTTCTCCTCAGCCATCTGAACAGTTTGGGTCTTGCAGTCAATTGGACCAAGAGCTCACTACAGCCCAGTCAGGCAATTTCCTTCCTTGGAATAGAACTAGACTCCGTGTGACGGCTCGCTTATCTACACAGCGTGCGCGCCGTGTTCAGCGACTAGCCGCGTCCTTTCAGATGAACAGCCTCACGCCTCTGAAAAAATTTCAGAGAGTGCTAGGTTACATGGCCTCAGCCACAGCAGTACTTCAGCTGGGTTTACTGCGCATGCGCCCGCTTCAGCATTGGCTAAACACCCGTGCGTCTCGCCGGGCTTGGGCCACAGGCCGCCAGCCGATCAAGGTGACTCAGACCTGTATTTCAGCTCTGCAGCCCTGGACAGTGGCCGAATGGTATCAGCGGGGAGTGATGATGGGAGCTGTATCTCGCCGAAAAGTCATCTTGACAGACGCGTCCGACACGGGTTGGGGCGCGGTCTGCGAGGGCTCTCCGGTTTTTGGCCTATGGTCAGTTCAGGAAAAGCTCCTTCACATAAATTGTCTGGAAATGATAGCGGTCGATGCACGCGCTATGCGCTTTCTCCGGTCATTCAGGGTCACCACGTCCTGGTCCGTTCGGACAACAGATCTGTCGTATCCTACCTAAACCGTCATGGCGGTGTCAGATCCAGGAACCTCTTCCATCTGACGAAACGCATACTGAGTTGGTCCCAGTGCCACCTGCGCTCGCTGAACGACGGCCCAGACAGACTGTCCAGAGACAATATTCCTCCAGGGGAATGGTCCCTGCACGCTCAAACAGTCCAGAAGTTATGGCGCATATTCGGCAGAGCAGAGATAGACCTCTTTACGTCAGAAGAGAACTCTCACTGCCCAATATTTTTCTCGAAAAGCGAGGACGCGCTGGCCCAGGACTGGCCCAACCGCCCGCTTTACGCCTTCCCTCCCGTCTCGCTATTGCCACAGGTAATGCAGAGGATCAGGGAAACGCGTCACTCGGTGCTCCTCATAGCCCCGCGTTGGGAGAATCAGACATGGTTCCCGGAGCTTACGCAGCTGTCAACTGACAGCGCCGTGGCCCATCCCAGTGAGAGCAGATCTCCTCTTTCAAGCTCGCGGCACGATCTGGCATTCCCACCCAGAGCGCTGGGCGCTGCACGCGTGGGTGATCAACGACTACCCGTCGCTCTGCCAGAAGGGGTAATAAACACCATCATACACGCTAGAGCCCCTTCCACGAGAAGACTCTATGCGTCAAAATGGTCTGTGTTTTCAAAATGGTGCACCGACAGAGACCTGGACCCACGGACATGTGGGGTGTCGTCGCTGCTCGTGTTTTTACAAGAGCTGCTGGATAAGGGCAGATCCCCATCCACGCTCAAAGTGTATGTGGCGGCCGTCGCGGCGTTCGCTGAACTGGATAAAAATATGACAGTTCTGTTCCACACTACATTCATCAAATGATTTAACTGTAAAGAAAAGCAGACTTTTGCATCTGCATTTTCTCTCAATTCATGAACGACTGTAAATATCATCACATTATGCACATTTTACTATGAAAATTGTCAATAGATTAACATTAGCTTAGTGTTTTTTAAATACAAAGTTACAATGCCGTCTTTAAAGCTGGTCCTATTTTTATCCAGTTCTTTGTATTTGAGATGACCAATATAAATTTTATGGGATAGTTCACCCAAAAATATTTGGTGGAATTATAGTCTGTCAACATTCACTTTCATTGTATGTATATGTGTATATATATATATATATATATAAGTAAATGTGTGTTCATTTTATTTTATCACCGGTCTCCTCATTGGTGTTATTTTGTCATAAACCATAAATCATCATTTGGTCTCTGTTTAGACACTAAAAATATCATCTTAAGAAAATGTATTTAATAAATAATAATTTGGTGAAAGAAAATGGTAATTAAGGCAAACATTCTGACTAACATTAACTTGTGTTCCACGGAAGAATGAAAATCATAAGGATTTGGAACGGTGTGAGTAAATTATGAAAGAAGAGAGTCTCTGTAGGACGTGTCATCATTTCATGCTATCTTCCCCAAGCACATGATGTCTCTAATGATGTGACAGATGTTTGCATTGTAATTCAGTGTTGTAATTAAAGCAGTCTCATGCCCTGTTTTTATTTCATGCAAAGTTGTGATTCCTCTTTGTTTGGAATACTTGAGGTCAAGACCTCTTTTGAAACATTTCATTCAAAATGAGTCAAAATAAGAATCAGGAAAAGATTAAGAATACAGTCTGTTTCTGTTTCTAATGCTGTTTTTCGTGCTGTCCTTCCCTGTCCTTTATGTCTTGCTCGTAATATTACATTCTTGAGCTTCAATGGTAATTACATTCTACCAGCCGACTGCAAATAACTTTTTATCTGGTATATCCATCTGGTCTTCCATAACTTGCAGATTATTTATTAGATAGACATTAAGTGTCCTCTTCTTGAGAAAAATAAAAATGCCAATACAAATTTAGTTAATTCATTAAAATGATGAACATGTCTGAGTTTGTTGTACACATGTGGGTCAGTTAATGAGTCTCTGCTGTTCAGACAAGTGTTCGATTTGGGCTACATTTAAAATGTTGTGTGAACAACTTTGCATGAAAATCAGATTTGGGCCACATTCAGCAATGGTGTGAATTTAGCCAACCTGTCATCTTTGTGTCCTGTATAGCTGGTGGTTGGGTACAGAGTGGTGGTCTTGCAAACCATTGAGTTGGTGGTAAAGAGCAAGATTGATGACATCAGTTACCCTAAGATCAAGAATGTCATAAAGCTGGCATCAGATGAAATGACAAAATCAAAGGTGAGGATTTGCTCTCTGAGAATGAAGACCTGTGACTAAAAATGACGAGTCCCTTGATTAAGTCTCACTCAGCTGCAAAATAGTAATGTGGCTAGTAACTCCTAAACCTGGCAATGCTTTTAATATTTCAGGATTTTAGTATTTAGTACATGTTATTAAATTAACTTGATCTCTATACTGTAGGCTAACTGACATTATACAATTATTTTACATTGTATGCATATAAAAATACTGTATATCCTCTTCCGAATAGGATGTTGTCCTGGAATGGCAGCAAGCAGCCAGTAATATTCTGGTTGCTGTGGGCAATAAATATATCAATGACATCATGGAGGAGATACTCTGCAAGTTTCAGCCTGGAGTTTTACCTCACTTCTTCGTAGTCCAAACATTAGCCAATCTCTCAGACTCAAATGGTGCGTATGTACATCTATGTTCAAAACTTTGGACCCTTACCTTGCATTCCTGAACAGCTCAAAAAAATATTTCTTCAGTCATATATTTTTGTTCTGTATCTATAAAACTTCACAGACAGATTTAAAAAAAAATTTTTAGTGGAGATGGATTTTTGTTTATTTCTGATTCCTTCGCTTGTCTACTGGTTTTCAACTAGAAAGATATCAATTTGACCTTGATTGTGTCAGGAAGTCCTGAAATTTTCAGTCATGCTTTGTGTGTTTGTCAGTTGATCATTATTGTTTCAGTTCCTCATTTTAGAGAACCTTGTTTATCACTTAGAGCTAACATGAACATTTAAAACTTTAATTTATTTGTGTTTTGTTACAGTCTAAAGCACTCCACCATTTGTAAATATCAAATTAAAGCTGCACTATGTAAGATTTTTTTGGTTAAAAATTAACAAATTGCCATAATTGATTAAGTACATAAACAATCAGTGTTGAAAATGTCTTTATCTTACCCAGATTCATTTCGGTGAGCCTATAAAAATAATTTGTATTTTGAGCTGTCGGGTCGAATTTGGCATTAAGTCGCTAGCCTATGTCGCTCATCCTTGCGTCATTGCGTCCATAAACACAGGAAAGAATTACCAGCTGTCTCGTGTTCTGGCTTCGGACGCTGTTCAGTCAGTCACAATCACACAGTTCAGGATGGCATTGCCGAAGTTGTTTACCTGCTATAATGCTTGGAATTGGTTACAGTAAGTTGTCTGGTAGGGGTAATGCTTTTATGAATTAAACAATTACTCATTCTCATTACTCATGTTCACCGATTGTGAGCCGTTGTCGGGGACGTTACTGTGCATGTTTTACTAATACGTATGACTTCTTAAAATTACGTCTTGTACATATTATTTTCATGTTTAAAGTATATTTTATCCCCATTATTGGTCGTTTTATGTTTTTAGCATACAGTGCTATTAGGCCTACAGTTTCAATTGCTTTATCAACTGCCGTGTTAATTTTTTCAGTTTTTAGTTTGTCATAGTTTTAGTCTTGTGATGAAAATGTCCTTTAAAAATAGTCATTATTTCGTCATGTTATATTCATTAATTTTAATCAGTTTTACTCTAAATTTTTGTCAATGAAAATAATATCTTTTTCTTGATGATGATGTGCAAAATGGACAAAAATGTGTCAAACTAAAAACAAAGATCAAACTTTTATAAAATATTTAGAAAACAAATTATAACAATTTTCTAATGTAAACATGTACAGGTCCTTCTCAAAAAATTAGCATATTGTGATAAAGGTCATTATTTTCCATAATGTCATGATAAAAATTAAACTTTCATATATTTTAGATTCATTGCACACCAACTGAAATATTTCAGGTCTTTTATTGTTTTAATACTGATGATTTTGGCATACAGCTCATGAAAACCCAAAATTCCTATCTCAAAAAATTAGCATATTTCATCCGACCAATAAAAGAAGTGTTTTTAATACCAAAAAAAGTCAACCTTCAAATAATTATGTTCAGTTATGCACTCAATACTTGGTCGGGAATCCTTTTGCAGAAATGACTGCTTCAGTCGGCGTGGCATGGAGGCAATCAGCCTGTGGCACTGTTGAGGTGTTATGGAGGCCCAGGATGCTTCGATAGCGGCCTTAAGCTCATCCAGAGTGTTGGGTCTTGCGTCTCTCAACTTTCTCTTCACAATATCCCACAGATTCTCTATGGGGTTCAGGTCAGGAGAGTTGGCAGGCCAATTGAGCACAGTAATACCATGGTCAGTAAACCATTTACCAGTGGTTTTGGCACTGTGAGCAGGTGCCAGGTCGTGCTGAAAAATGAAATCTTCATCTCCATAAAGCTTTTCAGCAGATGGAAGCATGAAGTGCTCCAAAATCTCCTGATAGCTAGCTGCATTGACCCTGCCCTTGATAAAACACAGTGGACCAACACCAGCAGCTGACATGGCACCCCAGACCATCACTGACTGTGGGTACTTGACACTGGACTTCAGGCATTTTGGCATTTCCTTCTCCCCAGTCTTCCTCCAGACTCTGGCACCTTGATTTCGAATGACATGCAAAATTTGCTTTCATCCGAAAAAGTACTTTGGACCACTGAGCAACAGTCCAGTGCTGCTTCTCTGTAGCCCAGGTCAGGCGCTTCTGCCGCTGTTTCTGGTGCCTGTGCACAGTGGCTCTGGATGTTTCTACTCCAGACTCAGTCCACTGCTTCCGCAGGTCCCCCAAGGTCTGGAATCGGTCCTTCTCCACAATCTTCCTCAGGGTCCGGTCACCTCTTCTCGTTGTGCAGCGTTTTTGCCACACTTTTTCCTTCCCACAGACTTCCCACTGAGGTGCCTTGATACAGCACTCTGGGAACAGCCTATTTGTTCAGAAATTTCTTTCTGTGTCTTACCCTCTTGCTTGAGGGTGTCAATGATGGCCTTCTGGACAGCAGTCAGGTCGGCAGTCTTACCCATGATTGCGGTTTTGAGTAATGAAACAGGCTGGTAGTTTTTAAAAGCCTCAGGAATCTTTTGCAGGTGTTTAGAGTTAATTAGTTGATTCAGATGATTAGGTTAATAGCTCGTTTAGAGACCCTTTTCATGATATGCTAATTTTTTGAGATAGGAATTTTGGGTTTTCATGAGCTGTATGCCAAAATCATCAGTATTAAAACAATAAAAGACCTGAAATATTTCAGTTGGTGTGCAATGAATCTAAAATATATGAAAGTTTAATTTTTATCATTACATTATGGAAAATAATTACCTTTATCACAATATGCTAATTGTTTGAGAAGGACCTGTATAAAACATACAGTATAAATGTACATAGTCTACTGTCACTGTTGTGAAAAACCTGAGCTCCTGAAATAATAATGAATAAACTGAAGTATTAACTACTTTTTAGAAGTTAGCCTACTGTACTCTGAATTCTTCATGCTTTAGAGACTTTTCTGTAAAAGGACACATTGCGTGTAGCGTGTTTCTTATGGAAACCGCGTCTTCACAATGCAAATTGTGATTATTCTGACTAGCGCATCATTTAATTCAAGATCACATGTTCATTCGTTTCGTTGTGCAGATGTAATCTGTTCCTTAAATGTTATGGATATATTGATGAATCTTGTTGATAGGGTGCATTAGAATGAGCTATTTATTCTGTTTAAAAGTGGTTAATTTTGCCAGTTGAAGTTAACTCATGCAGCTCAAGTGGAGAAATGCCCAACACACTGGATTAGTGGATTAAAGGAATCCATAAATAATATCTTCTTTTTACAGATTCTCAAGATCTTTCTTATTTTGTTTATATCTTGCGGTATAATTTTTATCGTCACATTTTCTTCAACAGGATGCTTTAATAAATCCATTTAATAACCTTTTTCGTCTCGTCTTCATTATCGTCAACAAACGTTTTCATCATTGATTTTGTAAATGTAAAAATAAAGTATTACATTGAACTCGAATCAGCAGTATCACAAGTTTCACCTCTTAAATTGATAAATATAATACAATACAAACATCAATAGTCGATAAAACGCTTGAATAATCCTATTACCATATACTTGTAACTGGTGGTGATTTGGGAGAGTCCCCTGTTCTCCATGTAAAAGTGCTTTGTGTGTAATGTCAGAAAAGTGTACAATTCATTCATTCAAAATTTGTAAAGAGTGTTTATCTTTATCAAAGCAAGTAATGTTTCAGTTTTAAATGTTTCATCGTATAACTATTATATCAACATGAAATTTCTCGGCTCTGAATTTCTCCCAGTCATGATCACACACAGGTGATGTCCAGGTAACCTCAAATCATGAGATTCATCTGCCAGAGGAATAGTGTCGAAACGCAACGGACGCAAAGTGTTCTTCTGCAAATTGCTTGCAATTTTACATTTCAAACACTGATGTCGCTAGAGAACACAAAGTTACATAGTGCAGCTTTAAGTATAATTTTTATACAATTATGTAACATGGAAAATTGGATTGGGTCAGTTTCTCATTCCATCTAGGACTGGTCAGATTTTTCTAAATTTAGGAACTGCCATAACAATAAAATAACAGTATCTTTGAGTATCTGACTGCTTGTCTCTGTCCACAGTGTATGGTATGGTGCCTTTTCTCAGTGCTATATTGGGGACCATGTTGCCCATGCTGGGTATGGCCAAACAGGACAACATGAAATGGGTCTTCTCCTTTGGTAAGCTCAATTTCAGGTCTTTGAGGTCAAAATTATGAAAATAATCAAATGATTTGAGCATAGTAGTTTAAAAGTGAGTAAAATGGTTTTTGGTTTTCCTTTGTCAGTGATGCTATAATTAGTGATTTTTTTTGTTTTAACAAGTTTTATTTCAACATTTATACATAGACATATTGTCACTTTATTTTATGAAATGCATTGGTGCAACTGTTAAAAATGTGTTATGATGTGGTCTTCCTTTCCCTTTCCCTTTCCACTCAGCTCTCTGTCGCTTTAGCGAGAGCATTCTAGAATATCTGGCCAACCTAGACAAGGCTCCAGACCCCACGGTTCGTAAAGACACCTTCTCCAGTGAGATTAACTCAGCCTACGACATTCTGTTCAGCAGCTGGATCCAGAGCAGGGAAGCCAAGGTACACTCGATGAGACAGAGCACACATCCCATTATGTCTAACTCACTTTGAGACTAAAGAGGGACTCTGATTTTTGAAAAGAAGACATGAATGTGTGCCAGCTGGATTAATTTCAGTTTTAGTTCTCTTTGGAACAGAGGCAGGGAGAACACGTCACTGATAAAGACAAGCCTGTGAACTTCTTACAAAGAGGAGGACTTTTTTTTAATGCAGAAGATTGGGTTGTGTGTAGATATTTTGTCTTCACACTAAATTTGTTTACGACAGCAAGGGTTAGACTTGTTATAAAGTTATCACCAATCACATGCAGAAATCTGGGAAATCTAGCGTAAACCTGGAAATATACAAAAGACTAGTTCCATAAAAGGAAAAGGAAATATGCAAGATTCTTTACTATTACTAGGTAAGTAATCAAATAAGCAAATTTGTGACATTGACCAGGTTAGTTCCATGTTGTTCCTTTGTACAAAAGCTCAGATGTCCTTGCTTCCATTGAAGGACACAAGATGCTTTTTGGGACATTCATAAATCTTGCTAGGATAACATGAATCATCAAGTTTGGAGTGCTAATTGCTAATTTTTCAGTCCAACGTTTCACTGAAATATGTTTTTAATTTAATTAAATGATAAAAATGCAAAAATATAAGCATTTTCATGTGGACTCTAGAGAACGCTGTAATGTGATTTATTGAGTGTGTGTAACTTCAATCATGTGTAGGCATGCATTCATGAATGCCATGTGAGTTGTGATTGTTCTCATGTGCATTTCACTGCAGCTGCGCCTGACTGTTGCAGAGGCTCTCGGGTCCATGAGTCACCTGATGGCACATGATAAACTGGAAGAACAGCTTCCCAAACTACTTCCCACTATACTGGGCCTTTACAAGAAGAATGCAGAACACTACATTATCAGCAAGGTAGAGCCCTACTCACTGCTTCCATTTACACCTCAGAGCAGGGCCATACAGTGCGATAGTTTTGCTTTCATTGTGCTGCTAAAAATTATAACATGCAAAGAGAAGTTTTAACCCACACGCACATGTGTGATAAGTTTGATTTCTGGCTCTGTGAAAATCTGTGAATTTTGCTTTATTAAAACATTGCAACAAAGGACATGTACAATGAACTTGATGCCTGCTTTGATATTTCCAAATCTCCAATAGGCAAACTTAAGAGCATTGGAATATTGAGGGCAAATAACCAAATTTACTTACAGCACCATGATATATCTTAATAACAGGAGTATTGATATCATATTAAGAAAACAGGCATCATATCAAAACCTGTTATTGATATCAAGATGGGTTATTTTATTGAATAAAAAGGTATTGCACATTGCTGTAGCCGAAGTCAAGACCCCTTAAACTCCCTGAAACTGGCTGATAATCATGTGATTGCGTTAGAAAATATGTAATTTTTTTGATGTAGCCTAATGCGGTTTGTATTTGTTCAGAGCCTGTGTCAGGTTATGGAGGCCTCTGTGAATATGAGCAGCAGAGTGTTGGAGACGCAGATTGATGGTCTGTTACTTGCTCTGCACCAGCAGGTCAGTGTCTCATTATGTGTCCTGCCTTTCCTATTTGTGTCATCACTGTGTTTTTAAGGATGTTTTTCTTCTACCTCTCTTTCACAACTTCTTTTAATTGTGTCTTCATTCTGGTGCAACAGGTTTTATTATGCTTAACCACAGCCTTTCACACAGAGCAACCCACAACCATTTAATGGTCATAATGGGAAATGTCAATGTTCACAGAAGTTTACCAGTTGATTTGTAATTTGTTTTGATTTATATTGAGATTTTAAATCTTATTACAACTGTTGCCCATTGATTAATGTTTGGTACTTTGAAACAGTTTTCAATTTGTTCATTTTCAAATAATTTAATTGAATTCCAATTTCCCTTGTTTTTGAAAGGCTATTTTTAACCCAGATATTTAATACTCTGTTTGTTATTCTTTTTGGTCTTTTGATGTTTTTCTTTTCTGGACAACTACCAGTTACTAAAACTAATAGAGCACATACAGTATAAAACTGTGATTTATTTAACCTACTGAGACCCGAGCGTGACTGTGAGCACATTTTCCATTGACTTTTTTTGATTTGTAACTAGTAGCACCAAATAAACTTGCAAAAAAAAAATATATAATAATTTTATAGAGCAAATAGTTTTCCTAAAACTTGATGTCAACATATATGGACAGTGTGACTAAGTTGTGAAATGTTAAATAATACCAAGCTATAGAAAGTCAGATTTTTTTTAAATCAAATTGTGAATTTTTTTGTGAAAAATTGTGACATTACATCAGAAATTAGCATAATTAATTCTGATTCAAAGTAATAGCCAGCATAATCCAATCACTGCCAACCATGTTGAAATAAAATGGTAAATTATAAATTCTGAATCTATGTGCTGATTACCATTGCCCCATGTCTGCAAAACATGTTGAGTAATTCAAACATCATCTGCAGCCTGAAACTGAACTTTTGGTCAGATTTTAGGAGTGAATGCACTCAGATGCATAGAGAGCTATAGGACGCTCCAATTACTATAAGATGCTTAACCAATTAATTAGGTTTCTTACCAGATGCAGTCTCCCAAAACAAACTCTGCTGTGGTCGGTGCCATGTTGTTTTGTTACATGACTCTGTTGAAAGTTTAAAGCTTTACTGACAGCCCAGAGCCTTCTGAACTGATCTCAGTCAGTTATAATTAAAATAAAGTTAAATTATGCATTGCGTGTAGTGAAGCCAAAATACTACGTCCATGCATATGTTTGCACGGTCGCACAAGGTTAAATACACAATTTGTATTGAGTGGATAGAATTTTGCCTCAAGTCCTCTCTGTGTCTAGTAGATTCACATTCATCTGTTTGTTCATAGGCAGTTAAATTCTTTTGTTTCCCACTCTTTTAGATATGTTCACCTGTGGACTTCAGCAATCCTCCAACTGTGAAAAATCACAATGAGGTTTTGCGATGCTTCAGTATCCTTGGTGGGTTCTAGTATAAACTGTACTTAATTTAATTTAGAGTGCATTTGAGTGTAAAAAGCTTGCATTAATTATATTTATTGCATTATATAATTATGTTTTACTGTCCATTTATAAATTAACAACTGAGAGCTGTACCTTTGTCTTGGACATTAACTCGGCTGAAGGTTGTAGCCTCAGTCAGATGACTATTGCAGTCATGTGCTTTTGGAGTCTGATCTGAGATTAAGTTAAACTGTCTGACCAGCAGACTCCTCCAATAAGTGAAATGATACGAGTTCTGTGTTTGGCACTGATTTATGTGACACAGACCAGCTGAACCGCTCTCCTCTCATTTAAATGTTAAAAGAGAAGTGTGGAATCTTGACGTTTTCGAGTGCTTTTTGGTGCATGTCAATCAAACTATTTTAAAGAAAGTCCCTTTAAATAGTGTTAATCTTTGGTATAAGGGCTTGGTCTGTACTGAAGCATTAAAACATAAAAATCTGAAATACAATGATGACACCTTAAATGTTTGAGTGGTTACAGGGGCCCTAGTTTTTTTTGTTTTTAATCAATGGGGTTTTTAACCATTTTAATAATAACCATTACAGCTATACAATTAGGTCAGTGCTTCTCAACTGATGGGTTGTGACCCAAAAATGGTTTGCAGGTCTTCTGGGATAGTCACCAACAGAATTAACTGCAGTACATAAGGTGTTCCTAACTAACTTTGTAATTGTGCACAGTTAGGCAAGTTAAATAGTCTTTTCACATTTTCATGCATATCATGGTCATATTAATAAATATTTGATTTAAGGACTTTTTTTTTAATTACTTTTATTCAAAAAATACATTGCAAATTGTACTTCGTTGGGTCACCACTTTATACCCAGGGTTAAATTTGGGATCTGAAGCAAAACCAGCTGAAATGCACAGGTTTAGATGATGTAACCGTGCACATGCCAATAGAGATTGTCTGTGGACTGTTTATATACTGGATCATTTACAAGATATTAAAACAAGACACCATTGCCTTATTTATATACATGGGTTTTGGTGGTTAATTTACTGGTATAGAACAATGTCAACTTTAACTGAGGGTGAACATGATGAATTGCATTCATTTTCACTTTTAATGTTTGGTTGCATTTTGCCCACAGCTAACACTTTCCTTGACCGTCTGATGGTGTTTGTCCTGCAGAGGTTGGAGAACAGTAATGAGAGGAACAGAATGGGTTCTCTGGCCGTGCTCAGACACCTCATCAACTCATCCAGTGAGATTTACATGTGTAATCAAATACTTCACTGATTCCTTGCTAGACAAGGCACCCTTATCCAGACTCTCATGCTTGGTTATGCAAGTATAAGAATGTTGCTGATTTGCCATGTTCAGAACGGAAGTTTTATGTCTGTGCTCTGTCTGTTCAAGCCTCCACTATGGAAACCAAGAAGTTTCTAATTCTAGCCAGCATTAGACAGCCTTTGGCTGACCACAGCAATAAGGTACATAGATATCCTCTCAATTTAACAAGTGACAACATGCACAACATGGCCAAAAGAATATGGACACCCGTACACCACAGCAATATGTGCTTGCTGTCCATACTTTTTGACTATTTAGTGTATATTGTGCATATACAGTTTATCTGTGTGCTTAAGTGTATAAAGCTTATTTTGGGCATGCAGAAAGTTCTTCTAATAGTGTTTACTTGTCCAGGTGAAAAAGAGAGTGGTGCAGGTGATCAGTGCGATGGCTCATCATGGATACCTGGAGCTGGATGGAGGAGACTTGCTTGTCCGTTTCATTATTCAGCATTGTGCTCTACCAGACACTTACCATGTACGAACAAACTTTACTAAAGAAAACATGTCATTGTCTTACTGCAAATGCTGCTGTCACCTGACTGTGTAGATGCAACTGAACTTCCTTCTACTTTTATATATAAAGCAGTAAAATAGCATTTTTAATTCTTAAGGTTAGGTCATGGAAATGGTGGAAAATGATCATGAAAAATAAATGACAACTGTTTTAGAATAGGAAACATTAAAGGTGCACTCAGGATTTTTTTCCTCTTTAAAAAAGCTTTACTCATAAAGAAATACATTGAAATTGAAAACATATGTTTAAAATCATGAAAACAAACATGAGATGATGACTCATATCAGCAACCTTATGAAAACTATTTTATTCTACATGGAGAGCCCAATCCCCCACCATGGGGGATGCCATTTGTGATATAATGGCACCTGTAACTGAAAACCATTGATCTTGAATGATGCTGCATTCACACCACACACAATGGATTCAAATCTGTTAAACATGACCCAATAGGTTAATTAATTGAATTGAACCCTCTGTTGGTTGATCTGATGTTGGCTTTGGCCCAGCCTGAGTTATACTGAATACTTGTGTGATACAGTTGGTGATAAATTGTGATGATATTTGTACAGCGAGGTCAGCGACCCCCAGACCCAGAGGAAGTGACCAATGAGGCTTTGCGGAGCATGTGTGACAACACTCTTCATCTATTCACTACTACAGTTGACCGACTGGCAGACGTGAGTACACTGACAAGTACACACAAGCATACACCTTCCTCAAACAAGGTGTGTTTTATTTATTTTTTTACATTTGAGTCACGGTTCTTACAGTTTGTTCAGATTTCGCAATGCTCACCTCAGTTCTAATTATTTTCGAATTTCTCTCATTTTCATTTTTTTTTTTTTTTGGTGTTTTTCAATGGAGTTGTTATCACTTATAAGCAATGATATGATTAACTTCTATGTGGAAAATATGTAGAATATGGCCTTTTTAAAGGGATAGTTCACCCCAAAATTTAAAAGTGTCATCATTTACTCACCCTCATGTTGTTCCAACCCTGTAATGACTTTATTTTTTTTCATGAAACACAAAAGATGTTGGGCAGAAGGTTAGGGATTGATAGTCTCAGTCATCATTCACTTTCATTGCATCTTTTTTCCAAAAAATGAATGAAAACAGTGATTGAGACTCATGGAACAAAGAAAGGAACAACATCAGGATAAGGATTACATTTTTTGTGCCCTTAAAAGTGAACCTGAAAAATGTTCAACTGTCATATAATATCATTTGTAATGCAATAAGGAGAGCTGCCTTTACAATCAGACACATGTCCTTCTGTAATGCATCCTTTTCTAGAGATAACTCAATGAAAAACTCTGTTATGCTGTGAGATATGGGCTTTGCAGTCTTTCGGCACAATACATCATCTTCACAGCCAAAGTCAGCAGACCCAGTCCTGCACTGCAGCTTGAAAGAGAGTGTCTAGAGAGACATTAGATCATTTTTTTTCCTGTGGGCTTCCCAACATCAACAGCAGGCTGTTGACATGGATCTCTCCACTGCAGACTGAGAAAAACAGTTTATGTGCTGATGAGACTGTCTCCAGTCTCTCCTCCAAAACACATTCGAATGACAACCAGGAAAGTGTCAGGAGACTGTTACCTCTTGCCAGACTATTTTTAGACCTTTGTTATGTCTTTCTTAAAATGTTGTTTTAAAACAAATAAAGGGGCAAATTCACTAAACAGTTGCACCAATCTGTGTGAGCTGAAAACAGCTTTGCAGCATGTAATTGTCATTCTTTTCAGTGCGAACAATCCTCCTTTATATGTATGTATGTATATACATTGTATATAAATGTATAGTATTTATATATTGGGGCTGTCTATATAAAGGTGCACTCCATAACTTTTGTCTATGTGTCATCTTGGACTTACACTGGCACCTAGTGGCTTGGATGTAGCATCATTTAAGATCAATAGTTTTCAGATACAAATGCCATTGTAGAAATGTAGTATTCACAGTCAGACATGATTACTTTAATCACTGAGTGAAAGTGTCAAATAACAGGATGGTTTCTTGGATTTTGCAAGTAGTATTTGGCTGGTCATGTGATTCTAAAATGGCAGCCCCCATGTGCTTTTGCGCTCAAAGAGAGCTGGACAGAGCACAACAGAATGCAGGGATCTCGAGATGTGTTTTCAATGTTTCAAACTATATTTAACTTGACACAGCATTCTAAAAACACAGCGCTTATGACTAGAGATGCTTAAAACTAGTGAAATGCAACAAAACCAAGTGAGACTCTCAAAACGGTAATTTAACGCATGATTAAATAGACCAACGGTTAAAAATGAGACAGTAGTAGGCCAATAATAGGCTTATGTTCAATGATATTGGAACATTATTTTATATATATATATATATATATTAGGGCTGTCGATTTAACACGTTAATTCAGTGCGATTCATTTTACAAAAACGCAATTAAACGCATGCCCCCGGACCATAATAAAGGTTCCTGAGAAATGCAAGCTTGTAGTACCACCTGTTTACTCCAGAGGGCAGTAAGTGAAATTTGAGCTGTATGAGCAACACGCAGTTTATACAGTGAAGAAAACCCTTCAGTAGGCAGAACAACACAAAACACTTGGAGCGCAAATCCGAACTAAGGGATCTCAAGATGTGTTTAAAGATTGAGTATTAAATTATATTTGACTTGACACAGTGACCTAAACATTTTATGTTTATGATACAAGCACACGAGACGCTACACAAGCATGTCTGACGTAGGTGTAAATTGACGGGTCCTTATAATAGATAGCCCTCATAATATATCTCAAACTGATTAACAAATTCACTTGTGAAATGGATTGCTGTGAACTGTGTGCCAATGATTGGATTATGATCAATAATATGGTTGTAAACAATACATTGTATTCAAAAGTCGCTTTTTATATTGTCTTATCAATGATTTACTCTTCTGCTACAGGAATGCATTGTAAATATCTGAATATTTTTTATTTTTGTATTGTAAAAAGGCTTTACTTGTCTGCTGCCACAATATGTGTATATGATGTTATGTATTTGAAATATATGAATCATAATAATTAGAATAGTTTTTTGTATTATATACTGAATTACATTTATTTGGGGGCCTTTCTCAGCAAATATTGAAATGTAATTTAATTCATTAACTGGCACATCACAAAATGTATTTGTTTTACTATGTTTATAGATTGACCACCCTAATAGTATACATACAACACTTATTTTGTATATTGCAGTATATTGCACCTTATTCACAATATTCATCGCTATTTGTTTTGTGCAAATTCTCTTTACAGAAAGCAGGTGTTAAACAGTATGTTTTCTAGTGAGCATTGCAGCAGTAATTCATTAAATAATCATCTCAAATAATGGAGAAGAGTGTTATAACGCTTTAAAACCAACTTGCAAGATTTGGAATTGTGGCATGTTAATTGCATTTAGCGCTAACTTTGTTGCCTTGTTTCTGCCGGCACATGATTTGCATAGTCCCTTTAGTGAATCAGGTGCTAAAACAACATTGTGAGCAAATATCTTTTTAGGGAATGTTTTTTAATTATGCTGTAGATTTTTATGGTAATTATCTTAAATATCTTATAAATGCTTAGTTTGTCATAGATTTTCAGAGTCTTTCTTTTCACTTAGTATATCTTTGATTTGCTGCATGACTTTCTGTTGATCTGAAATGAGTGTATGTTGTATTGTGTGTAGGTTCTGTGGCCGATGCTGCTTTGCTACCTGACCGCAAACCAGTACGCAAATGCCACCACCCCCCTGTGCAAAAGTTTAATTCTGCTGGCCAATAAGAAACAAGCAGCACAGGAACCCAACTTCACCATTGACTTCAGTGCAAAAGGTATGGACACACGCCCAGGATCTTAGCCCAAGACCTCCATTAGTCTGTGCCATAATGCCTTGACTCAGAAGGACACCCTGGAATCACTCTCTCAGTCTCCTCAGCAAAGCCAGCAGCCGTCGTTAAACTTTATTTCCCACTGTTGGCCTAAAAGTAAATTTCGCTTGCAGACATTTGTTTTCTTTGCAAGTCATTTGCTTAGCCAGTTGGATCTGGTTCTAATTAGTCAAATGAAAAGTGGTATTTATCAAGTGAATAAAGTTCATAGAGCAGAGGTTAATTGTTTCTTGCACTGACAATGATTAAATTGAACTCTAGTAGGACAAATAAGTCCCAGGCTCAGTGATTATTTATTCGTTAATTGTAATACTTTGGATCGTGTGCTGTGCTAATGGGTTAACCCTTGTCTGCCCTCTCTCTTTTTTTCTCGCTTTCCGCAGGCTCCAGTCTTCCCTCACAGTATGTACTGATGATAAGGCTCTTTGTAAGTTATTAATTATTTTTTTTTTTTCCAATTTCAGTTAACCGTAAATGTGTAAGATAAACCGTGAATTTTAATTTTTTTTCATGAAATGTCTAAACACAACATTGATTCATCATTTCAATTTTTTTTCATCCTGATTTCTGCATTTTCTCCAAAGAATGTCAGATATTTTTTTACCGTTTCCCCAAATATGCCATTTTGAATTTATAATATAATTTAGTCACTGTTTTGGATAGGCTTTAAACGTCTAAAATGAATATGTGACATTTCAGGTGAATGCTTCGTTCCCTTTCCGATGTCGGGGGCATGGTGCTCCCTCCCTGAGTCTGCTCAACGCCATCAGCCCTAACATTCATCCTAATGCCGAACAACTGTGGGAAAAAGAGATTCCAAAGCTGCTCAATTACCTTGAAGGTTTGTGACAATGTACCCAATAGCACTGTAGTTTGACTTTTGAGTAAAGTTGTAAACTTTCATCTTTTCATAAGTGAATTAATTAATTCACTCATATATTCATTCATTTAGCACCTGTCAAAGGTATCCCTTTCATCTAAAGTTTATCTAAATAACTATTAGATAATTATTCTAATAAACAATATTAGGCATTCTTTTAGTTTCAATTTGATTCACATATCTCGCAAGGCCAGATGTCTATGTGCACAGGTTGCTTGACATGCAGTACCCTCATCCTCAAAACCATTACCAAAACTATTCAAGGTAAAATACCACCCAGACGGTTGGGTCTCCACTTCATGTCCACTGTAAAAATCTGGATCTCAAAGCAAAACCATCTGTGAACCGCTGCTTTACAGGTTTCTCTTAGACTTAGTGAGTCAGTTTTTAGTTGATAGCTTCTTGAATCATCTGCTAAGATGAGGATGAGGAGTGTCATCCAAAACTACAACCACCTGTACTTCGAGATCTCACAAGACAGCCAGATGTGTCCAAGATGCAGCCAAAATCTTATTTTACATTCCTAAACTCTTCCAAAATAGTTAAATGGTGTGTCTCTAAATGATTATGTTGCGTATCCCATTATCTTTGCTTGATTACATTTTTTCAGAGTGTTCTGTTTGACTGCATCTCTTCCTGAATATTGCTCTCTTTCCCTCTGTCCTCCTACAAGAATCAACAGAAGAGTCTCTGGACCAAAAAAAATGGGAAGAGAGTTTACTTCAGGTCTGTATTAATCTGTATGTGTCCTTAAATGTCTATTGAAAGAAAAGGCTCACGATTTTCTTTCCAAAATTGATAAAGGAATTTTGACTATTTGCTATTAGGACATTTTAAGCTTTCTTGTCAAAGTTGTTGGCAGTGATTTAATTAGATGTTGCTTTTGATTGTGATGAAGCTCCTGTCTAAAACTCTGACAGCCATTAACGAAGGCCAGTGGTCAGGTCAGCTCGCAGTAGAGGCCACACGATACCTTCCTACCTACAATGATTCGCTGGATGAGAAGGTCAGTTTGGAAATCAATCTGTGCCTTTTCACAGTGTATACCAGCTTTATTGCTACATAAAAGGAACATTCTGAGTAAACTCTAGAGACTGTTGTATGTGACTGGCACCAAAAATTGGTCAAAATCACTGAGATCAATATTTTTTCCCCATTTTGATGGTTGATGTGAACATTAATGAAGCTCCTGACCATATCTGCATGATTTTATACATTGCACTGCCGCCACATGATTGGCTGATTACATAATCGCATGAATAAGGCGGTGTACAGGTGTTCCTAATAAAGTGGTGGTGTGTGTGTGTGTGTGTGTATCAGCCAAGGCCCATGCATTTTAAGTCTAAGCCTTCAGTGTGATTCATGCCATTAACGAAACACCGTTTCACAATGAATAAGACATGTACATAATCATACATTATGTGGCAGTCAACTAATGATACCAATTTACATTTTAAAAACACATCCATGCATGATGCCAGAACCAAGAAATACCAAGAAAAAGCTCTCTAATAATATTTGTGATTTAAATTTTGCTTGCAATACATTTTTATTTGTTGGGGTACACGGTTACTTTTCAAAAGTTGATCTGACACTAAATGCTCAAGCAGTCTAATTTACACTTCGAAAACTCCTGATGTTGCTATAACAGTGCAAAAAGCACTTACCAATTTACTTGAAGTGAAAATCAGTCCTCCTTTCCTGTTTAATTAATCAGTCGCATGATCATGCAGAACATCTCAGGTTTTTTCTCAACGGCAATAACAGCAGTGATAACAGCTGACTCGTCAGCAAGATCTCACGCTCTTCACTTTCAAATGACGTAC
Organism: Xyrauchen texanus; assembly: GCF_025860055.1. NCBI lineage: Eukaryota > Metazoa > Chordata > Actinopteri > Cypriniformes > Catostomidae > Xyrauchen > Xyrauchen texanus. Next base: position 17,143,865 of record NC_068290.1, read on the forward strand.
ATCACTAAAAAGCGTGATTGCGTCACTCAGGGCCAGCACGAAGGTCTGGAATGGGACATATCCTAAAGATCATACCCACCAAGAACAAATAAGTCAATCTGATTGGCTGATGAATCTGACAATCTGAATTTAGATGCCTATTCACTTGCACTGTTGAGGGATTCTGTGGAAATTTTTAAGGCCTGACGGGGTGGAGCTCAAACTCATGCATTGCTTAGGCTAAGGAGCTTGGATTCGGGCATGCGATTTGTGAAACAGTTGTCACACTTGGCTTGTAAGCATCGAGGAATACATTTTTGCTATTCGTTTGTAGATGAATTAGGAGTGGAAAGTGATTGAAAATACATAGGCAAAAAGTTCAATATTTATTTATTAGTCATGTTATGTCAGCAGAGAAGGCTTTGCTATATAGATCATATATATATTTGAGGGGCAGTGGTGGCTCAGTGGTTGAGGCTCAGGGTTACTGACCAGAAGGTTGGGGGTTCAAGCCCCAGCACCACCAAGATGCCACTGTTGGGCCCTTGAGCAAGGCACTTAACTCCAGGTTGCTCCGGGGGGATTGTCCCTGTAATAAGTGCACTGTAAGTCGCTTTGGATAAAAGCGTCTGCCAAATGCATAAATGTAAATGTAAATATATGTTAGTGCTGTCAGTCTATTACAATTTTTAATCGCATAATTTGTTTTAGTTATTCGTGATTTAATCACAGATTTTAAAAGTGCTGAAATTTGACACAACTTATTTTTTGATCAAAATGTATTTATTTCCATCGTAGGAAGGACAAAAAAACAATATGTAGCAATATAATGCTTTATTAAAATTTTCCAAACAAAGCTTTCCACAATATAAACATAGAAATGCAGTAAAATATCACCAATTCAAGTTACATCAAACTTTCCCGATGTTTCCCAATGTCTAAGTAGGAGTTTGACTTACTAAAAGAACTAGTCCCAACATAGGTTGCATATTTATTGCAATGGGCATTAAATACCTTAAACTGTCTTCTTCCACAATATTAATCTGCCAGTAGACCGTGACTATCCGCTTTGTTAGAGCAATCGTGAAGCTGCATTCATGATTTGCGTCAAAGTGGCAACACCAGTGTTGAGCACCGCTTTGAACTCACCATTAGCCTTACATAGGCTGAAATATACTTTATTTATGTCACAAGTCCCATCAGGATTATTTTATACTTCAAAATATTGCAAAGACATCCTTTCTCCATACTTTTATCACTGACAGGTATGAGCTGTCTGAGATTCTTTTATTTGATAAGATTACGTCTGCAGCTCCATCATTGGAGAGAGCCTAACAGTCAACTTTAGCGTGTTAAGACAATTCCGCCCATAGAATGTCTATGGTACCGGCGCGCATGCTAAGCTTGTAGGCTCTCCTTTGTAGAAGGGTGCTGGGGCTGTGGCGTGTGCGTCAGTGTAATTACTCCAGGCAGACACAATACAAAGGTAAACGATAAATGCTTTAATTGTAATTAAGAAACATTTACGTGTTAAACGTTTTTAATTAATCGCATGCATTACCGCATTAATTCTGACAGATCATATATATATATATATATTGGTAAATCACGTATCACTATTTTAGTGTGTACCCTGGAATCTCATGTATTTATCTTATGCTGATAATCTTCTGTCTCTCTAAAGAGTTTTTTGTATAGATGTGTTGGTGTGATTCTCCAGCAATGCTACAATAAAGAGCTGGTCAGGAAACAGCTACAGGAGATCCTGATCAACGCTCGTCACAATGATGCAATAGAAAGAACGGTACAGTAAAAATGTCTGCTAAGCACGCATGCCAACTGATACTGGTACACTGAACACTTACCAGTTACGGTAATGCTTGCAGCAAAGCTGATATCATAGCTCATGTCAGTCACGGCCTGTTCCGCTCACATATTTATCATGAGCTTTTATGTAATATTCTCTTTTAACATCCAAATAATCATAGAGAAAAATGTGTAATTTCTTAAGGGATATTTAAAGGAACAGTTCACCCAAAAATGTAAATTCTGTCATTATTTACTCACCCTCATGTCCTTTTATGTCCTTCTACTATTTTCTTTTTACTGTAGAGCACAAAATGTGCTGCAAAAAGACACAAAAACACCTTGAGTTTTGTCATACGATAGCTTTGTGAGACCAAACAACAGACCAAAATGGTTGTTTGTCACGGAAAATCCTCCCCTCCACTGCAGACTTAAATTTCAGTCTATTTCTCATATAAAGCTATTGTATGACTTAAGAAGACTTGGAATATAGTGCAAAAATGTGACTATTTCAGTGGGGCCTTTTTCCCCCACTATGAACTGTCAATGAATTGAAGTGCTGCATGTAGATTCTTCAACATTTTTCCTTAAGAAAAAATAACAGTATACAGGTTTGGAATGACATGAGGGTGAACGCATAATGACAGAATATTATTTGTTTGTGAACTATGAACAAAGTTGGTCAGTGAGGTACAAAATATAGGACAAATATGCTAATCATAGACTGGTATGATAATGATGAATCTGAGGCTTTAACAGTCAGTTAAAAGTCGCTAATTGAGAATGATTGAAGTAACAGGCAATAATCTGTTTTGCAGGGTGTTGCCATGGGAATTGGGCTGTGTGCCAGCAGTCATCTAGATGGCACTCTGGAAAAACTGGTGGAGTTTGGGAAGTCTGAGGTCTTCAGGAAAGCCTCAGGGATATTTGGTCTACTCAAAGTAGGATGAGTTTTATTGTGCTTCACACACATAACAGATCCAAAATATCTGCTTTTGTTTTTCAAATCCAATGTTATAAACTAATTTATGTTTTACCATATTATGTTGCTTTAATAATCGTTTAACACTAATTTATAAGTACATTGTGGTTCATAGTTGAAAGGCTAAAATATAAGAAAGCTAATTATATTAGGCTTTGTAAATGGTTTCAAAAACTATATTTCCAGGGTCCCACTGTCATGGAAACCATGGAAATATCAATTTTAAAAGTTTGTTTTCCAGGCCTGAAATGTTTTATTGCAAATATACATTGTTTTAGTTATGCTCTGCTCTAAAATATTTCAATGGCTAGATATTGCTCTTGGGTAGAGTAAAACGTTCTCGCAACCCATAGTGATGTCGGTCTAATCGGTTGAAGCGATTCACAAATCATTTTGAATTATTCATTTTTAAACCATCTGAATCAAAATATGATTCATGAAAAGTCATGGAAACGTTATGAAAATGTGCATATTGTTGATTGAATTAGTTTGTATTGATGTATTCACCTATGTGCTATTGGTTGCTTTCCTTGTCATCCAGGATAAAAATGACGTTGATCTGGAGAAAATGAAAAGCACACTGATTTTGTGTTATGGTTATGTTGCGATACACGCACCAGAAGATCAACTCCTCACTCGCATCGATAGCGTCATTCTCCTAAACATCTCCAAGCACTTCAACACCAAGGTAAATCACACTGGGCTGCATTCAACACTCTGGATCTAGACATTGAACAGAAAAGATAAGTAAAAGCTAACTGGATGTCAGCAGTCGTATTTGGATGTAACTTAAAAACACAATATTGTTTGTCAGCAGATAAAAAGTGTAGTGATTATAAAATGACAGGGAAAATGTATACTGTTAGTGGATATTCATAGTCAACAGTATTTTTAAATATGTTATTTTTTAAAAACACCCATTGTGTGGAATCTTAAATATTTCTTATATTATGTCATTTTAATCATGTAATCACTAGCACGCAAGCAACAGCGAGTGTGGAGCAGACTTTTTTATTTAAATTACGTTTTTCGCACCTGCATTCCAATATACATCTTGATGTAGTCCTTCCTCATGGTGACACAGCAATGTGTTTTCATCAGCTGAATGGGAGGCTAAGCACAAAGTGTGACAAGACTCCCATTGCTTATACAAGCCATTCGTGCATCATAAGCCGCTCAACTATTCAGCCCTTTTCGGTGAATCGTGCATGCAGAATCCTAAACCTTTATTTTTTATTCATTCATTCTCTTTTAATTTTTTAATGTATTTTTGAGTGTGACTATGCTTTAAGGAGGGTGTACTTGTATGCTGGGTTGGAAATCTCAAGGATTAATAGTGGCTTTTCCTTATTACATGATGTGTTGTTCTGAAAGCAAAAAGAAACAAAGAATGCAGGTGCAGAATTTCATATGAATAAAATAGTCTACTCCTCTCACCATTGCTGGCATGCCAGTCTGCATGCCAATGTTGGCACATGTGTCATAGATTGCCGACCCCTGGTTTAGAGTCTGCAGTTATTTGAGATTTTGATCCAAATTAGTGAAGAATTTGGCTGTTTAAAAATAATTTCACTGTTATGGGACCGTGTAACAAATTTTGTTTAAAATGTTTGTCTATATATATAAATAATGATCACAGATCCGGTTTAAAGGCATTTCAATTTATATCTCTCACCTCTGAAGACTCTCATAATTCTTATAGTCCATATTGTGTCCAGTCAAAACAGAGGTATAGATTCTGATTATTTTTAAATAAAATATATTGTTTTATATTTGAGAATTAAACTAGATCACTAATTTTATTGTTGTACAGGTTCTGGGAATTAAAGTAGAGACCAAGGTAACGTGAAGGGAAGCTGCCATAGGGACCTTCTCTGACCTCTGACCTTTACATTTTAACTCAATTCTTTATCTTCAGTCTTGATGCTACAATGAAACTTTTATAGTATTTCTTTTTTGAGCTTCTCAAAAAGGCATATGCAAATCTCATCTATCTCTTAATGACACTGAGATTGTTATTAGTTTAAAAAAGATATATATATTTACTGTATAAAGCCCTTCCTGTTGAGTCCAAACTCTGTTGTTATATTCGATTTTAAGATGAAGAGGATATTTAAGGCTCACTTTTTAGGACCTTTTTTACTAAAGTGAACGTTGTGTTTTTTTGAGAAAGTCAAAAGATGCTCACTAACCTGATAACCATTGTCTTACTAAAGCATCACTGTTGTATTTGTATATACTTGGTTTTCTGGCTTTTCTATATTTCAGGTTTGTTCTATATTTTATTCTGAATCATTCCTGATTTACACCAACAGGTTTCTTCAAACCTCTTTCCACTGAATCAATTTTTTATTTTCAGCACATGTTCTGAGTAAATTTTAAGATGCGTCACACATTAAATCATTTAAGATTTGCCTGTGATTTTTGATTTACATTTTTAGTGTTCTATAAACCACTGTTTGAGTGCGTGTTTGTCTCTTTTAATCTTTGTTTTTGTGTATGTTCATATGGACACTTCATAGGACCTGACAATGAAGCTCAGTCTGATTCATAGTGTTGGACTCATTGCCAAAGCGATCAGCACCTGTGTTCGTAAACAGGGCTTCCTGTTCTCCCGCAAACAAGAGCTGATGGGTGTTATGATGGTGGGACATTTGATTTGAAGACCATTCAGTTTAAAAATGTTCTACCAGGCCTTATAGTTTTCCCTGCCCTAATGCAGATGCAGAGATCACCACAAAAACAAGTTCACAAGTACCATTAGGGCTGTTGGATTCATGTTTCTTTTTTTTTTTTCTGCAGGATTTCATCAAAGCTGAACCAGCGGATGTTATGCGGACCCCTGTTCGCCATCATGTTTTGACCACATGTGCCAACCTTGTGTATCCTGTCATGTTATTTTAAATTTGACATAGTATGACTGCATTTCACTTTAACACACTTTTAAGCCTTGCTTTTCCCAATTAAATTGCATTTATATAGTATAATGGTCAGACTTAATCAGTAGATTTCACAAAATGAATGTTTAAGTACTTGACTCAAGCCTACAGAAACTTGGATCCCCCTTTAACAGAAAACGAGAATTTTGACTTATTAAAAACGTGTTTGAATGGAGTTTATGGGCTTCCTACCGCAGATACACCAGACAAAGGTAAAGATGAAGAAGCCCTGGATCCCAAGCAGAGAGAGGTATGAATGAAATATACACACCCCCAGCAAATTGATCTCTCTTTATCTTCTGTACTATATACTTTGTTTTATTGGATTACATTTTTGATAAGAGACTTGAGAGAAAATCCATATTTAGGATCTTAAAGGCATTGATGTATGCAAGCAATACGCATTATGAATGTAGTGTTTTTCTTCTCTCTTTTTTTTCACGAACCATGCTTTCCCCCTAGGCCTTATATTCAGATACCTTTAAAGCTCTTCATGAATTGCTGAGAAATGTGTTAGCAAGAGATTTGAATCCTGATGGTCTTCAATCTTTGTTCAAGGTAAAGAAGCTGTAAATGTTACTTGCCACTTTGTAGTTCCTTTGTATGAACCCCATTTATTTAATGCTTTAAATTTTCATAGCATATAGAGAGCTGGTTGAGCTCAGGGCAAGAACATGAGCGGGAAAGGGCAGTGAAGTCCACAGCAGAATTACTGCAGTTTTACTTGGACAATCTCAGTGTGAAGGTAAGGGACTTCAATGACAAGGCCAGTTCTTCAGTTTGAAGTTATATAGATTTGAATAGATACATGGCTTTGTTTATTAGTTTGTTTTGTTTTATTTTTGTGGTTTTGTTTATTCTTTGTTTTGCTTTTTTTGGGGGTTTGTTTGCTTTGCTATGTTTTTATTCATTTTTTTTGTTTGTTTTGTTTATGCTTCGCTTTGCTTTTTGTTTTTGTTTGCTTTTTTTTTTGTTAGTTTTTTTTTGTACGGAAGCCCTGAACTGCACTGTGAAAAAGAATTTCACTAGGTGAATATTTTTTTTTTAGGCGTCTTAGTGCCTTCCTGAGCCTATGTACTACTTTTTCTCTCTAAAAAAAGTTTGACCACTGTCAAATTTCTGGTTGTATTTGAATGACATTCACCACCGTCATATCGATGCTGCTATTGATATTGTGCTTTTTTAACATGTAAATATGCTAGATAGATGTCTTTGAAGTCTGATAGATTTAACCATATAGATTATTTAATATGAACTTGCATTAGAGTATTATACAACTATAAATCAACAGATCAAGTACCACATCTGTCACCTTGTAAGCATAAGATGTCATGCTTGCTGATAGTGGTTGTTACCGCATGCTAATTTTTCAAGAAACAAAAAAAAGAAAAATAATTTGAGAGAGAGAAAAAATATATTTTTAGAGGGAAAAATAATTTATTTTTTATAGAGGAAAAACTATTTTAGAGACATGGAACAACATTTTCACAGAAAGGACTTTTTTCATTGTGCAGTTCGGGGCTTCCGTATTTTATTAAAATTTTTGGCTTGTTTTATTTTGTTTCATGACACTGTCATGCTGGAACAGTAAAGGTCCCCATTCTATTAAAATGTTTTGTCCATTGACCATTGCATGGCAGTATGCTTGATTTTATGCGGCTGTAAGTAATGAGTGTAACTAAAATAGCCAAACCCATTCATCCACATACGTATGGCCATGTTGTGTATAAACCTAAAATGATCTAGTAAAAACCTTAAAAGATCTGGTAATACTTAGCGATGCCCTCTTCATTATGGAGTCTCCAATCCTTTAGTATCCTCTGGGTATTTTATCTGTGGATACAAAACATTCACTTTCAACAACTATTAGTTTTATCCTGCCCAAGCTGAAACTTTAAGTAGGATCATTTATTTCCTTTTTCCTACAAATCTTTTTGGTCTCCTCCAGGCACTGACTAATGAAATATGTGCATTGGGAAAAGAATGTAGTGGAAATCTTATTAGATCTATAGAGCATTTTCAGTGCTGTTGACTCTCTCTGTCTCCCTCCTCCTTTCTCTCTCTATCTAGAACTTGGTGACGTTTCATAATCTGGGAGCTCTTTTGGGGCGCCTGGCCCCACGGTGTACAGACCCGAACCCTGAGGTGCGAAGGGCAGCCATAGACTGCGTCTATAGCCTAATGTACATTCAGCTGCGCTATGAAGGTACTACCCTGTTCATTTCACTGTCCCTTTTATCTGGAAATTATCACTGTAATGAGACCCCACTGCAGAAATTTGAAGAAATTAGCATTTTACAGTGTTGTCATGCCTGAAATATTTAGGAATGCATGTTGACTCTCAAACCATCTCTATTTCTTTTGAAATACATTTTTCACTGTATACATTTTATATAACTTTATATAAAATACATGTATACCTTTTCTTGTTTTTGACAGGCTTTTCGCTGGACTATAAGGACGATTCAGTCGAGAGTCTATTAGATGTTCGTGAGAAACTAAGCAATCCTGACCATTCAGTCTTGTACAAAACCTGCTCTGAGCTGACCAAGGTAAAATATCTTAATGTAAAGTTCTCCTAATTGATGCTTCCAAAGCCATGAGAAGCCTAAAAAGACTTATTTTCCTATCGAGATTGCTATACTGAACTAACTCACTCTTGTCCTCTCCCTCTCATCCCCCATCTCTCATGATTTAGGTCATCAGTAAGCGTCTGCCACAGCAGCAGATGAGCTCGCTGTTGTTTATGTTGTTTGATGGTTTGGTGGATTCGCAGTCCAACTGCTCTAGAGCTTCCAGTGTGATCCTCAACACTCTGCTGAAGAACAGAGGTGCTGGCCTGCAGGATCTGGTACATTACACCACAAATAAAATATGAATTGTGTCTTACATAACCATTGTCCACAATATCTTTGCATCTCTCTCTCTCTCTCTCTCTCTCTCTCTCTCTCTCTCTCTCTCACTCTCACTCTCACTCTCTCACACACACATA